>NW_026067910.1:1351294-1528370 GCF_014885135.2 Alexandromys fortis | reverse complement strand
AAGCAACTGAAGGGGAAAATGGTTTATTTCAGTGCACAATTCCAGGTTTCATTACCATGGGGAACTCAAGACAGCAGGAACTTGAAGCAGTGACCACACTGTGTCTACAGCCAAGAGCTGAGAGGATGGGTTCGTGCATGCAGCTTGTGCTCAACTCCCTTTCTCCACTCATGCAGTTCAGGATCCCCTGCACAGGGAATGGTGCTGCCTTCAGCTGGCAAGACTTCCCACCCCAACTAATGTAATCACGGTAATCTCCAAGACACGCTCAAAGGCCAATGGGATGTAGGAAATCCCTCACTCAGTCTCTTCTCAGGGGATTCTAGGTTGCGTCAAGTTGACAACAGACCTAATTATCATACTTTGTTTGCTGTTTGTTTGTTCTGAGGCAGGGTCACGTGTAGTGCAGGTTGACCTTGAACTCCCTGTATAGTGGAGGATGGCCTTGAACTCAGGATTCTTAGGCCTCTACTTCCTATAGTGGGATTCGAGGGTAACAGTAACCTGGTTTTATTTGGTGCTAGGAGTCAAACCCAGGGCTTCATACATATTCGACAAGAACTGTACCACCTAAGCTTTATCCCCAGCCCATAAAGGAACACTCTTACATATCAAATATCTTGATTCAAAATGAGAGACCATTTTGAATTTGATACTTTTTTTTTTGATAAATGCCACTTGGACGATCTGTTCCCTTCTACAGTCTTGAAAGACACCCCATCCTCCATCTAATTTCCAAACAATGGGGGCAATAAAACTCTCATACTTAGGAGGCAACTATAGAACACTATCATGGGTAATCGTGTATTATTATAGACTTCAGAACAATCAACCGCTTTTGCAAGCCCTTGGCTGTGAGCGACCTAGCACAACAGGATGCGGTTAGGCAGTTGAAACTCAGTGATTTTGGGAGCTCTACTGGGCAATGGGTTTGCTGGCAATGTTAGGAAATTTAGTTTAATTAAAGAATATATTTAATTAATGACTACCATGTGCAAGATATTGTGCTAGGTGCACAGAGATTATAGCTGTTTGCCGTGAGTGTGCGTTGCCTTACAGACTTGGACTGAAATAAACCCGGTCTAAGCTCCGTTCTGGAAGGACTTTGATTTTCCCACTGACAAATGAATGGATTTGAATTATTAGGTAGGGCTCACTTCCATCTGGCCACCTAACGCAGTACCTCGGAGGGTTCTTAAATGAAGCATTTGTTGGGAAAAGACCGAGCCAAATGAGACCCCAGAAAGAATAATGCACCCATTGGCATGCGGCTCACGTTGCAGTCTCGAAGCACACAACTGTAAACGGCATGTACTGGGTTCTGAGGAATGATTCTACGTCCTTGTTATTCAGATGCTAGTGGAAGCCATGGGAAGACAGGGGTTCTGAGGTTGTGGGTTGCCTGCATCTTCCATGGATCTAGTTGCGACTCTTTCCTGTCTCTGGGCCGAGGGGAGGCTTTTACACGCTGCATCTGTGAGAGCAGTACTGGTGCATTTTCTGCACAAGTATCCTGAGCTACCTGTCCTTTTAGTAAGAAGATGGGAGGGAAGCAGCTGGTGCCTGATAGAAATGCAGATTCTGTTTTACAGAGACTCAGGCTCCGTGTGCTCCTGTTTAAACTAGTACCGCAGTTTGTTTTCTCTGGAGAGCCTTTGGGGCTAGTCTTGACAAGGTCAAGCAGGGCAGAAGCAGGAAACCCTCAGATGGAAACCCCTACAGAAGGGACCTGGTAGGACAGTCGGTCTTAATTTACTCCACTCTAGTTCTTCAGGTCTCCTCGTTGCTCAGTAATAGGCGACTGGTCTAAGTGCCGTACCCACATTTCCTCAGTGCTGTTTAAGATGCTAAACTGGAGTCAAGTCTTCTCTTGAATTGTAAATTACTGCTCACTGATATCAGAATTTGCTTCTGGGTAGGGAAGATAGCTTGGTCAGGAGCATCACTTGTGCCAGAGTGGAGACCTGAGTTCAAATCCTCAGAACTCCTGTAAAGAACTGTGTGTAGTCACATGCCTGTAACCTCAGGTGTGTTGTCCAGAAGGATACTATGGGGCAGAATTCCTCTTCCTGCTCAATAGCTGTGGCCGATCTTGCTGAAAATCTAGGAGTCACCCCAGGTGGTGGTGCACGCCCTTAATCCCAGCACTCAGAAGGCAGAGGCAGGTGGATCTCTGTTAGTTCAAGGCAGGTCTGAGACCACCAGAGCTACACAAAGAAACCCTCTCTTGAAAAACAACAACAATAATAATACTTCTAGGAGCCAGCAGAGATAAACAGAGGTAGGGTTTTTCTCCTTGGTTCTTTTGCCCAAAGTCTATCTCATGAGTCCCTCTAATAAACTTAACAAACACAAATAAAAAGCTTGTCCTTGAAAGCAGATCCCTCCTTCATGATGGAGGTTGACCATACCCCAGTACAAGCCCCAAACACAAGCAGGGATACCTTGGCCCTTAGGTAGTTGCTATACAGCCAGCTCCCAAACACCATGAGGTTCCGAGTTGGTGAGAGCCGAAGCGTGTTTATATACCGACTCTAGAGACGTAGAGTTAATTATCTTCAAACTAGGCAAGTTCCCAACTCTCCCGGAGAAGTTTGTTTATGCCTAGTCTAACTCAGGGCACTGACTGCACTCTCTGATTTTAATTCCAGGTTTGAGAAATTGCGAGGCATTCCTTCAACGCTAATGAAAAGAAGCATACTGAATTAGCAACAGCTTGTAAGACGCCTGCTAAAGAAATCCACAAGGCTCTTGCTTTGGTTTCAAGAAGAAAAGGTTAATGCACTTAGCTTCTTGGTGACACTTAAGAGGTCACCAAGACCATTTCAATCAAGACTGGAGGTATAGCACCCGCTATCACAAACTGAGTGCAAAGTGACAAGTATTGACTCATGTGCTACACACACGTGCACTGGCATTTAATCTTCATGAGAGTCCTATGCAGCAGTGGCTTCTACCGACCTCACCTTCCAGGCAGCTGAATGAGACTCAGTGGGATCACACGGTAACCAGTCTTTGCCTTGGGACCTGTAGATGGATGCATATCTGCCATACCCGGATGAGAAGCCTGCCGCTCAGAAAAAGAATTAGACTCAGGGACCTAGGAAGAGGCTGGATGTCTCGATGTGAGCCTGATTCATTGCCCTACATCTGACATTGCCTAGTGCCTTCAAAATTGTCTCTTAAAGGGGCTGAAGAGATGACTCGTCAGTTAAGAGTATGTGCTGTTCTCTCAGAAGACTATGAGTTCGATTCCCAGTACCCACATGCGGCTGCTCACAACTGCTTGTAACTCCTGCTCCAAGGGATTGACAAATGTGTGGTCCACATAAAGACAAATGAACACGCACATACACACAGACATACAAATGCACATAAAAATAAATATTAAAAATCTAAAAACATACTTAAAAATCACAGTTATAAAAAATTCTCCATTAAAGAAATTAAAATATTTTACTTATGAGTTCAGAAAGAATCATGGCAGAGAGAGAGAACAGGGTAAGGAGTTTCTCCCTGTTACAAAATCGACGAGATAAACATAGAGACATTTGTTTCTGAGCAAGGCAGTTCACTGGGGACACTGAAGAAGGCTGCACTTTATCACTCAGCTGGAATGGCATGTAAAGAGAGGGACAATGTAACCAGAGCTTAGTTGGTAGAGTACTTGCTTTGTGTGCATGAATTCAAGGTGCCATAAACCAGCCAGGATAAGTATATAAGGAAAATAATTAATTTTTCACAACTACCCTCCAAAATGGGCACGTTTATCTTATTTGGAGAAGCAGAAAAGGAAAGCACAGAAGGACTAAGTGTCTCGCCAAGGTCACAGAGAAAGCAGCCCACCCCACACCCCCAAGGAGAGCAGCAGCAAGGGCTGTCCTTTTCACGACTATCACGTTTAGTCGGTGACATTTGATGGAGGCTCAGGCTTCACTGCAGGCTGTCCCGAGGGACAACAAGAAAAGTCCTGTTGGTAGGGGCAGAGAAGATGTAAGGCATGGACTCTCTCCCTAGGAGGAAAAGGATAATGAATGTTAGGACCTGGCCACGTCAGAAACATGGATGAACACACTGTGTCTTTCCACGGTGTCTGATTTTCTGGAACAACAATTCCGAAGGGGCGACAACTTGTCAAGTATTCTCACGTTCCTTGACAGCCTCTTCCAAGGCCGATGACAGTTGGGTTTCAGTCCTAATCATTAACTCTCAGATCATGCATTCCACAGCAATTCCCTCCTCCTCTTCTCCCTCCCTCACCCCTTCCCCACCTCCCCTTTCTCTATATGTAGGTATGCACGTAATGTAGGTTAAAGAATAGCTACAAAGGGTTAAAGAGGCTGCAGCTGAGTTCAAGGAATTTCAGAGAGTTCTGAGCTGCTGAACCCGGGAAACTGATGTGGATGCAGCAAGATCCAGAGCAAACATTGCTGCTGCTGCTGCTGCTGCTGCTGCTGCTCTACAGGCAGCTGCAGGGCCAGAGGAAACTGAAGATTCCGAGTGTGAGAACGCAGTAGAGGTGACGGTCAGGATAGGAGCCACATGGACAAATGGATGGACAGATGGACAGCAGGTCCACATGGACCACTGGACGAATGAACAGATGGTGGCCGGAGTAGTCCTTGTCAACAGCAGAGACTGAGCTGCAGAACCTAGCCTAGTTAGGCGTTCTCTGCCCGTCGGTCCCTTGATCCGCACAGGGCTTTAGATGACAGGTTGGCGCGGCCACCACCACCCCAGCATTAGGTGGGCTTCTCGCTATGGGATCAGGTAAGGAAGCTGCACACTTTCCTCGGTATGACATGTCTGGTAAGTTCTTGGGCTCGATTTTCCTCATCTGACCTAATCTGCTCTTCTCTTCCTACAGTCCCCCATTTACTTTGATGAATGTCAAGGGGAAGCGTCTACTTTTAGAAATAAGTTTTTTTTATCATTCTGCACCTCGCGGGTGGTGAGAGACTGAAGGACCTGTTCACATAGACCCCAAGATGCAACGTCATTTCACTTCCGAATTTGCGCTGAAAACGGAGCCATGGTCAACTGGAATCCCTCAGGGCCAGGCACAGGCTGGGCAATCACTGCTTTGCAGGGTCTGTGCAGACTCAGGGTGGAGCACAGACTGACCTCAACAGTAAGCAGGCCATAGTGCAGGAGAGGGCTTCCATTAGGAGCATGGAGCCTTCCAGGCCCGGCTGGCAGGGAATGGTTCTGACATCTGTGTGTTTAGCTTCACAGCTGTGGAATGTTTCAACCAGAAACTCGGAGGGAAAGATGCTCCCCCACCAAGAATGACCAAACGCCATCACGAACTAGACGTGGAACAGATGCTGTGCAAAAAGTGTTAGTGGAGGAAGGTGAGCCAGAGCGAGAAAGGAACAAAGGGAGGCAGGGACTGGAGTCTCCTTCCCAGAGCCAGAACTCTAACGCAAGCTGGGTGTCGGCAGTGACAGGGACAGCTTGTCTGCTCTCGTGAATGATGCATGGTGCTCCAAGGATTTGTTTGATGTTGAAATGTTTTCTTGAGCAAGAGTCACAAAAGGAACGATTGTTGCCTGACATTGCTTCATGTTTATGAGACCGTGATGACCGGCGTGGTCACTTCGTGATGGGGCGGTGAGCGCGTCTCTTGCCGTGTGCTGCCTTTAGCCATGTCTTGGGCTTGTCTCTCCAGTTTAGCTGCTGCCCTGACCTGTATGTAACTAATGGCATTTATGTGTTTTAGGAATTCTAAAGAAAAACTTCCCACTTAACAATTCTAAAAAAAAAAAAAAAAAAAAAAACCACGCAGTTTCAATAAAATCTCCTTAAAACCCCATCAAACAAACAGAGAACCCTTGAGATCGGCACTCTGGGGCTTATCAAGATGAAGCCAGCTCCAAAAGGCCAGGGACATTAGCAGCTGACTCAGCCAAGGAAATCTCGAGCCAGGATGTACAAAGCCAAGGCCAGGGTTTAGAGAGGGAGCCAAAGGGCCCCAGGGTATTTGTCTCCCAGCTTCTCTCTGTGAGTGTTCCTGTTGCTATGGGGACAGAAGGCCTCTGGCAGGGAGAACTATTCTATCCATCGCTGGCTACACGTGGAGGTGCCTTGCTTTGCTGTTGTTGTTTTCCTTGTGTTGTTTTTCAAACAGCACCTATAATTTCAGCCAACTCAGAACACCGATACCCAATTAAGAGCAGAACGGAATGGAAGCATCGTACTTGGGTGCTTTACCCTGGCATTTTCCTCTTCTGGGGAGAATGAGAAGTTAGAAACAAGAATGGGGGGGGGGGTGTGAGACACAGTTAACCCACTACAACGTTCTTTGTTCCTGGGCGTCTCTGTGCTGCCCGTGTGGTTTCCACTGCTGTGAGCAGGCTTAGCAGGCTCCGCGCCTCCGCCACCAGCACAAGGCCAAGCTGCTGTCCTCAGAGCCTCTTTCCAGAGCTGAGTTCCTAGAGGACTTTCTCAACCAGCCAGATAGATACATGCTCATTTAAATTCAAGCACGCACCCCCACAGGCTGATCCGGGAGGGAGGGGAGGCTCACCCTGAATTGAATGACAAATAATACGCGTGGCAAAAACAACATCAGCACTTATTTGCCAATGAAAGGACACTGGAAATTATTTCTGATGGAAATATGAAAGATGAAATTCAAGCAGGGAGTGGGAGAGGATTTTTCTTTTTTCTTTCTTAAAACTCGTCAAGAAGCAACTCCATTGTTTCCCTGTAAAAGGACACTTTCTGTCCTGTGTGGGGAACTCAGTGGGCAGGTAGGACCCTGACCCCAGTGGAGGGTGCTAGGCCACTAAGCAGAGTTCATGGGGGGAGGGGGCAGAAAAGTAACTCGGATCTACAGGGGGTTCCCCTGATGGTAGGTCAGCTCAGCATCATTTCCCTTCCTCTGGCAGCTTCCAGTCTTCTGTCATTTTCCCTCTCTCACGCCAGCGTCAGACCCATTATTCCACAGGGAACATCAATCTCGAGAGGCGCCTGCAGCTTTGGGACATGAACTACATCTTGAGATGGAGCTGTTAGACTCTGTCCCCTTTTCATCGGTCATAAGCCAACAAGAATTCACCTGGAGCTGCCAGTGGGTAGGGACTCAGCCATGGGCCAGCCTGCCTGAGGGCCTAAACAATCCGAGTCAGGAGAGGAAGAGTGACGGGTTCCTAACTTGGTCCTATGGACACCTGCATTCGTTCATTCCTGAAGCTAAACTGCCCTGGACCTGCTCTGATGTTCGTTTCTGTATTAGCTACTTTTCTACCTCTGTGATAAAAACACCGTCACCATGGTAATTGATAGATCAAAGGGTTTATTTGGGTTTACAATTCCAGACCGGGAGAATCCACGGTGGCGGTGGGGTGGTGGCGGTGTGAAGGCACAGCAGGAAACCGAGAGCTCATGTCTTGAACAACAAACATAAAACAGAGAGGAAAAGGGCAAGTCTTTTAAATCTCAAAACCCACCCCCAGTGACGTACTTCCTCCAACAAGGCCACACCTCCACCAGCGCCATCCACTGAAGACAAGTATTCGAACATCCAAACCTGTGGGGGACATTGTCATTCAGACCACCGCAGCTACCCGGGGAACTCAGTTCTGTCCAGGTTCCTGTCCCATGCCCTCATGCACTGAGCAAGGTGGACTGGTGGCTGCCCCTAAAATAGCTTGGGTAGTGTGTGTCACTGGGTACCAGAAACAGACCTGAGCTTGAATTCCCAAAGAAACAGGGTCAGGATATAACCACCTTACTTCCAGGGAGTCAGAGCTCAGGGAAGGCTGCTGCGTACCAGGGCCTCGTCTTTCTCTTACTCTAGACTAAGAACTTGATAAAAGTAAGAGTGTCTAGTGAAGGCGGAGAGATCGGGTGCTTAATAAAAGGAATCCCACATTAACTCAGAACTAAAAAAGCAGATCAGTGTTTATTAAGGGGTAGACTTACAAAGTCAGGATGTTCTGTTTGAATGATGGACGAAGATCAGATCCAAAGCAAACCAAACAGCAAAAACGGGGCCCAGGGGCAAGCAGAGAGGAAGGAAGGGGCCCGGACACACTTCCGCATCTGGGTAAGAAGTCCACGAGGCCACGCCCCAGTAGGCGGGTAGGTATTAGCTGTAACCTTCCCGCCGCAGTCTAGGGACCCCAACTGAGAACTCCTGGAGCCCAAACTTTAGGTGTTGACAACCTTAAGACGCCAAAGTATCTGAATACGGACTAGATACCGTTTCCACCACTGGCAAAAATGCCTGAGAGAAGCAGCTTAAGGGAAGAAGAAGTTGTTTTGGGTCACATTTTGAGAGCTGTGAGTTCCTTACCATGAGGAAGGCCGCCCTGCATGCCCTGTGCTGGAGCACATCTCTGGGACTCCTTACGTCTGTGAACCAGGAAGTGGAGGCTGGGCTGGAAGCAGAGTGAAGCTATAACCCTCAAGGCTGGGTTTCCGGTGACCCATTTCCTTCATCTGTGGCCCACCTACCAAAGTTCCAGAACATCTCAAAACAGCACCAAAGGCTGAGGACCAAGTGTCCAGACGCATGAACCTGTGGGGGATATTTTACACTCAAACCGTAACAGGTAAGTACAGTCTATGAACGTATGGGATACATGCGTGCCTTAGTCCTGTCCTGTGGATATCGGTGAGACTTACCTTAACTGACTGTCAAAGGCTACCTAGGAAAATGAGGGCTTGTTAACTGACAAATTAGAGAGTGGCTGTTTGTTTGTTAAGGATCGCATAAGGCATCTATCAGGGTTTATGTAGCAGACATGAGACTTGGGGAAATGATTCTCTCCAAAGTAAGAAGCACAGCCTGCCAAACACCTCAAACAGTATTTACTACAACATGGAAAATGCGATTGTTTGTGCGTGTGAGAGGAACGTGGTGTGTGTGTAGATGTGCTTATCGGCAGAGGTCTGCATCCAAGCACGTGGAGATCCGGGCCAACACCAGGGTTCTCTTTCTCACGCTCCATCTTTAATTTCTGAGGCAGGCAAGCTTGCAAGTTCAGCTAAACTGGCTGGACCAGGGACTTCAGAGATCTGAGCCACCTCTTTCCACAGCTCCCACCCCAACCCCCGTACCACCACCAACCCCGTACCACCACCAACCAGCACTGGAGTTACTCGTGTAACTTCATCCTTTTTATAGGATTACTGGGAATCTGAATAGATGTCTTCATGTTTGCACCCCAGGCACTTTACCAACTGAGCCATCTCCCCAGCCCTGAAAATAAAAAATTAGGTATGCAAGTTAAAACAAAAGTGATAATCAAATTTTAAAAAAGACATTATCAGAAATACAAGTTGTGAAATGGGTAATGAGAATGGTGCTCCTACAAACAGCTCAGTGGGGAAGACCCGAATCCTTGATAGCTTGAACCCTGAACATTTGCATCTTCTTGATCAGTGGTCAGAAAAATCCCCACAGGACTTAGCACTGAGCTCGATTGCCACATTGTCCCAACCCCCCCTGAGACCACCCTACTTGATCTCCTAAGCTCCTCCCACTCACTAAATCTCCAGCTCCTTCCTGCTTAACTTGCCCCATTGCGCTCATCATTCTCACGTGAAAGCAATGTTCCTAAGATATATTCTGGTCATAGGATAATATTTTAGGCCACTTATTAATGAGGAAGATAGAGTTAATTCAAAGAACATCAAAATATAGATTTATATGTAGTCAGTCTGGGGGAGAAAAAAATACTGAACAAGATTAGGTACAAGAGCAGTTCATGTTCTAAAGGGTAACACAATCATAACCTTTAATGTATCTTATTTGCAAGGACCCTCTTCCGCACACACATAAAACACATCATCACACCCCCGTTTCTGTGCACATGTGTACATACGTGTGTGCGTTCATGGGGAAGGGCAGTATGTGTGTATATGAAGGCCAGTGGTTGATGTTGGGCGCTCCTCCATCTCTCTCCTCCTCATTTTTTTAGACAGGGTCTCTCCGTGAACCTGCAGCTCACTGTTTCAGCTACACCGGCAAGCCAGTGAGTTCCCAGGATCCACCTGTCGGTGTTCCTCCAGGACCAGAAATACAGATATCTGCCACCATGCCTGCCTCTTACATGAACGCTGGAGACCAAACTCGGTCCTCACACTTGCTCAGCAAGCACAACCTCACTTCTGAGGTTATTCTTCAGTTTTACAAGCTGGTGAAACATCTGTGTCCTTGCTAATTAAAGTAGTTTTCCTTGAGAGTCAAAGGATGGGTCAGGGTCTTGTTTTTGTTGTTGTTTGTTGGTTGAGACAGGGTTTCTCTGTGTAATAGCCCTGGTTGTCCTGGAACTCACTTTGTAGACCAGTGAACTCACAGAGATCCGCTTGTCTCTGTCTCCTGAGTGCTGAGATTAAAGGCAGGCGCCACCACTGCACTACAATCCAGGTCTTATAAATACTCTCTCACCACTGTTGTGTACCTAGTGCCTAGAATGGTGACTGGCCCACAGATAGAAACAAAACATGGAAATATAATAGAATATGAAATGCTACTCTATGGCTATTGAAAATGGACAGAGTACGTTGTCTTACGTTCTTTCTAAATTTCTATAAACGCACTCTCTCGCATACGGCAGACCTTGGCGTTCAGCGGTTTCCAAGGAAGTAATTGTCACGGAGGGGTTTTATAAAGTCTTGACTTACAGACAGCTGTGCTTGCTTCGATCAGATCCCATACCACAGTCAAGGCCTTTAGATTGTCCGGTCACCATTACTGTGAGCGGGAAACCTCCCTCTGCTGACCCTTTGGGTCAACAACAATCGTGAGTGGAGAGGATTTTCTAAACAGGTGTTACTTTTCTCTTCCATCTTCTACAGCTTCCATGATGTCTGTTTGGACATTAACTGAGTCTTTTTTTTTTTTTTTTTGTATAGGAACAGGACTGAAGGGATGGTTTAAAGAGTGATTTATAGAGCGATTATGACATTTCAAACTGGACAATGAGAGAAATATAAGGGTAACTGCCTAGGCTCTTTCTTTCCGGTCAACTCAAAAGATACAACAGGGATACAACGGCCTTGGTGTTCAAACACTGTGAATGAGACAGCCATGGAGACTTTGAAAACAAGAGGGCAACCTTGATACACTGTAGAGGGGGTGTTCAGGACGGCAGTGGGGACTGCAAGCCTGGAGTTAGACTGGATTCATAAACACAGCTGGATCCTGGGAAGAGTCAGGAGGTGCGCGAGTAACTTAGTTTCCCAGGGTCAGCTTGCTCTCATGTGTGGGAGTATATTTATTAGATATTTATAAGAATTTTAAGGTAACGTGTGTGAGGTGATTAGAACCTGCCTGGTGGGACTTCAATGAATTTTGAGGATTTGGTTATCATTCGTACTTGATAAAGGAAAAGGGTTAAGATAATCTAGTTGGGAGCAGTTATCAGCACATTACCATCACTGATGTAAAGCAAGTGGAGAAGGCGTGTGGTAAGCTGTCTTAATCACCTTTCTATTGTTTCAGTAAAGCACTATGACCAAGACAACTTATAAAAGAGTTTCTTTGGGGGAATGGGTTATAGTTCCCAAAGATTAGGGTCCATAATGATGGGGACAGCATTGGCAAGTGGTAGACTTGGTGGCTGGAGCTCATGTCTCAAAACTACACGCACCAGAGAGGGCTAACTGAGCATGGCAGATGGTTTGGAATCTTAGAGCATGCCCCCAGTGACATAGTTCCTGCATATCTCCTAAGCCTCCCTGGTCAAAAGCCTCTGAACTCTTTCTTGACTATCATGTTAGGGTCAACAGGGTGAGTCAGTACTTCCTAGACCAAATGATAATAATAAGATTATTAAAATTCTATAGAAACTTGAGTATGTGTATCCTTCATTCCCACAAAAAGTGACAAGTTTTTATGCCACAAGAGAAAAGCTCTACACCAGACCAAGTTTGTGATGGTTTTGTTAGAGAAAGGAGGTGTCTTATCCACCTTCCTCACTGCTTCCTGAGGGATGCTATGAGAGGGTAGTCATATCACCATCCTAAAATTGTAAGAGTGAAGCCTCTCTCCCATGGGATGCTGAGTTTACACAACCAGCTCATACGACATGACAATTGATAACATGAAATTAACCTCATTCATAATAAACAATGACATGATGTCATGGAAAATACAGTCTCTGAGCCAAGCAGAATTATAGCCAAATCCTGGTTTGGCTGAGTTACTTGGCCCTATTAATATTACTTTATCTGAAAAAAAAATAATGCTGTCTGTCTCAAAGGGTTATTGAGTGGAAAGACAAGTCCAACTACAGCAGTATACAATATAGTCTGACTCATAATAAAAACTCAAGATAATATTAACTTTCCCTTTTCCCTATTCTATTCTCATTGCCTGTTACGGTCAAGTCTTTGATATTTGAAATCTTATATATTTAACCGGTACTTTCCAAGATAGTTGTTACATTCCCAACTCCTGTGTTTCTTAGAAATTCCAAGAGAGGAGCCAATTTAATACCATGGACCGCTCCTATATATCCTATATACTGTATGATACACACTTACTGGAAGAGCTCCTGTCAAAAGGACAATCTGCCATGATCTCAACATGTCTAGTAGAGTTCCAGAACAACAAACCTCTTGACTTTGTAACCAGTTTTAAGTTCATAGTGGAAATGGCTCCATCAGCTTCTGGCATACAACCCATAGCCCCACCAAGAGACTCACCAGTTCTTGTGGCTAGGTGTTCAAGATGTTATATTACCTCCTCCACTCCTTTGTTTTCTCTACTTGCTTCCAGCTACAGAATTAAACTTTCCATGAGATCAACTAGAAGCCAACATAGTCATAGTTTGTGTGTGTTGAAGAGAGGGTGGAGAGGGAGCTATGAGAAGCACTTAGGCCACTATGATTAGTCGTGGAGAAAAAGCCTTTAGTAAGCGTAAGCTCTGAATTAGAACTATGTCTTAGAGTAGTGATAACTTGTTTGTACAAATAAAGCTTGCCTGAAGATCAGAGGGCTCAGCTAGCCACTAGATAACCATAGAGGTCTGGAGGTCTGTACAGACAGACAGGAAGTGATATGGCTGGGCGGAGAGAGGAAATGATAAGGCATGAGGAAACAGGAACTCAGTCTCTTTTCAGCTAAGAAGCTGTGTAGGTAAGGTGGTTGTGGTTTTGCTTCTTCATCTCGCTGATCTCTCAGCATTTCCCCACCTCTGGGCTTTTGTTATTAAGACCTATTAGAACTTGCACTACATCTAAGAAAGAACAAATACAGATTTAGTTCTTATTATTTTTTCCATTAACATTCTCCATGTCCTTCTATATGACAGAGTCTCAATCATTATTGAAAGAGTAAATTAGCAAATGTTCTCTTTAACTCACTTAGTATGTGCTCAAAAAATGTGAATCTTGTCAGGCAAAAAGTTCACGCTGAAGCATTTTAGGACCCTGAGGAAAAGTACCTTATGGCATGAGGGAGGGTGTGTGTGTGTGTGTGTGTGTGTGCACCCAGAATTAGAGCCTGTGCTCCAATCAATAAGCTAAGACTCAGCAAGGGCAAACAAATGGTTTCCATATGTATCAAGCTGAGAATTGGGGTTTAGGGGCTGGCTGAGCGAGGAATCAGTAATGGTTTGGAAGGCCACAGGGGGCTCCACCGCATAGCAAGGCACGCTGGGCTGGGTGTGTAGATCTCTTACCCGTAGGTCAAGAGGAATGTGTTCATTACTCTTGATCTAGCCTTTGCCAAGTCCAAACCTAGTGGGAACGCTAAGCATATTCCTCTCCGAGTTCAAAATTTCAAAATCAATGCAAACTAATCAAGGAAGTTTCAGAGTAAAAAAAAAATGAGAACTATTAAAAATTTGAAAAATAAGTCTTAGGAGAAAATACATGGAAGATAGCTCATGTTGTGTTTGTAAGAAAGAGACAAGGGGGAGCAATAAGTCTCTAATTATATAAAGTTATGTTACAAAGAAGACGAAAATGATTTATCTCCTTCATACCCAGAAGAGAGCTAAAATAACAGAGGCACTGGCACTGGCCTTGCTTCATGAGCACCCATAAATCTGTGGCTCAGGCAGTTGGCAGCCATTGGCACAGTCAGCCCCACCTTGGGCTAAGTCTGACCTGGATTCACTGTATTACAGAGAGGCTCTGCTCCCATCCCTGCCACCAACATAAATGGGAATACCCCACAGAAACCATAAAAGGAGAGGAAAATGGCATGTCATCTCCAAAAATGATATCAAAGTTAGAATATTGTGTCTTAAAAAGAAAGAATAGAAATAGGGACATATGTGCTATTACCACCATCTTGATTCCTGGCTGTTTATGTGTGACTGGATTGGTGGAGGTTTGGGAGTCATGGCCAGTTTAAGTAGAGGTGTCTATGTCCTGTGCACAGTTTTATTTGGTTAATATAGCCCAGTTATAGGCCTGGAATCTTTTACATTGTCCAAGGATTTTTTTATAAGATGCAAGGTAATATAGTGTACAGGCTGGTTTTATGTCATATTGGTTTAAGCTATAGTCATCTTTAAGGAGGGAGCCTTGATTGAGACAATGCCTCTGTCAGACTGGGTTGTAGGCATTGAGAGAGAGCACTTTTCTTAATTAGTAATTGATGGGGGAGGGCCCAGCCTATTGTGGGAGGTGCTATCCCTGGCCTTTTGATCCTGGGATCTATAAGAAAGCAGACTGAGCAAGCCAGTAAGCAGGACCCTCCATGGTGTCTGCATCAGCTCCTGTTTCTATGTTCCTGGCCTGTTTGAGTTCCTGTCCAGACTGTCTTTGATGATGAACAGTGATATGGAAGAGTAAGCCAAATCAACCCTTTTCTCCCCAAGTTGCTTTTGGTCATGGTGCTGCATCACAGCAGCAGCTACCCCAAACTAGGACCTAAGGCCTTCTTATGGGTCCTGTATCAGTGCCCTTAAGGCTCATGATGCAGACAAAGCCATCAACACTCTACAGAATTCCTGGTGGCTTTCCTCTATGATCTTGAATCAGCTCTCTAGACTCTGGCCTCCTCCTCAGCAAGATGTCTCCTGCATGAGGCTGCATGGAGCTGGCCAATTGTGGCTGAACGGGGAAGAGGCTTAATCCCAATTATTCCTACACCAGGAAGTTCTTGTTCTGACTGACACAGAGATGGTGAGGTCATCTGGGCAAGAATAGCAGGTAAACAGGTGTCTTGGAACTTCTTGGGATATTAAAATCTGAGAATTGGGAGGAATATCAGAAACAAAGTGTGGCCTCCCTAAAAACAGAACACCAGAGTAGGAACCTGGAGGTCAAAGCAGACACTGAAGGGTAGAAGGCACTGGAGTTCAGAAGCTAAGAACCTAGAGACCAGAAATGAGCCAGTCAACAGCCCAGACAAGGCAAGGGTCCAGAATCCAAATGAGCCCGAGCGATAACTATCATAGTAGATGACCACGGGGTGAGAACGGTGATTTTTATTGAGACAGGTTAGCAAGTCTTCTCAAACTAAGGGAGGCAGATGTGCACACCTGACAGGACTAAGCCACAGCTGGCAAAGAAATGGCTGCTTCTAAAATTACTTCAGAACCCAGCCTGAGGTGAACTAGTTCCTGTGCTATAAGATCACTTACTCTTTAAAAAAAAAAACAAACATTAAAAAACAAAACCAAACCAGCTGCACTGTGGCAAGAGCTGGGCCCTGGAAGAGGATGAAGACAGACATGAGCCTCCACAGCATGGAGAGCGTGGCAGTGCAGGTCAGCACAGCCTACTGCCAGAGCAGAGCGGTGACAGAAACCACAGCTTGCCTCTGGAAATATGGGTGAAGATGGGTGGATGCAGCTAAAGGAAGGGAATGTCGTTGGGTAATGGTGCCAAAGTGTGCCCGGCATTGCTATGTGTGCCTTATACACCTGAGTTCCCTACAGCCTCCAAAGGAGTTCTGCACTATCCTCATTTTGCAGTAAAAAAAAAAACAAAAAACAACAACAAAAAAAAAAACTGAATCCCCAAGATATTAAGTAACTTGCTGGCAGTCCTTAGGTAGCAAGTTGCAGAGCCTCTGTGGTCTGTCCCCTTGGACTTGGCTGGCTTTTAGGGGAAATGTTAGAATTGACCCTACCAGATCCCTCCTGGACGATACCTGTGGTTGAATTCACCTGGGAAGTTATCTAGTCCTAGGGAAAGATCTTGAATTCCTGGGTTATTGTGAGCTCTCAAAGGAGAAGCACTGCACTATTAACTAATAATCTCCCAAGGATAAAAATAGCCACCCAGCAAGGATGCTACTTAGGTAGTGGATTAGTCAGGGTTCTCTAGAGGAACAGAATTTATAGACTGAACACACACACACACACACACACACACACACACACACATTCATTGTTTTTATATATGAAGGTGTTTATTATTAGGTGTTATGGCTTACGGACTGTGGTCCAACAAGTCTATTCAAATGAATGCATCACTAAGGTCTTTCCTAGGCTCTAGGGAAGGGTCTGCACAAGTGAGAGCCTCATTAAATAAGGCCCACTAACTTCTAGAGCAATTCACCCAGAGCTGGGAGCCAGGAGAATGAACTTGCAGGGGGCACTGGAGGAGGGAGCTGGGCAAGAAAGCCCTGCGTTGACGCTCTACTACCAGATCCTCCCCCCCCCACCCCATAAATATTTTCACCTTGCAACAGTTGCCAAGGGCTTTTTGTTGGCCTGTTTTTACCAAACCAGGTTCCACCAAATACTCTTGTAATGAGGAGCAGCTGACCAAGTGCAGGCGCAGAGGTGGAGCCAACGCTTCATCCTCATTCAGAAAGAGAGTAACAGAGAGCCAGAGCTGACTCCCGAGTGGGCTCCGGGTGAGAATGAGAACTCTCCGGACATTCTTGGCACAGTCTATAATTCAGGAGCTTTAGACCAAGACGCGGAAGCTTGCCGCTTCATTTTTCTCCATCGGCAGATCGATGGTATTTACTAGGCAGTGACGGCTGGGCGAGTGACATTCTTGAACAGCAAAATGTTGGGGTTATTGCTTTCCCCCTTCGATCTCATGGGGCAAGATAAATTTATGATATCTTAATTGTTTCCATGGCAGCAAATCATATTGCCCCAAACAGAAAACCTTATGACTTCATGGCTGGATTGAGAAGAAGGGGGAATCAGCTTGGGGAGTGAGAATTCTGCTCAAGCATAAATATCTTCAACGACAGCGAGGGGAAGAGTGGCAAAATTGCCGACAGGCGAAATTGCTTTTGGTTTAACTGTTCTCGCAAGTTCACCCCCGGCGAAAAGCCCCTCCTCCAGGCTTGTAATTTGTGTAATGATGCCTCCTTGCCTGGCTGCACAGAAGGCTAATGGGGAAACTCATCAGATTCTGGAATTTCTCAGCGATGCTAATTCCAATTGTTTGCAGTAATATCTGCATCGCTGCTGTAAGCTGTTTTGTTGTTGGTTTGTTTGGGGTATATGTGTGTGTTTATGTGTCTGTATGTGTGTGTGTTTCTGAGTGTGTATGTGTGTGTATTTACTCCCCACAAGACTTTATCTCCACAGTTTCTTTTTGAAATAAACCAACTTGGATACAAAAATTAGTCTTTTGTCATCTGAAAAAAAAAAATCTGTCCCGAACTCTTGCTCTCGCTTCTAGAAGAATCCGCCTAGCCTTATTTAGGTTTCTTTTGGCAAACTGTATCGCTAATTCTCATCTATTGTTTGAGCAAAAGCATACTTCCTTTCTAATGTTGAAGCCCTTAAATTCACCTCAGTTAAATCAGCTGCACACAAAGTGACTGGGGATTTTCAAACCCCCTTCCCTCTCTACCGCCCCCACAGTCTTTATATGCAAACATTTCCAGGGCCTTCTTCCTTCTTCTCTTTCTTTTAGCATCTTTATATTTCCAAACTCTTCAAGTTTCTGATGATTCATAAGCCTGCTTCGAACCTCACCCAGCAGCACCCCTTGACTTCACCCTCCATAAACAGGGACACTCGCTGCTTCTGTCAGGATTCCCCAGCGATCCTTCTCTCTTATTCTGAGAACTGTAGCTTGGTAAATCTTGTACATTGAGTTATACTCTATAGGACGCCACTGGAAATTGCATTGTGATGGTTGGCTTTGTCAGTTTGGCTAGCCTATACTGCTGCTGTTTAGTTGAACGCTGAGGTGTTTCTGTGAAGGTGATTTGTGGATGTGTTTAACATGGAAAGGCAGAAAGGCCATCGAAGGCGAAGGCTTGCAACAATAACGTTGGACAGACCTTAGCCAATCAGAACGGAAACGGAAGCTCCTCAAAGCCTTCATGCTTTAACATGGAAACACTACCAGCCCAGCTTGCTACCTGCCCTACAGCTTTGCACTTTCCGCTAGCTCCCACTTTGCCCCCACCATTAGGATAACCACAACAATCAGTTTTTAAAAATAATTCCCTTTCTCTTTTCCCCATCCCCTGCAAGTGTGTGTGTGTGTGAATGTGTGCGCGCGCGTGCATGCGTGTGTGTATGTGTGTGTGTTAAAAGAACCTTGATTGGCACATAAGGAACACAGCGTTCAGTATCACACCAGGCGCTATGTTATAGGCAACACAAAGGCCACACAAGATGTGCTTGGAGTTCCATAAAGAGCTGACCACTCCCAGGAGAAGTGAGATCAACTGTGCCCAGAACAACAAGTTGTTAAAAATAATAATAGTGAAAAGCAAAACTTAGATGTTTCACATAGGTGCCCAGAGGTTAGGCAAAAGAAAACATCAACGAGAGGTAGATTGGTCAATGAACATTTCATGGGAAAAGTGCGTGTTGAGCTGGTCCCAAGGATCTGAGGCTTTGCCGTCACACTGGGCTCGTCAGGCATTATCGAACTGCCAAAAGAAGAGTGATCTGGCCACAGCACTCAAAGCTTGAGTCCATCTGGATCGCTTGGGAATCAAGGTTGGCGGCCAAAGTGGAATTCAGAGCAACAAGAATGCTAGAACGGGTGCACAGGCTCGGTGTGGTAGGGAGGGGTCCTGGACTTCAGACACAAAGAGAACTCAGAAGAAGGAGTTACCCAGATCACTTAGCAGCGAGCCAGGGCAGCATGGTCTAACCGTGTTCCTAGAACAACCCTTTCTCTGCATAGACGAGAAGGACAGTGTCCTGCAAACGGCAGCACGTGGACTGGTTTGGTTGGTGGGCTATAGCAGCTGGAGGAAGAGAAGAGAGGATCCCAGAGCTCTCATACCAGGGCTTCTCCCAGGAAGTAAAATGAAGAGTTTGATGAGGGGAGGCCATGCGGCCACATGAAGCCAGTGTCCCCTTCCACCTTTCCTGGTCCCAGCACATTTGGCCGTTTCGCAGACTCCTTCTTGAACCGTACTCAGCATCTCCTTTGGCACTGTTTTCCTCCTCACCTCTCGACACCCCTCCTCTAGGCCCTCCTCCTTCCAACACAACAGTGTGCTTCAGACAGGTCTGTGGCCAGCTTCTCCTTGCAGCCTTACCCTGGAAATGGCCTGTGATTTCTTAGCCTTAGTGCTGATCCTGACTGAGGGGAGAATGGCCACCAAACAGCTACTAAACCATCCAGCTGTGGTCTTGAGTTTCAGAACCCTCTGCTCATCCCTGTTTCTGCGGGGGGGTCCGGCATCTCAGCATCCCTTTGTTACTGATTCCTTTCGGTCCTCCACATTCAACCACATGCGAAGTTCTGCTCAGCCCGCTTTACCCTCCCTTCCATCTCCCGAGACTGCATTTCTACATTCCCTGCCCCTGTTATGCTGTGTCCTCTACCCTAGATAATTCCCCCTGCTTTGCATTTCTCCTCTATAATGCGTTGTAGAGCTGCAACTAGATTAGCATTCCCGAAGTGCTGCTGAGATGCCCCATTTGTCTGCTCAGTGTTCCTCACTCCTCCCAGTGCCTTTCAGATGAACTTAGGAGCCCCCGACCGCGCATCCCCACCCGCCTTGACTTCCTTTCTGCTTTCCTGCACACCCTGGGCCCCGTGGCCACTCAGCTGAGTCCTCCACGCAGACGCCCAGGTTTTGCCTCTGGTATTCTGGCCATGCTCGTCCCTCCCTGGGATCTGTATGTTCAAATGCTACCTGAGTTTCAAGGCCCATTCCAAAACTGTCCCAGCTTTCTGAAGTCGTCCCTAATGCAAACAGAGGGGTTTCTCCCTTCCTCGAGACTCTCATAAAACACAACATGTGACTCAGTTTTTGACCTTAAATTATACTTCTTGCATATTTAACGCATCAGTCAGAATTATAAAACTTGTCAAGAAAAGAATGAATTCTTTATGCCACGCCCCCCTGCAGAACACTTTGCAGAGAGATTTGCACGTATTGGGCAACACACAAATAGCTCCTTAACTAACAATTTTTAAGGGGGTTGGGCATTTGGCTCAGGTGTAACAGCGCTCAACTGGGGTGCACAAAGCCCTAAGTTGAGCTTAATTTCCATACCGTGTAAAAGTGGGCACTGAGGCTCACACATTCCTGGCAGGTGGAAGCAAGAAGCTTATCTTCAGCTACACGGTGGGTTTGAGGTCAGCCTGGCTATGTATGACCCTGTCGTAAAAAGTAAGGATCAGGGGTTCAGGGCACTGGCCACCAGCCTGACAACCTGTGTCCATTCCCCAGATCTGACATGGCAGAAGGTGAGAGCTGACTCCTGTGAGCTGTCTTACACCTTAGACATGCACCCCGCCCCCATAAGTGGCAGAAACTTTTAGCTGTGTAAGTAAAGAAATGGGGATGAGGACTGGGCTCATTTTGCTGTACAAGCTGGAGAACCTGACTTTGGATCCCTAGCACCCAGGTGATAGACGGGTATGGTGGTCCTTCTAGACCACGTGTGCAGGGAGAGCAGACCCTGGAGGCCTGGCCCCTAGCTAGGAGAGCCAAAGTGGAAGCCCTGGTTCTATAAAAGACCTCAGAAGAAGTAAGATGGAGAGCAATGGAGGCAGAAACCAGGAGCAATAGAAACAGATACCAGGAGCAATAGAAACAGATACCAGGAGCAATAGAGGCAGATCCCAGAGGCAGTAGATGTGGATATCAGAAGCAATCGATGCAGATACCAGAAGCAAGAGACATAGATCCCAGATGCAACAGAGGCCGATACCGGAAGCCAACCTCTGGCCTTCACACATGCATGCACAGG
Organism: Alexandromys fortis; assembly: GCF_014885135.2. Classification (NCBI taxonomy): domain Eukaryota; kingdom Metazoa; phylum Chordata; class Mammalia; order Rodentia; family Cricetidae; genus Alexandromys; species Alexandromys fortis. Next base: position 1,507,305 of record NW_026067910.1, on the reverse strand, counting down.
TGAACACACCTACACACATATGCACACGCCACCCCCCTCCACACAGACAACAGAAAAATAAATAAAATCATGAAGAAAAAAAAAACTCTTAAACTTGGTGCTGATTTGGGGAAAGTTTTAAAAAGTATTGCCAAATAAATAAATCTGAATACTTGGATTTATGGCTTTGATTAACGGGAGAAAATCATGACGCTGTAAGGCTAGTATTCCTCACAGCTGAAGGCAGTCTGAGTTTTAGGGACAGTGAGACATCTATCTGAACCTGGCCGTGGGAAGCCGAACACTTCAGGCTGGAAATGAACACAGGTCTGAGAGTCGTCATCTGAGAATACATATAGACACTCCCACTGGGGGGGAAAATCTGTTCTTTCTTTTTCCAGCACAAACGGAACGCCAGGATGACTGACTTAGGGGGAAAGCTTTGTTTCACTCACTGTTTCAGAGGTTTTAACCTACGATCAATTAGCCCTGTCACTTTGGGCCTGTGGCAATGCAGTATTATCATGACATGGGCCTATCAGACACGACAAACTGCTCAGCCTGTAGGAGCCAGAAAACAGAGAGAGATCATCTTCCAGGGCACACCCCCAGTGACCTAAGTTCGCCCAACTGTCCCTTCACATCCAATTAGCGCCACGGGCTGAGACTAAGCCTTCAGAACTTGGGCCTCATGGGACATCCAAGATCCAGACGATAGAAAAGCATGAACTTGAGCTTGAGAAATAGGAGGATAGAAAATAAGGAAACTACAACCAAGAGGGCGAGACAAGAACAAAGACGTGATGAGGACAGTGTTTCCGGGAAGAAGGGTTACTAATGCCAGAGAGAGAGAGAGAGACATGCATGCCATTCATTGGACATCTACGATGTGCCCAGCACTGTTGGGTGTACCTGAGTCTAGTGTTGAGCAGAGCAGGGTCCCCCAAAGAGTTACATTTTTGTGTGGAAGAGCAAATGACACAAATAAACATGTATCAGGCACTTAGAAAGGAAAGATAAAGTGGGTAAGGGGACAGATGATGATGATGATGATGCAATTTTACACAGGATAGCTAGCAAAGCCTCAATTCGAATAGAACTCCAGATTGATCAAGGACAACAGCACCTTACTTCTCGGGCTTCCTCCAGGTCTCAGAGGTTACGTGGTAAGGAGCACAGGGTGAGCAGGGAGAGGCATGTTGGAGACCTGAGGAAGGAGGAAAGGCCTGGAACAGTCACTGGCGTTGAACAGTACCACTGTGGGGCAGATGATTGGGAACCAGGGAGAGATTATGGAGAAAGGACAGTCAGAGTCAGAAGCAAGGCCATGAGGGACTTGGCCTCAGAGCACACACAACCTGAATCTAGCTCTCCGTTTGTCTCCAGAAGTGGCTGGTCCTTCTTGAGTGCCAACCCCATGACAGAAGAACCTCTGTAGTCTCCAGTCTTCAGGCTGCTTTATCGTTTCTGATTGCTACTCACTCTGCTTCTCAGGTGTCCTGCCTGTCCCTTCTAATGGCCACACCCTAAGGATGGCATGGACCATTTCCAGGAGAGCGTCCTAAGGATGCCTGTGTCACAGGTTCAGCCACAACGTCTGGTCAATTTTGACGAATTTGAGTGTTACAATCACAGACCTTCTTGTCACACAGTTCCCGGCTCGGTACTGATCTCTCGCCACGGTGTTGCGGGTTCATTTCCATCGGTGACTCCCCACTCCAGGCGTGCACACATGGACAAGCGTGCCTACCGATGGAGTGAGACTGTGATTGTTTGGATGAACTCCGCTAAAGTTCTCTGTAACCCATTGGCCTCCCCAGCTGGAATTCAGCTGTGTCTTTGTGATTCTCCACGCACAGTGGCTTAGTGCAAGACCCATGTTGGGGCTTAGCATCTTTTGTTTGTTTTGATGACGAGTTTATGGCTATTGCCTCTGTGTTTGTATAGTCAGCATTAATTTTGTGATAAATGTGTACAAGTCGTGCCCACGGTGTCCATCATTCATTGACTGGACTATCAGAGATAAACAAAGCTTGACGCTGGCAATGAATAGTTGTTGTGATGGGTGAAAGCTGCAGCATGGGCTGAGTTCCATCTTCATCGGCAGAGGCGACCAGGCGTTTGACAGGGAGAATGGAAGACTATCAATGGGAAAACAAGTGAACAGGGACAAAGTCGCCTTAAGAGAAACGAAAGCCACTAGTCATTATAAAATTACTTAAAACTATAAAATGATGTTTTTAACATTGCTTGTGTATTTCTGTGTTCTGGTGTATACACACACACACACACACGTGTGGGGGTCAAAGTTGGACATTTGGGGGGGTCTTTCTCAATCGCCCACCACCTTGTGTTTTGAGGCAAGGTCTCTCATTGGACCTAGGGACCCACCCATCTCTGCTCTTACCTTTTCATCCTCTCCTCTTCCGACCTCCTCCCCCAAGGCTGGGATTGTAGGCGTACACCGCCATGGCGTGGCTTGGAGTGCATGGACATGCCAGGAACTAAACTCAGGTCCATACTTTTTTTATAAATAGTTCTTATAAGAGGAGGCTCGTCTACTTAAAGTCCACTTAGGTTTGGTTACTGGCATTTATTGACACTTGGCTCCTCCTATCCACAGAGACTGAGATTCAGGGGCCCTGTCTTCAGTTACTGACTGGGACAAGCAGTAAATTCTTCTCATGGCTTTGAATTTCCTAACGTCAGCATGCTTGGGGAGCCTGGGGCCATCCAGGGGATGAAGCTTTACACTTTAGAAGCTATGTTCGTGTTTGTCCAAGTGTTTGTAGGTCAAGGTTGAGGGCCTGTCAAGAAGAGGGCCCAGAGGACGCTGCCTGGAGTATAGCCAAGAAGAGAATCCTTGTCAGGACAACCATTGCCTCTGAACAGAAGGTGAACGGCGTCCAAATAATTCATCTTTTTATTCCTAATAGGTGAAGTTTCTATCAGTCTTTGAGACCGTGTGTGTAGTGGTGGGGTGGGCAGGTTGGCCCCGAGAGGGATGTTTTGGAGGGAATGCTTAATCTTTGGTCACACTGTGGTGGAAGCACAGCACACACAAGGCGCCAGCGCCGCAGCACAGAGCAACGTGGTTAAAGGCCGCATCAGGCCTGGCCCAGTTCTCACAGTATGCACACACCAAGACTATACTGGCTTTGATCTTTTTTGAAATTACAAGAAAACGTGTTCTCTTATTTCCCAGGCCCCAAACTCCTTTTCCCAACACAAATCTGCAAGGTCACAGGTCAGGAGCTGTGATTTTAGCCTTTCTCCACTAGAATTCTCTAAGCTCCTGGCAAAGTCAGAGATCACTGACTGCCTGGCACCATGTTTTCTTGGGACTGAACACATCAACAGAGCTAACTCTGTCTGTACATCACCCAGGAGACCAGACCCTGGAATCTGAGGTGTGGGTGAGGCCAAGACCAGAGCCAGAGAACAGAGAGGAACCTACACCAGCCAAGTGCTGCTAGGTGGAAGAGCTGGTCAAGGAGAGGACCGTCTGTTTTCACAGGGAGCACACAGGCATGAGTGAAAAACAAGGCTGGGATCCCAGGGAAGAAGCTATAACAAACAAGGACAAGCGGGCACCCAGGCCTCCTCCAAAGCTTGTTGGGATGGGACTGTGCAGTTTTCTGATTTCTTGTCTTCCAGCCTCAAGGTGGCATGTGGACATGGGCTTGCACATGCATGTGTGTGTGCACACACATGCACATACATGCACGCAACACATTGCACACACACAAATACATTGCACACACGCACACATGCACAAGAATAGTAAGAGAAGTTGATGCTATCTATGGGAATTCTTGAGGCTAAATCTTTGATTGGGGTTAAATCTTTGATTGGGGTTAAATCTTTGAGCCAAGCAGGAGAGCCTTCAAATATCAAAACCAGTGATTTGAAGGAAAAAGAAAAAAAAAAAGACAATGTCTTGAATATCATCTCTAGGAGTGGGTGGTGCAAATGAGACAAACTCTTCAGACCGGGGCTCTTAGTTTCTTCGTGGGAGAAAACAATGGGAAAGTGCCTTGTCTTTGTTCCTTTGAAATTTGACCAGGATTCCCCATTTCCTGATGTAGTCTTTGCCAAGTGCAAATTCTGATTTATCCACTAGAGGCCGCTGTTTGTTACAATCAAACCCGGCTCCCCTGTTGGGCGGGGAACCCGCACCGCAGGGTCTTCACTGCAGAGCAACCTGCAGACTTCAGGGAAGAAAAATCAGCTCTCTCACCCGGGGTGTGTACCGGCCACCTGCAAGGACATTGCTTTATCAAGAAGAGGGAGGTACAGCGAATCATCAAAGAATTTTATTCAAACACTGCACAATCAGACTTTTCAGCTGGTTCCCTCTAGCCCCCACCCCCTTGCCTCAGGTGACCATCTGGCAATCAGACTTGAATAAAAGCCACACTGAAATGCAGACTATAGACCTGTAGACAGCCACTACTTGACACCACTGGGTTCATCTCCCTTCAGCTGCAGCTATGCCCAGATTATAAAAGAGCTAAGAAGCCCGGGGAGACAGCAAAGCTGAAGCTACCTGTCAACTGCAGCTTCTCTAGATGCTGAGCGCTCTAAGGATACCACAGAGAGAGAGGGAGAGAGAGAGAGAGAGAGAGAGAGAGAGAGAGAGAGAGAGAGAGAGAGAGAGAGACTGCAATGGACGCCATTGTTAATGAACCAGATTAAATCTGCCCACCTGCCTCCTAGCCTTCCTAGTTGTGCTCACCTGCCTTTCTTTGGTCCCAACCCTAGAGACAGATTTCAACACAGACCAATCTCAGAGGTGGTACGGAAGCCACAACCGTACAGCAGGCAGCAGGGTCACGGTTTCAGGGCAAGTGCTGAGCTTGTTGCTTCTGAGTCTCATACCTATACTGTCCTTTAGCTCCAAGGCGATCTCAATGGCGCTGGGTGTGACTGCACCCGCAGACCGTCCTACAAAGTGGCGCTCAGTGAGGACAGTGGCACCAACTCCAATGTTCGTACCTATGACCGGGGCAGAGCTGGGGGCTGTGATGCTCACTGGGTAAAGATTCCTGACTCACAACTGGGATTTTGTAGCCGCAGGCAGGACTGGACGCAGCTGAGCAGGCACAGTGAGAGAGACGTGAGCGTACAATAAGGATTTGTGCTTGTCTGCTCTATGGTCCCCTTGCTGCCATTGGCAAGCTGGAGTAGTAGAAGGGCTAACGAAGGAGCGGGAGGCCCAGGGTCGTGGTGTGTCTGCTGTTTAGGGAGGAGGAGCCTGATGGAATACTTTTTACAAAAATGATGGCAGAAAACATCTATGGTCTGACTGTGTGTGTCCCCTGCCCCTTCCTACTCCCATCATACACCGGGGCCTAATCTCCAATGCCTGGAGACATCATCCTTGGGAGATGATTAAGTCACAAGGGCAAAGTTCCCACTAGAAGGGTTAATTCTCCCAGGAGACTGGGCTTGTGGCACGTGTCTTTTAAGCACTAGGGAGGCAGAGGCAGGTGGATTTCTATGACTTAAGGACCAGCCTAGTCTACATAGTGAATTCCAGGCCAGCCAGAGATACAACGTGTGACCCTGCCTCAAAATAAAATAAAGGAAACCCAGGGACACCGGAAGGAGCCATAAAGAGGAATGAGGCCTCGCCACACACTGAATTTCAACTGACTTTGAATCGCCCAGCTTTCAGAGTCATGAGCAATGAATTCTACTGTTTCTAAAATACCTAGCCTAAAGTATTTTGTCACAGCAACTCAAACAGACAGACATGAATATAAAATTTACTATTTTAATTATCTCCAAATAGACTGTTCGGTGACATAAATTACATTCTCATTCCATAAAACCGTCACCAGTGTGGGTCTCCCGAACCTTTCTGTCATCCCAAGCTGAAATTCGACAGCCACACTACATAACAACTCTCCCTTCTTCTCTCTCTCTCTCTCTCTCTCTCTCTCTCTCTCTCTCTCTCTCGACCCCAAATGACCTTTCCCCTATGGATTTGCCCATGTATTTGATGGTTACTCTCTATTGTCAGCTTGACTGGATCTGGAATCAACTAAGGGCCAGGCCTCCAGGTGGCTCTGTGAAGGTATTTTACTGGGAGGATTAACTGAGGGGCAAGTCCTCCCCCAGAGTGGGCTGTGTCTTCCAGTGATGGTTTGATACAAAAAGGCCCAGCGTAAAGCCACTGCTTTTGTCTGTCTGTCCTTACTGCTAGCTTGTGAGTGCGTCTTCTTTGCTGCTACTGCTGGAGCAGCCTTCAGTCATGGCAGAACACAGCTTCTATGGCTTTCCACCACAGACTGAAGACTGTGCTTCTCCAAGAATCCTCAGCTTCTGGAGCCGTACCGGGACTATGGAGGTACCCTGGCCGGAACAGCCTCTCCAGTGTGTATGCGGCCATTGCAGGATCGCCCCACACACATCATGTAAACCAGCCTAATAAGGCCCATGTGATATAAATTCATGCTGTTGGCTCTGCTCCTTTGGAGATCCCTAATAAACCCATTCTAGTGTCTCAGATAAGTGGAATCATATACAAAAGTCAGCCTTTTTTGTGCCTGGCTTATTGCATTTAACATGCTCTCAAAGCTCATTCATATTGTAACATGGATGAATGGCCTTCATTTTTAAGGCTGACTTATATTCCACTCTGTGTCTATTGCATATTTTGATCAGTCAGTCAGCTGCAAAGCATTTGGGTTGTTTCCACCTTTCATCTGTTGTAAATAATGCTGCTGTAATGGAGTACAAATATCTGAGTTCCTGCTTTTGGTTCCTTTGGTAAGTAAGGATGAAGTAACTGGATCAGCCTGATACTTCTATGATGGACTTTTGAGGGGCTGCCCAGTTGTTTCCCACAGTTTCTCCCCTTTGTAACAATATCTGCTATTTCTCTCTCTCTGTCTCTGGCAATAGCCATTCTAATGGCTATGATATGGCTGCTTGTATGATTTAGTTTGGTTTTTCCTAAGAATTAGTGATACTGTGCCTCTTTTTTTATCTTTATTGGCCATTAATACATTGTCTTTGAAAGAAATGTTCATTGAAATCCTTTGCACATATTAAATGGGCAAATGTTTTAAGGCAGTAGGATGCTGGTCCAGACCAGTCACTTAGTTCCTCTGTGCTACAGTTTCTTTATAAGACAAAAATGTAGGGAGACACAAAGAGAGAGGAGAAACAGAGATAGAGATAGAGACAGACACTCGCATGCGTGCGTGCACACACACAGATATTAAAACAGGCTTACCCATAACAGGAAACAGTAACTATATGGCTTGAATAAGAATGTCCTCCCTAATGGGCTTATGTATTAGAACATGTGGTCCCCAGCTAGTGGAACACTTTGGGAAGGATTAAAAGATGTGGCCTTGTTGGAGACAGTGTGTCACTGGGGCCTGGCTTCAAGGTTTCAAAAGCCCAGCCCATTTCCAGTGAGCATTTTCTGCGCTGTGTTGTGGATCAAGATGTGAGCTCTCAGCTGTTCCTGTGGCCATTCCTTTGCTCTGCCATTACGGACTTTAGCCCTCTGCAATAAGATAATAAAGCACTTTCTTTTATACGCTGCCTTGCTTATGGTATCTCAGCACAGCAATAGGAAAGTAACTAAGACAATGCCCCTATTAGACACCAGCAACTAACAAGTAAAAATGTCAGAGCCAGGAATGGGTTCTTTCAGAGCTGTTGGCCAGTGACGGTGCAGGCTAGCGCCAAAGTCTGTAGTACTTGATAGTAAGACCCTCCTGCTCAAGACACCACATATTTAAGTCACAAAACATGGAGAAATCAGGCTGGTATTGATGTAGGAGCTTCATGCAGTTTGGCTAGCTTTCCCCGTGCTGGGAAGTGCTATAAACACCAGCAAAGAGAAAAGTGAGCTTTGGTCTTATCCAGCTATGACCCCTGTCCGCTACAGTAATGACTGGCCTGATGAGAAATACCCACTAATGGGACAATTGCTAGAATACAGTGAGAGACACCAACTACATTCTGATTGAATTTAAGTCCCACTCCACAAAATGAAACCCATACCTGGCACCATTATCACGCCAAGACCCTATGGCTGGATAGGTCAAAGGCCCTAGGAGAGATGCCTACGATTATTTCCTAAATGGACACAGTATCAAGCCAGTTCCTAATGTCATATTTTTATTCCTATAGATGAATGCATCTTTCAGCCCTCATCAGAGACGTTTCTATTTGCAGTAGGTGGTGACTAACACAGAGACCTGCAACTGGCCCAGGTGCAGAGGATAAGGGATGCTCAAGCTTCAATGGACCACAAATACTGCACAGTATCTTCCCCAGGCTTGGGGATCGTTGTGGAAGAGGGGATGAATGGAAGCAATTGTAAAAGCCAGAGGCAGGTCATAACGAAGAGAACAGCATCTTCGGGACACAGCAGGGGCGATGCACAGATGAATTCACAGTGGTTGGGACACCGTGCATAAGATCTGTACAGGCCCAAGTCAGACCAGATCCCAGTAGGAATGGGAATGGGCGCAAGCTCATCGCTGCTGGCAGGGGGAGAGACAGTTTTCTGTAAGTGTAGTCCCTGATCATTTGACCACTCTCCAGTAAAAGGCCGCATGTCCAAATGTATTTGGGCAGCTCAAATAGGTCTTGATAAATATATCAAGAACAAAACCAAAAAAATAAAGTTGGGTGGACAGAGAAGGGGATTAGAAGGGAGGAGAGTGGGGCAAGTCGGATGTATGTGTTCAAAACATGTGCGGCATTCTCAAAGAACCCATGAACGCTTTTAAACACCAATTACCTATCTCTAAGGAACTGTGTAAGAATTAAGTAAGTATGTATGTGTAAAGCCTTTGCACAGCACTTTAATACACACTCCAGAACTTTTAATTTCATTTCTGCTCAAGCTGGCCTGGACGCAGGAGAGACTGGATGTAGGAAGCAGCCAGGGGACTATTTCCTGCTGTCAAAAATGGGAAGGGATCTGTATATTGCACACAAGAAAGGAAGGCGGGAGAATGGCACGCCCAAGTGTGCAGTCTCTAGAAGGGCTTTTGAAACTGCATCTCCTGCCTGAGCCCAGAGCTATCTGGAACGCGCTACATCTTTCTCTCCACTTAAGACTGCAGTGCTGTGTTAATGTCCTCACGGAATACAAGTGGAATGGCTTCCGAACCACTTGGACGGCCAGTACTGGCATCACGAGCTTGTGCCAATGGCCTGTAAAAGTCATTCTGAGGGCTGGGTTCAGAGCAAGGGGCACGGCTGCTTTTAGACTCTCCTGAGACGAACGAGGCCTGGGCTTTCCTCAGGGTGCCCTCTCCTGCTCCCAAGGCTCACAATGGCTTGCTTGCCTCCCCTCTCTAGGTCCTGCCTATGTGAAAGAAACCAATTCAAGTAGAAACTTGTGACCCCAGGCCTTGTCTCACAGAGACACCTGACGCCTGCACAAAGCCCCTCAGAGTGCAGGCAGCCTAACTCACTCCAGACAACACTCTTACGGAATGGAACTTACCTCAGCCCGCCAGTACAAATAGTAATGCTATCTCCTAGGCTCCACAGTAGCAGGTGTCACAGAAATAAGTAGGTAAGTGAACAGAACATGAGCCACAGGAACACACAAGCAAAAGGTTTTCGTTGGGTTTTTTGTTTGTTTTTTAACAGTCCCGCAGAAACAGAATACCTGGTCCAGCTGGCTGGCGGGCCAATAGGGCCTCCCCTCATGAAGCCTGGAGCGTGTACAGTGTTTTAAGATGTCCCTTTTGGAGCAGCAGAACCTTAGTATGACAGATGAATCTTCGATTTCGCTACTGTGCCTTCTCCCTGCGGCCCTACACAGCGCAGGGTCACTTCGTCTGATTAAGGCATGTGGCCCTTCTCAGTCCTGTCTGCTCTGCCGTCTGATGATTCACATGGAGTTTCCTGTTTGGTTTCCTGATGTTTGAACCCACCTCTCATGCAGCATCCGGCCCAAGCCGGCTGCTCATGGTTCTCTACTGAAAACATCTCAAGCAGAAGACAGCTTCACCCCGTCTGATGTGCTGACGACGTCTCTTCTGTACGCTTTTCCCTGTGCCTTCTGAGACAGCTAGCCATGGGCTTTCACAGCCTTGCCTGCCAGCATAGTCAATGACCACGAGCGCTAACCCCACTCCAGTTACCAGCATCGCCCAATGCAACAGGAAAGGACGGTGAACACATCACTCAGGGGCAGGGTGGTGTAAATGATAATCTTCCCAGTGCCTTGGGAAGAACAGCCAGGACCAGGTCTCAGGGCCACCTCCCGTGACAGAGGCGGAGCCGATGAGTCTCTCTATTTCCAGCAGTGTTTCTTGGCAAGAAAGGTCTCTGTGGCCCACACATGCAAACCCACATGAGTACTAGAAAGGTTGTCCCCCAGGGTAGGGGCTGCAGCCCAGTCTAGCTCCATAGATCTTGGCAAAATATGGTGCTTCCCAGAGTCTCCCTGCCTCACATGAGGCAGCCAGGCTGGGACGAGGACACAAGCAAAGCCCAGACGTTTCTACTGATTCCACACGAGTGAATCCCAGCTCCATGGCTCAAGCTGTTTACTGGGCAGATTTTTCCTCTGCCCTCATCTGTGATCACGGATACCATGAATGGTCTAGAGAGCGTATTATAAGGATGAAAATGATGAATGCATTTTTCCATGCACCAAGTAGCTGTTCCTCAAAGGGCAGGAATAACCTTCCATGATTTTATACATAGGCCTATTAGCTCGGCCAGCCTAGTGCTCTGACCTAGCCTGTGGGTACGAAAGAAGGAGCAGCACCGTGTTCCTCCTACAGGGGTTTCAGCGGCAGCTAAGTCTGTGACACCAAAAATGGAAAGAAGGGGCAAAATCAGGGGTTATATTTCTCTGTAAATTTACATTTTTAACTATGGATGGGTGTGCTTATTACTTTATCAAAAATGAATTCTAGTTTACTCTTTTATGGGCCTCTGTGTAGTACTCTTTATTAATGGTAGGTTCAATAATTTTATTACTATTATTTTACTATTATTATTTTATTACAAACACTCTCATTTTATTTGTTTTTTTTTTTTTTTTTTCAGACAAGGTCTCACCCCAGCCTAGGTGTCCAGGAACTCTGTGTAGCACAGGCTAGCCCGGAACTCTAGGTAGACCCAGAATACCTGAACTTGTAGCGCTCCTCCTGTCTCTGCCTCCTGAGTGTTGGGATTACAGGCGTGTGCTACTGCTCCTGCCAGTGACTTTTATCATGTATTTTGTACTCTGTACATTTATTGTTAAACAAAAATGTATCAATTGTGGCAAGACTGATGAAGGTGCTGCCTTACAGTCCCCTTCAGAGGAGGCGGGGAATCCTGATGGCACCGCTGCAGCTCTCCACAGAAACCCCACCCCCTGCTCTTCCCCTGTACTTCCCCTCGCCCGCTTTGCTGTTCTGCCTGCACTTCTTCCGCCTGGATCAGCTGATTCCTCCCAGAGCTGTGCAGGGGAAGCGGCCCTCTGATGCTTGCTTTCCTTTTTCTCCATCTGACTGCAGAGAATGAAGACCCTCCCTTTCTCACTGGGTCTCAGAACATTTAACCAACCCCTCGGGTGCACATGGATGGCTTTTACTCTCTGTTTGCAGGGTGTGTTTCTCAGCACCCAGAGCTGAGTGTGAACACGGTCCCCTCCCTGTCCCCACACAGAGGGGGCCGCTCACCTTAGAAAGTAAGCTCAGACCACTGATGTTTTTCTGTTTTCTTCTTAATATTGCACGTCCCGGATACTTTCGCTATGAAATACGTATTCTTTAGGTATGTCGGTCAGCGCCAACCAGATGTTTCCATCACACAGATTAAATTCCCCAGAGCACTGAGCCAGTGTTAATCCAAGTGTGCCAGATTTGTGCGGTAGGAAAGGAATTGGTAAGCAGGACTCTCTTCCCCCTCCTCACCTGTGGGCCTCCCACGCACACACACATGCTGAATGTCACGCTACTTCCTCCGGCTGCAGGGCCCCATATGACATCCTGTCACACCTGGTGTTTTCTCTGAAGTATGCCAAACTCCACAGAACTCCCTCTCCCTCTCCTAACATCTTCTAACCACTCAAAGTGCCCCCCCCAATCCAGATTTTCCGGGCCCCTAGAAACTGTTAAAAAGCGAAGCAAGCTGCTTCACCGCATGACTGCGCAGCCCTGGGGGTTTCTCAGCCAAAGCAAAGGTGAGCAGAAGTGGTCTGTGCAGACTCGGTACTCAGCCGGCCGAGACTCCAGGTCCTCTGCTTCCTTCCTCTTCCTCGTCCCATCCCACAAGAGATGTCAGTCTGCGACCCACTGACCTATATACCATGGGAAGAGCCTGGAGGCCCGAGGGTGTGGGTGCACAGGGAAGACAGTAGCCTCTTCCCCTGGCTCCTTTCCATCCCAACTGCACATGCTTTCGGCTCAGCACTAATCCACTTCACAATGGCGTCTCTCTAGCTGCTCAGCAGTCTGGAAGATTGAGACACTTGATTCTTAAGGTCATAGGACTTCTGATGCTGGTCCTCTAGGCAAAAACATGTCTGAGCATGCTTGAAAGTTACAGAGACAAGCAACTGGGAGCCAGACTAAGAGTTCATCCATGAAGCCGTCACTGCTGCCTGCACAAGGAGGCTCATGTTGGGAGTGCCCCCAGGGTGGCCACTGTTGGCCTCGTGGCTCTGCCGCTCTGTATCCTCGTGACTGTCCCCGTGAGATCCTCTGTGTCCTGGCTGTCCTGCAGCTACTCTGATCACTAGGTTGTGCTCTGATAAGTTTCACCCTTTCTCTGAATCACCGAAGGTCAAATCCTTCACACACCAAGGTTAAAAGTCTCTTCATTAGCTTGGCAGTGGTGGTGCACACCTTTAATCCCAGCACTCAAGGGACAGTGGCAAACAGATCTCTGTGACTTTGTGGCCAGATTGGCCTATGAAGCGAGTTTCAGGACAACATATCAGATATTTATATCATGATTCATAACGGTATCAAAATTACAGTTATGGAGTAGCAGCAATGACATCATTTTATGGTTGGGGGTCACCACAACGTGAGGAACTGTATTAAAGGGTAACAACATTAGGAAGGTTGAGAACCACTGACTTAACCAAAAACTGAGACCAATGGGCTTACTGGTCCTCTCTCAGTAGCCAGTAGAGCCACTTTGTCACCCAAGTAACATTTTGGTTACATTATTTATAACATTGCTACCGTTTCCCTTCCTTCTGGAAGTTGGCACACAGTCTCTGCACCAAGAGATGCAGCGGGATGCTGGCTGTTCAGGATATCCCCCCCCACACACACACACACCCTGCTGACAGGTTTGTTTCTTCACAGCAGTAAGCAAGGCATTCCCCTGCCTCGGTAGCTTGGCAGATGTGGGGGATGGGAAGAGACAGTTGCAGAGACTTGGAGGTGTTGTTGGAGGTAGTCTTTCAATGTGGAAACCTGGCCAGGACTGATCAAGGATGATACTATCAGAGTTTCAGATTGGTGGACAAAATAAAAGCAGGGTTTTAAGTCAAGCATTTCCAAGAATCTTAAGATGCAAATTGTTGTTTGATGCGTTTCCTTAAAGGCTAGTTCTTCCAGAAAGTGTTCAAATGATCTATATAGCTGGCTATGACTTCTATCTCCTAAGGCGTTTCCCAGGGAATAAAGTTATATAAACGAAGATGGTAGACTAGGAAAATTATAGGTATGCAGTGCAATGTAGAGGTTTGGCTCTCAATAGTATCCAGATCCAATAATGCCAACTTTACTGTCCCCAGTTGTATCCCTTCATGCTGATCCCAGAGAGCTGGCCTACCCTGCTGACAGTACAGCGACAGGGTTCAGTCTCTCCCACAAATGCTCTGTCCCCTTTCATGCCACTGCCTGGACGGTTCCCATTCCCACGCCTCTCCAAGAAGCTTATTAGGATTTTAGGCAAACAGAATCCCATCCAGCCCTCCAGCCCGATCATGTGGGAATCCACGCACACACAATAGCTGTGCCACATGGCTGCTTGCTCTGCAACAGTCACAGGTAATTTGACGAGAAATGGAATTGTGCAATTCTGCTGCTTTCTAAAGAGGTGCCAAGTTTCAGAGCATCCTGGAAAGTAGTCCTTGCTCACTGCTATTACAGGAAGCGGCAGAGATGAGAGATACCCACCAACATTTTCATGCCCTCTTTTGCAATGTAACATTCTTGCTCAAAGTTGGCTGACCAGCCAGGGGTCCTATTTTTCAGCTTCGCTTACTCCTGTGTGGCTGAGTCTCACTAAGGGAATGACAAACTGAAGTGACATCTGGTCTTATAGGTCAGGGCTTTGCAATCTCTTCCCCATTTTGCCAGTTTGATGCCTAAAAGGCTCAGGGCAGAGCAGGGGGGATGGAAGAAACCTGATTATCAGTGTCTTAGGGTTTCTATTTGCTGTACTAAAATGCCACAACCAAAAGCAACTTGGGGAGGAAAGGGTTTATTTCACCTAATAGTTTCACGTAGCAGTTTATCATGGAAGGAAGTCAGGACTGGAACTTGGAGACAGAGGCCTCAGTGGAGTGCTGCTCACTGCCTGATGCCTGTGGTTTGCTCAGCCTGCTTTCTTTGACCAACTAGAACCACCTGCCCGGCTGGACACTCCCACATCAATCAATCTTAGGGAAGCATTTTCTCAATGGAGGTTCTCCCCGCTCAGATGACTCTAGCTTGTGTCAAGCTGACAAAAAACTAGCCAGAACACTGAAGGGCACCCAGTGGGGGAAACCACATACTGTGTAGAAATCTCTATTACGTTAACCATGGAAAACATTTGCTCTCTGTTTCAGCAGCTATCTAAAGAAGTGAAAAGTGAACTCCAAGAAAAAAAAAAAAGATTGCTGTCATGAGTCTGAAAAGACCAGCCCCGGAGAAATAGCAGGCTCTGGCTTTGGGTGGTCTTGTTGGGAGGTTAATTTATCTTTAAGCGTGCTAATAAATGATCAAGTATTTTAGAATATCGTTAGCCCATAACTCGTTGTGAATCAGCTTGCTTCTTGGGAGGGGTTTTAGCAGTTGTCAAAAAGCAGGTAAGCGTTCATTGTTTCTGTGCTCAGGGTGGCCACTGAGATGATTCTGTTTTATTTGCCTCAGGTGGAAAGGAAGACGGGCAAAGTCACACTCCAGCCAGAACTGCCTCTATGCACAGGTCATTTAAGCCACAGCCAGGTTCTTTGCAGCATCAGTTGAATGCTCTCCCTAGAGCCTTTCTAGGTCTTAGTCCCTCGAGCCCAAAAGAATGAATGCTGGAACCCGGCAGGAGCCCTGACTTCAGGGACCATCCCACATTTTGCACAACTATCCAAAGGCTTGGTCAAGCTGCTTTGGGGTGAGTCTCAAGTCAAAATGCATTGCTGCCCTAAGACATCAGTCCTCACCCAGCGTGTGTGCTGGCCCCAGCTATCACTACAACCATCTTATCTGCATTACGGCATCTAAAACCACCTTCTCCACCTCCTCCACTGCCTTCCGTAAAACAGGACTGACGAAATCGGCCAAGTTCATGGAGGAGAGGTAGCTTATAGATGTTGGATGATAACGAGCTATAAACACAAAGACACAGCACGATATACTAACACTGCATGCATGCTAAGGAATCTTGCTGTTTCCACGTTTCTCTCTACGAGGTATCGGAAATCTGATGGATTTGAATCAGCATCGCTTCTCAAAACTTCCCTCCCTCAGTAAAACATTTACTTGGAAAAAATTAAGTGTAACATTTGGCTCAAGTATTACACAAGGAATCTACAGGCAAAATAATGTTATTAGAAGCTATCCAGTTCATACTTGCTCATTCATTAGTAAGTGGTTGAGCGCTCTCTGGCAAACTGGTTCTGTGACATTCTATCATGGGGAAGTCTCGTGGGCACCTGCAGCACATCCTGGTGTGAATCCTGACTTCCCTGCTGCTTTTTGTGGGCAAAGTCCTATGGAAGAGTGGAGTTTGGGGGTCAAGATGGGAATAAAGGTGGGACAGATTCAGTTCTGTTTTTAGATAGCATTTCTTTAATCTTACTGATGTGACAAATGCCCAGTTAGACAGGCCCGTAATGGAAGGGGCCTGGTTGGTCCCTGGAACACAGCCATGCTTTGCCCCAGTAGCTGCCATTCTTGGCCAGGTGTCCCCAGTAACTTCCAGGGGGCGGTCCACCTTCCCTTACTTGAAGAACACAGGGAGTGTCTTTATATTCTTTTTTAATTTTTAATTACGTGTCTTTGTGTGTCTGTGGGCACACACGAATGCAGGTGCCAATTGAGGGCAGAAGAGGGAGTTACAGGTGATTGTTAGCCACCCGTGGATAGCAGGAGCCAAACTGGGGTCCTCTGCAAGAGCAGTCAGCACTCTTAACTGCTGAGCCACCTCCCTGGCTCCTGCTTTTGTAATTTCCTAATTTCTAATAACATAAAACTTTTAAAATAAGTTATAGGCCTTCATTTGCTCTCGATCCAAATGTCCTTCTTGTCGTAAGCTTTCCAAATACAGTAAAAAGTCTGAGGCCATTGCAGGGCTTTGGGAAGTAACAGGGAGATTGCACCACTCTGACTCTGAGGTTCTCCCTGATCCCCTGAGCTGAGGCGAAGAGCAGCCCACCTATTCATGCAGTACACCTTGCCTTACGCCCAAGAGTGCCAGCCAGACATCAGAAAGAGCAACCGTAGTCATATGCTGTTCCTACTGGATGGACAGAGACTCCTAAAGATGGCCAAAGGCAAGTCATTGTGGAAATACACACAATGGTGTTTTAGCTCTACCGGAAGAAAGGAGCTGTACCAGACCTGTCCCCAGGACCGTGGCAGACCTCCAAGCAGGCAGGACCTTACGCCCACAGCTCTAAGGTGTGTAAAACACTGTCCAATCAGTGTTCCTTCTCTGCTCAAAAAGCTCTGAAGGCTCCGTGTCACTCACAGCGAGACACAAAGTTCCTGTCTTGACCCATAGGCCCTGTGTGACCACATCCTTCCTCCAGGGTCTCCTGATCCTTTTTTTTTTTTTAATTTATTATGAAAAAAGTTTAAACATACTAAAAATAGTATAATGAATCTTATTTATCCATTGCCAATCAGATGTTCACATTGTGACCATCTTGCTGACTTGGCTGGCCTTCAGAGTTTTTCTTGCATTGTGTGTGTATTGCTTGAGACGGATGGAACCCAGAGTCTTGCACCAGCAGGTCCAGCGTGCCCTGCATCGTTTTTCACTCTCCCTAGCAGCACCTCATATCGATTTCCATTTCCCCTGACTGTTTTGTCCCCACACTAGAATATCAGCTCTACGAGGGTTAGACTTTTGCATGCGTTGTCCACTGATGTATCCCTACCACCCAGACGAGTGACTGACACGTAAGAGATGCTCATTAATAAGAGCTGGGTGAAGCAATCCTATCACCATGGCACCTGTTTTCCTTCCCACATCCTTCCTCTCATCTGACCTGACCCGCCTTGAATGCACTTAAGCTCCCCCTCTCTGACCCCACCCAATGATTGCCAAGTCACTGCACCCACTGTCCTCCCGGGCACTCAAGTTCCTGGATAATAATCCCAAAAGTCAAAAGCAAATCGACCCAGTTCTCACTGTGTGCCACGTCACAGTACTCTGGCAAGACCGATCACGTGATACAAAAGTGGGCAACCACCAGGGGCCATGCATGGAGCAGTTCCCTTATTAAGAAATGTAAATGATTGACACCTCGTCCTTTTAAACAGGCAGGTGACTCTCTAGGCAGCCCCTGCTCAGCCTCATCATCCCGGAGTTGTCATGCACACCACAGAAAAGATCATTTCTGCCAGGCTCCACCTGAGGAAGGAGAACACACACTGGACACACTATTCCTTGGTTCAGTTTCTTTTGTCCTCCATTTTTAAGGTCGTCAGGCAGCAAAGACATGCAGGCCTCAGACACTCTTCAATTAAGTCTTCAATAAAAGCCAGGGGCGGTTGCCAGCCACGATGACAAGTTAGGAACCTGCAGGACCAGTAATGGGCCAGCTCTCCAACAACCACAGCTCTGGATTGCCAGGTCACTGCCACTCCCTGCCAACAGTGTGCCCTGTCAAAGAGGAGTGTGTCCAGGTCTGCGCCATTCGTGTGGAAAGCAGGTCATGGCTGGGCACAAGCAGATCCAAAGGAGAAGGCCACCACATCAAAGAGCACAGCAGGGCCACCACATTCTTCCCAGGAAAGACTTCATGCTCGAGGGACTGATGCCCTGACAGCTCGTGTCCCACCTGGATGTCACAGGTGACGATCTTTAAGGTCATTTTATTGCAACGTCATCTTATAAACTTTTGAGGACTCAGTAGCTGTAAGTGCTAATCCAGATTCCAACTTTTTTAAAAAAGCTAATAGGGGCCTGGAGAGATGACGCAGCAGTTAAGAGCACTTGTTCTTGCAGAAAACCTGGGTTTAATTCCCAGCACCTACAGGAAGGTTCACAACCATCTGTAGCTCCAGTTCAAGGGGAGAGGACACCCTTTTCTGACTTCTGTAGACCAGAGCACATGGTACATATACATACATTCAGGCAAACCACTCATACACTTAAATAAATTTAACTATTAAACAAATAAAGTTAACACTGGGACTTTTGAACAGTTAGCACCAGCTGAGACCTCACAAGAGCACATCATTTTTGTAGAATCTTTTGGGGGCTGAATTGATACTTGTATCTTTTTTTGTCTGATCTGGTTATTCCATGGCTTCTTCTTCTTCTTCACCTCTCAGCCAGTGCCACAGTCACCCTCTCTGGGAAAGCAGATGACCCCAGCTGCTCCAAGCTTTCTCCTGAGACCCCTGAAAGGAAGTGATTGTCTTTGACACCCCAGTCACAGATGTCCATCTGACTGTCCAGCACCTCTGCTTACTGGGTGCTAAGTATTATAAATGTCACTCCTGTATATGTTAAAACCAAACACGGCTGCTCCTTATGTTAGCCGTGTTGGCTTGCCCAGACACAGAGAAAGATTTACTGGGATGGGAATTGGACCAAGACCCCAAGCCACAGGGATGCAGGGTGACTGAATGAGCCCTCATCGTTCAGTCGGTGATGCTGTTTTCTCCTGCTTCGGACATCTCTCCACAGAATGATATACACAAGGACAAGGATTGCTGTGTGCTCCCTCTACAGCTGTCCCAGCTCCCGGCAAAGTGCTCCGACACAATACAGGAAGTGCTCAAGAAATCACTATAGCTCTTGAAGCCCAGGAGCTGCCTGAGTTGGCAAAGCAGGAAGACTCTTCAACTTGCTGGAATTCCCCAGCGTGAAAATTTCCCTACCTACCATGCCCAGTGCTGTTCAAGTCCCCAGTGGGCAGTAGGGGACACTCACAGCCATCCCCTAAGACCTGTGACGTATTTCAGTTTTCCCCAAAGACCGTGATTTTCATTACCGGGTCATTAGCCTCACCCCTGACATCATTTTGACTAACTCAGAATTCACTTGAGGATTTCAGCAGGCACAGGCGAGAGAGGACAGTGACGCTCCTAAGTCACAGCTTTGTCACAGCAAACAGTGACAACCTGAAGACTCAGTTCCATCACAGTGACTTTCTTTAGTCTCAGCGCGGCCACCACCCAGTACACGAAAACACATTGGAGATGCTCCAGGGTCAGGGACTAGGGAAAGGTCCTGGACCAGAGTAAGAGGAAAGGCCTTGAGAGGGGCTGCTTTGCTCACCCAGGAGGGTTGCTTCCCATCAGTGTGGAGGGATGGTAGAAGGCATGAAGTCTCCAAAGGAAAACTTGGGATTGGTGCATCTGAAAAGCACCTTTCTCCTGAGGAAGCCCCAACCTGTCATGGGATCAGAGGGGACTCTAGTGGGGGTTGCTATGGTTTCCATTTGAAATGCCTCACTAGGCTCATGTTTTCAGCAGGGGGTCCCACCTTGTGGCCCTGCTTTGGAGGCTGTGGAGCCTGCAGAAGAGGGATCTGGCTGGAGGAAGAGGAAAGGAGGGCAGTCTTCAGCTGTCACTTCTCTGAGGTCTCTCCTCCTGGTCCAAGTTACAGCTCTCTGTGTCACATAGTCCTAATGATACTGAGTCAGCCCAGCATCCCTTCCTGGCCAACATGGATTGTAACCCGCCACACTGTGAGCCACAGGAACTTTTCCTCCCTAAGCTGCTTCTGTCAGCTCTCTGGTCACACAAATGCAAAAGTGATGACTGTGGTCACACAAATGCAAAAGTGATGACTGCAGGAATGAGTGTGGCTTCCAACACAGGTTTTTTTGTTTGTTTATTTGTTTTGTTATTTTTTTTTTTTCAAAACAGGGTTTCTCTGTAGCTTTGGAGCCTGTCCTGGAACTAGCCCTTGTAGACCAGGCTGGCCTCGAACTCACAGAGATCCGCCTGCCTCTGCTTCCTGAGTGCTGGGATTAAAGGCGTGAGCTACCACCACTCGACTTCCAACACAGGTTTTAAAGTGAGCACCCTTCTCCTCAGAGCCTGTCTTCTAAGATGAATTCTTTCCACTTCAATACTAAAAAACAAAACAAAAACAAACAAAGTTCCTCCTTCAGCTAAGACAGCAGGTTTACAGAACCAGGGCTAACACTCAGCCACAACTGAGGATAAACTAGTTCTGAATGTTACAGGACAAATGGACAATACAGATCAGCAGACACCCTTCGGGTCTGCGCAAAGTGGGCCCATCGGGGGGTGGCCTCAACCGTTGGCCAGGAGTGAAGCTGTAAAAGTCTAGGCTGGTGTACATAGTCTAGCAAGTCTCCCCGAGTTCTTATTTCTCCACCTCTGCCTTCAGGGGAAGCTGGAGAGCTGGCTGCTCGGGATCCCTGCCAACCTCTGTTCCCCTACACGTCAGGGACACATTGCTTCTCCTTCCCCGTGACTCTCCCCTGTTTCCTAAGAAGGTGGCATTAAGGCCAAGAATTATCTGCCTCACCACCAAGCACAACACAGATGACAAGCGACACAACCTGGCAGGCCTCACAAATTACAGTTTTTAACCCTTTCATCCCTGCATTGGCACGCAGTTGCTAACTTTAATAGCCCCTCACAAAGCAGCGAGTGTCATTACGCCTGCATTAAGGGTTAAGAGTCACCCATGGGCCATGGACTGAGTCAGTTTGAGAGTCCGAACTCCTGACTACCCATAGAAGCTTTGCCCTCAGAGCACCACTGTGTGAGTGTTACTTCTTGAAGCTGGTGACTCCAGCCCAGCGCCTCTCTACGGTCTCATTTTTATTCTACAGCTCTCTAGGCTGTAGTAAAACGGCAGAGGGGGAAGACAGAGTGGGGCGTTTGAACACTCTCTCATATTGGAGGACATCTGAGGAGGCAAGAAACCAAGAATTCTAGTCCTGGGCGCTCAGCGAGGAGTAGAGCTTGGGCAAGAATTCATTCTCTTGTCAAGATGATTTTATACAATGAAAAGCCTACTCAAGGGCTGAATCTGGGTCTCCGTGGTAAAGTTCTTGCCTAGCACTCATGAGGCCTGAGTCTCATGCCAAGTACTGCCAAATATCAAAACAAAATAGACAAAGTAAGACAAAACTATACAACCTTACACAACAGCACTGGGGAATAACAGCCTCTAACCCAGGTCAGGAAGGAGAAGATGGGTTTACCTTTCCTCAAAAGAAGTCGTCCCATAACTGGCCCTAATTAGGGATTCACACATCCACATGGACATGAGGATCTGAAGGAAGAAGATTCTAGGCAAAGGGAACAGCGTGATCAAAAGTGAGCAAGCAAGGAAGAACACGCTATTTGCAGGGAAATACACATGGTTTGGTACTGTTCAAGAGCACAAGTCAGGTAGCTGGTGTGCTGGGAAGAGGTAGACAAGACAGGGCAGAGTTACCATGCATACGCAGGCCCAATATTTAACTCATTCAGTTCCTTACACCAGATCTGCAACTGGACTCTATCTGACCTCATCGTCCCTCCTGTGTTCCAGTCCAGAGCGTCAGTTGCCGACACCGGGTACTCTGAGGAGAAATGACGTCACACCCTCAGAGGATCATCCTTCCCAGGTTCAGGTTTACACTGAGACCCTGTGGCAAGGGCAGTGGTTCGAGAGGGGGCGGATCTTAGTTATTTGTCAACTACTGTTATAGTTTGGATCTTTAATGTCTTGGTCGGCAGAGGAACCTTAAGGAGATGGGGCCTAGCAGAGGGAATTGGGTCACTGGGGGTGTGTCCTTGCAGGGGACAGTGAGACTCCAGCCATTGATCACTCTCTGCTTCCTAGATGTGTGGGTGAGTGGCTTTGTCCCACTGCCCTCAGGGATGGCCTTTCTAGGCACAGCCCCAAAGCAACTGGCCATGACTGTAGAGAAAAACCTCTGCGCCAGAATACATCCTTTTTCCCTTTATAGGCTCTGTCTTGAATGTTTTGTTATAGTGAGAAAAAGCTAAAGCAAGATAGAAAATGGAAAGTTCAGTTTTGTTGTTTCTCTGGTCTAAAACTTGGCCTAACGCTCCAGGTGGAGGCTCGCTCAGATGCAGCAATGGAAAAAGAAATGGTCCCTCTCTGATGACAGAAAAATACTACGTAGAATTGTGACCTCTTGCATGGTACAGTTCTGCTATTAAATATAAAATCTGCTACTTCAGAAGAGAACGGTCATGCTCAAATGCAGCTTTGCTTAGAGAGCTAACCTGCACTTAGTGTATTAATCAGATGCCATTAAATTAGTGAATATTTATCTTTTTACATATAAAACCAAGTTAAGCAACATGGATATATCTCCAGGGCAACACTGTGAATTCCTATGTGAAAACACAAGCACAGACCTAAAAATCTGTTGACTTGTCCATCTCAACCTGGCCACGGCAACATCAATAAACAAACATCTGTTGAACATGTAGTGCAGTCTGAGAAGAGACAAGGCTTGAGTTTATGGTGCAGATGATCAATCTGTAAATGGATACATTTGGATGCTGGAAGCCTCAGGGCAGGTTTGAGGACATGGACAAGAAGCTTAGAGGAGGTCGGGAGAAAGCAGGTCACTCTCTTGACAGCATGGCATCCTTGGCCATGCATTCAGGTGACACTTATTTGGACTTACTAATTTCCCCTGTGCGTGCACACACATGTGCCTGTGCTATGAACCTGTGTGGGAATCAAAGGACAACTTGCGGTTTGCTCCTTCCAGGGACTGCACGCAGGTTGCCGGCCTTGATGGCGAGTGCCTTAGTGGCCTAAGCCATCTATCTCATCAGGACTTGATGTTGTCATAAGACCCCTCGCTGATTTCCATAGCTTAGTAAGTGTTCTGCCACGGCCCATGGGTTTCAGGCATGGTCCCCAGTGTGTTGTGGGACTTCTAGGAATTGTGGCCCAGCAGACAGAAGTTAGATCACTGGGGGGGGTGTGCCCCTGAGGGAGAAACTGCCCTCCTCTCATTGTGTCTCCGTTCCCCAGCTATCATGAGGTGAGAAGATCCCTCTCTCAAGCCCTCCTCACTGTGATGGGCTTGGCTGCCTCATCACAGGCCCAAAGAAACAAGATCAACTGACTGTGGAGGAAATTGCCAAAATTGTGAGCGCAAATGGACCTTTCTTCTTTTCAAGACAATCCCCCCTTCCAGTTATTTCTTACCACAACACAGGTTAACTAACATCCCATTCCCGACCACATCATTCCAAAGCCAGAGTGCTGGGGTTGTGTGGCACTAGGGTTTGCCTCGTCCATTTGTCTAGTGAGTGGAGAAACAAGATCTGGAGCACACGTTTTCTCATCTGTGGAAGTCAGCAGGTAAAGGACAGAACACTCAACATTTGCAAGGGACAGAAGCTGTCAATCAAGCATCCCGAGAACTAGAAGTATAGAAAGGGGGAGATGCTGGTCACAGGGAACCAGGAAGTCTTCACACTGAGCTCCTCATAAATAACCCACATAATACTGGCTGTAACTACCCACTTGTGCCTCTGTGTCTGAGTGTTCTTACTGCCTGCCATGAGGGACGCTCAACACCTAGACTTTTAACAAGTGAGCAGTTGGGAGAGTGGGGGTGTCCTCGGATGCACCCTGTCTACTCAGATGAGAATTCAGCTGGTTCTAGTGTGTGTGCATCTGAGTAAACAAGGGCAACCTTTGGGAAAATCATCTGATGATCTAAGAGGAGGAAAATAGGCTTCAATCAAGAGACCACAGGTCCTCTGCATGTGTGTTCACACACTGAAGCATGGCACACATACTCATGTCCGTGAACAGTGAGACATGGAAGCATCTGCAGGACAGGAGGTTGGAGTAAGGTGAACTCGAATCCTGGGCAGGATATGAGAAAGCAAATACATTTTATACCTAGTTGCATCAAGGAGGTTTGGCTTAATCTTTTAAGATAAATAAAATAGTAATAAAACACTTACAGAGCCCAAGAAATATTGACCTTAACTTCTCTCTTTTGTTCCATTCAGATTCCCTCTTGCTTCTATATTGTTCCACGTGCTCCTTACACCACTAAGTGATTTTGTTTCTATGGAAACGAGAAGATCTGAATAAAGCTCAAACATGGTGTCAAATTATGAAGTGATTTGACTTTGTCCCGTAGCTTCAGAAGAACACAAGGAGAAATGACCACATCCCGATGCTGCAATGTGCTTAGATAAACACTTACCACAAATGCATCTTCTTTGGCAAGGGTGGATATGGGGACAGGCATGTGTGATTAATGAATTAATATCCCACAGATACCATTCTGAATGAAAATAAAGCTTGTGTGGAAAATTCCAGGCTTTTAAAATCATCTTCATCAAGAGTCACAGCCAGCAAAGTCCATCCCTCACTACAGTCTGCCTTGTTTGTGCAACACACACACGCTAGCTTCCTAGACTTGCTTAAGAAGTGCACAAACATCCTCGGGGGGTTCTTTTCCAGTAACTTTTTGAATGGAGATAAAGCATAGAGGAGAACTTCTCTTGGAGGCTTTTCTAGCCTTCGTATTCCCGGTTTCCCCACTGGAGATCTTTTTCTCATTTCCATAGCCAGGTTTTGCCTTCCGACTAGCACATATGTTCCTGATGTCATCTTTTGGCCTTGGGCTTATATATGATTCAGTGGTAGTGGAATTTGCTTTAATACTCTGAAATCACTTATTACACTGATAGCTGGGGAGGGGGTGAAAGAGGAAGTCTGGGAAAGCGCCACCAGAGCTCTAGTGAGGCTGTTGATTTATGGGAAAGCCACCAATCTGTGAACACCCTGAGACAGAAAAGACAGAACGTGGCAGAATGGGAGGGATGGGAGGGGGCAGCTGCTCTGCTCCTGGCCTCCAGCTCTCCCCCTGAGCTCTCTCCCTCCCCCCTGTTCTCAAGTGTATCGTCACAGCACTAGGGAACATTCCTGTTGGCTAACAAGGACACATAATTATATGCTGCAGAGCTGTTGAGGTTTTCGCCTATTTTCAAAACAATGAACATCTTGTGGAAAGATAACACAATTTGTGAATAAGCCGGAATTCTTTCCCTTGAGCATACAGACAGCCATTTGGAGGGGAACCCAGAAGACAGTTCTATTAATGATTTTATTCCTTGGACAATCTAGCCGTGCTATTCTGTGTTACACCTAGGAGCAAGCTCCTGAGAACACAGTCACACACGCACATGTACACGCACACACGCTTTGTTTATAAGCCCACAGGACCCACAGCATGAAAATCTCAAGACTGACTCTCGTAGACGATACTCTCCACTCCTGTATTTCTATTTCTCACCTCTAACGTGACCAGTGAAAGTGTGGGGAAATTTTTTTATGAGTCTCTGTGGATTCCTCGGTGGCCTTTGTGGGTGTGCAATCAGAAAAAAAGCACACGTGGGCAGCAGCACACGGTTCCGGAGCAGAGGGTCCTTCCTGCAATTATCATACCAACATTCTTTAAAGTCCAGCTGGAAGTCACAGGCAACAGTTGCTATGGCTAAAGAAAACAGCGTTTGGCATTTCAAAAATGCTGACCCTTTCAACATTTCTGGCTACACAGCACTGTGGTCTGATTCCGCAGGTAAAGACACCAAATCCCAAGAAGAGTCATGGGTTGCCTAGCGCAGGCTTTGTTCAAACGAACTCTGAACCCAGACTGTCCTGCTATCTCAGGCCACCTTCCCATGAAGGCTGGGTAGCTTCTAAAATACCAGATAAGCCAGGCAAGAGAGATGGCTCGTCAGTTAAGAGCACTCACTGCTCTTGCAGATGACTCGACCTTGGTTCCCAGCACCCACATCAGGCAGCTCACAATCACCTGTAACTTCAGCTCCAAGGGATTCTACGCCCTCTTCTGGACTCCCGAGAACCTACACTCATGTGCACATACCTGCACACAGAAACACAGATACACACAAACATGCATAATTCTAAACCTAATAAAAATCAAAACAGATAATGTGTAAGTGTGATCACCAGTGCCCCATGCTGCTACACCCAGGCTGCCCTGAATTCAGCTTTCACATAAAATTGTGTGTGGGATGCTGTTGTAAGACTCAGATTACAGGTGTATGCCACCATGCCTGATCTTCTGTTTCTTAGGGAAAACATCCAGCCATGTGGGGGAAATGCCATAGCAGACAGAATTCATATTTTCTAGACCTCATACTCTCAAGAGCTAAACATGATTTTTGTATGGGACCCACTCACTGGTAGACAAACAAATGCCGACTTATCATTGATTCTGAAAGCTTGGCTGATATCTTACACTTGTTCTTAACTAGCTCCTATAACTTAAACTAACCCATTTCTATTCCTTTACTGGCTCATGGCTGCTACCTCTCCTCTTGTGTGTCTTGCTTCCTGTGCATCTGACTGGCAACGCCATCTTCTTCCCAGCATTCTCTCTGCCCAGAAAATCCTGCCTAGCTATTGGTCGTTCAACTTTTTACTAAGCAATCAGAGTGGCACAGCTTTTCACAGTGTAATCAAATATCTCGAAATAGAGTTCCCTATGGTTTCACTGAGAATTTCCAAGGTGGAACACAGCTGGGCAGGACACACTTAGAACCAACTTAGTTTCCTGAAAGGTTCTTTGCCTGGACAGACAGTGACAGGGGCTGAGCCCTGGCAAGGTGGCCTCTGCTCCCTCTCTTTCTGTGCCCGCTCTATTTTGGGCAAATGAAAAGTTAGGAGAACCAGAAGTAAACTCCACAGCCCTTCTCCTCAGCCCATCAGACAGGCTAAGGGCCACTCCATTCTGCATTCATGTTATTTTATTATAAGTCTTCTCTCGGCTGTGCATGAGCATTTTTGCTGGGTACCTACTCTACGCCAGGCACTTTCCTAAACCACAGAGACACTGTATTAAAAAGACAACCCTGTTCTCCGAGCACACACTGTTCTGTAAAAAGCCATCTAGCAGATACGTGGCCTTCAGGTCCAATGATCACAAACAATAGAAACCAAGTACCCAGGAAGATGAGCAATTAGCCTTACCATCCTTAGCTATTAATCAGCGTGTCCATTGAGATGGCCAGCACCATGCATGTCAACACAGTGGGCCACACCACATCATAAAAAAAAAGAACAAAAAAAAAAAGCATAAAACTAAGGCTTAAACACGGATGCCCTTTTCCCCATGTGATCCCAGGCAGAAAATCGTGGTGTATAGATTCATTCAGCACTGTTTCGCTTCCGTTCCACAACATTCCGTATTTGGGCACTCTTGTGAAAGCTATTGGAAGAAGCCAGGTGGAACAATGAAGCCAAGAAAAAGAGTGCCCGCTCAGGAGAACACTGACCACAGGCAAATAACCCCAGCTGGGTCCTCAGGGGCCTCAGGTAGTTTTCAACCGGCTGCACCTCATAACCACGTGGGAAATTATTTTAAGTGCCAATACTTTTTAAGTGCACTTAAAATGTCTCAGACATTCTACGTTCCTACATGGGTATGGAGCCGGATCACCCTTAAATGTAAAGTTCCCTTAACTGTTCTAAATTGCAGCACGCCAGGTGTGGTCACCCGCTCTGACTCCATGGACGCAGCTTACTGTAGTCAGTTATGGTCCCCTAAATTCAGTCATTGTTCCACGTTTTCCTCCCCACAAAGTGACAGCTGTTCGACACCGAGAACACTGTCAACAGGAGCAAGAAACTCCACTCCAAATCCCACTTCTCCCAACTTCCTCCTGCCAACGTTTTGGTGTTTTCTTTCTGAGGCACAGGCTTGTGCTCTTTTTTTTTTCCCCCAAGATAGAAGCCAATTTTTAAAATCAATATAAACATCAAAGAATTATCTAGTATCATAATTGTCCATCATTTTGCTTGTTCCTATACATAGCTTCCCAATTCCCCCACTATAGCAGCATCTTTTATTGTTTTATTAACTACAAAGTTCAGGAGTCAGATATTAGGGTATAAATCTGAAAGAGTCACAGAACAATGGGGAAAAAAGATCAGCTGTCTCTCTATCTTCATGTGAGTTCACCAAAACTCTGGTTTATTCTGGCTAGCTGAAGGCCAACTTTCCCCTCTGAATCAAGGTTTGGCTCCATTGGCAGTCTTGGAGCGACAATACAAACAAATCTCCCGCAACACCCTGCATGCAGAGACGGAGTAGCTTTGTTCAGCCAGATAAGTTTACTTGAAAGATAATTTTAGTTAAAGGGACTTTATTCCTCCCTGTACCGACTTCCAATCGCATCTCTTTGCCCTTCACCTGTGTCAGAGAGCGGCCACTCTCAGGGACTGTAGTTTATTACAGTTGTCCAGAGAGATTGTTGGAGATGAGGCCTATAGAGTACCACACCACCTACAGGACATGAGTCTGTCTCTTCCTATGTGTCCTGAGGTCTAAAATCTGTGCTGAATGGAGGACCTTGGGGGACCTTGGAGGACTGTGTACAAACATCACATGAAGATGCTTTACCAAGACGTCACATCAGCACACATCACCAGCCTATATAAAGTGGACCATAAGAGCAGCTCTCTGAAGCTGACTGTCGTGACTATATGAAGGTACATGCACTATTATGCTAGACATCTCTTGCTATTGGGTTCTCTTTATGAAAATCCACAGAAATGTTCAGGAAAAGAATTACAGTTTTTACATATGTTCTTAATCTCAGGGACCTTACTACTCTTAATTATTTGTTTCCATCCCTGGCTGCTAGGAAACTCAGTAAGGATGTAGCACCAACTAGCAATTATACCTAACCATGGTATGTGTTTGTGAATTTCTCCCTAACCAGGCAGTATGGGAGCTTCTACCGTCAATCTCTGCTTAACTACTGAACTTCAACTTTTAAAGTTAGATGTATGTGTGTGAGTGTGTGTTTATGTGACAGAAAGAGTATCTGAGTGTGTGTGTGAGAGAAAGAGAGAGAGAATGTATCTGAATGTGTGTGGTGTATATGTGAGACAGAGTGTGTCTGAATGTGCGTGGAGTGTGTCTGAGTGTGTATGGTGTATGGGGTGTATGTGTGAGTGACTGTGTGTGGGGTGTGTGTGTAGCCAAAATAACCCCCTTCTCCCTGAGTTGCATCCTGTCAAGTATTTGGTTATAGCAACAAGAAAAGTTACATAATACATAAAGTGTAATAAGGAAATAGAAAGAGAAGGATGTGGAGGAAATCAAAGGGGAGTCATGCAGAAATATAATAAGGAGAATCCTAAAAACCGGATACAAACTCCTGAGCTGCAAAACATGTTGGGGATGAACTGATCACTTTGTGTCTGACTTGACCAGTCAGTGAAGAGTTAAACAACAAGGCCTCATGCATTGCACACATATATATGTGGTATGTGTGTGGGAGGGTTGCTGTGCGACAAAACTTTTACTAGGGAGACCTTTATACATCTACTCACCCCAGCGAGGGAGCTCATGACAGACCAAAGTACGGATACCCTCAGCGTCCAACTTGGTGAACCAATGAGTTTTATTGGTCTAACTTAAAGAAATATGGGGGAGGGGTTACTTACAGGAGCAGAAATTACTCAAAGATTGTTATAAGCCCACCCCCACATAGGTGACAGCTCACAAGGCTGGGAACCTGTAGCATCTGCACAGCCTGCAAGCAACTCAACAATTTGGAGGGTGTCCTTTCCAGATGCCTCAGTTGGTCTAAACTTCTTCCATTTAGCTAGCTGGTCTGGTCTCAAAATCGTCTATGCAACTTTGCTTATGTTAGAGTCATCTTTGCAGAGTGGCTCTGATTACCCGGGCAGGGAGGGGCCTAGATAATCTGGTCAGTTTTAGGGACTTCCTAAAGCTATCTTGAGTTGTTTATCTTCCTGTTTAAAGAGCTTCCCTGCAAGATACAATGTTTCAATGTTGGAGAAAACTGTTATACATCAGGAGTGTTCTTCTGTACTTTTGTTTGTTTTGTTTGTTTCCAGACTGTGTTTCTCTGTTTAACAGTCCTGGCTGTCCTGGAACTCTCTTTGTAGACCAGGCTGAACTAGTAGAGCTCACTGAGAATTCACTTGTCTCTGCCTCCCAAGTGCTGGGATTGAAGGCCTGTACCACTACTGCCTGATTCTTCTATATTTTTTAAAGTTGCTTTCATTTGTTTTTCACAGTTAATACTTTGAAGAAGGAACCACAAAATTTTCCATTTCTCAAGTGAAAAACAAAAAACAGAAATACCACAAAATACCTAAGAATATCAACCTTCAGGAGGATAGACTTCTTTGGGCTATGGATTTCATCCCATGGTCACCTGGCTTCATTGTTTTTGGCCTGTGATATGGTAGAACACCATGGTGGGGGGCTCTAGATCTCTGGAGGGTTGAATACAGTTCCCTGTCACACACCTCTGACCTGGCCTCGAGCTTCAGGATTGGTTTTCATGAGTGTAGCAGAGCCAGCTGATAGAGCTGCGCAGAGGACCCAGCTATAGCTTAGCAGTTTAAAGTTTGCTCACATGGTCATAAAAGGCTAAGAGATACACAGTAAAGACAGATCCAGATGGAAAAACAGTCTAAACAGGTTACAGTGTGCTTAACAATGTTCATAGACTTAAGAAAAGAAAAAGGATATGGCCATAGAAAAATGAATAGTTTAAAAATAATGTCTTTGAATAGAGAAATAAAGTAATATAAAAAAGAATAAGCTACATGGAGATGGGAAATACATGGGGGATCTGAATCCCGTAAGTTGCTGCATTGACCTAGAAATTTTTGATTGCTGATAGCAAAAGATAACTGCTGGGGGCCGTGATATTGTGAACAGGATTGCAAAACTGAACCAATCTAGATTCCTTAGGGTAATTTTAACTTTAAAAAAATAAGTCAAAATGTGTATTTGTCAAATGGAAGTAAAAAAATCCTTTGGAAAAGAGGTTTTGTTTCTGTTTCCACAGGAAATAAGAGGCTATGGATTTGTTCCAGGTTAATATGGATAGGGTTCAATCAAGGGATACCTCCTGAAACTTGACAGGTGATATATGTCAAATAAGGTTATAACTGGTTTCCCAGGACTTGGCTATTATCTCACTTTTATTCAGGGACCCCCTAAAGATGGCTTCACCCACAGACAATGGGAAGCAGTCAGGAGAACACAACATTCATATTCCCAAGAGATGGGGTGGGTGGTCTTTGGTTATTTGGTGTGTTGTGGAAGCTTGCTGTTATTTAGAGGAATATAGAATAAGGACACAAATGTAAAGTTATTGTTGTTACACCCTATATATGTTTATTTTCTTGTTTAAGAAATTATACCTATGCAGATCATTTAAAAATGTAAGGTAAAGTTCTAGTTTTTGAAAGCTATTATTATAAATTATTTAGGATAATCAAGAAACACAGACTAGTGGTTAGTCATTTATAACCATCAAATTTCTAGGTATGTTAGGTATGTTTTCAAGATCATACAGAGCTCTGTTATTACAGATGGTCTTCAAACACTTCAAAGACCTATAGAAGGCAGCATTCAAAATGTTTTGTTAATATAGGGTTTTTCACAACAGTGAGACATGTCTGCTGCTCACAGCCCCAGTTTACTCCAGAGAAGATGCTGGGCATTGAAGAAACTCCTCATGGAGTTTGCTTTCATTCTGACAAAATTATTTGATAACTGTTTTTGTTGTATATAGTTTTGTTATACTAAAGTTAGAACCTTTTTCTTTTTTAAGACAAAAGGGGAAATGTTATAGATTATTAGTTGAAGATGTGTTACATTTGTTTATGCTGTGGAATATTTATTTAATGATGCAAAGATGTGTTGCATTCTTTTATGTTGCATTTGTTTAACTCTGTAAAGTTGTGTTACTTTGCCTCTAAAAACCTGACTGGTCTAATAAAGAGCTGAATGGC
Organism: Alexandromys fortis; assembly: GCF_014885135.2. Classification (NCBI taxonomy): domain Eukaryota; kingdom Metazoa; phylum Chordata; class Mammalia; order Rodentia; family Cricetidae; genus Alexandromys; species Alexandromys fortis. The sequence goes on along the minus strand of NW_026067910.1, from coordinate 1,475,139 downwards.
CAATAGCAAGGCAGGAGAAAGGATAGGTGAGGTTGGCAGATAGAGAGAATAATAGAAGGAAAAATCTGGGAAGAAGAGATGGAGGAGCGAGAAAAGAAAGGACCAGCCACCCAGCCAGACTTAGAATAAGAGGAAAAAAAGATATATAGAAATAGAAAAAAGTATAAAAAAGCCCAAAGGCAAAAGGTAGATGGGAAGAATTTAAGAAAAGCTGGCAAGAAACAAGTCAAGCTAAAAAAAAAAAAAAATGAATCTCCAAGTATTTATTTGGAAGCTGGGTGGCAGGCTTCCCAGAAGAGCAAAGAATAAAGAGTAAAAACAACCAACAACAGGAGGGTGCCTGGAGCAAAGCAGCTCACCTCATAGAGGACAGGAGGCAGAGAGAAAGTAACAGAAGGAGCCATAGTCCTCAAAGGCACACTCCTGAGTACAATCCCCTTCAAGTAGGTCTCACCTCCTAAGCGATAAGTTTCCCACTAAATTAAGAACTCAATATCCCATTAAATTATGAGCTCATGAATGAACTGATTCACTGATGAGGTCACAGCCTTCAGGATCCACTTAGTTCCCAAAAGCCTTGTGTGAGCTGCTGCACTGAGCCAAAAGCCTTCCATGCCTGACTCCAGGGGGGCCCTCCAGGTCTGCCTTACCACTCATCCACATCTGTGTTGGCAGTGAAGAGGCTGGCTTGAAAACCCAGATCTGTCTGCTCCAGATTAGAGCCCATGGTAAAGGTTAATTTGCTTCTGTGTAAAAATGGACCGTTAAAGTCTTCTGAGAACTCAAAACGCCAGAGAGCCCTTTCCTCCGTTGACAAGTCTGCCGCCTGTCCTGCTCTTCTGTGTGTGGTCAGGGTGACTTTCACTTTCATCTCTTTCTACCTCCCAAGGAAAGAGAGTTACGCTGAAATTGAGAGCAGACTGGGAGGAATTGTGCAGACTGGCTGGCTGGCCGGGCACACAGGAAAGCCAGAGGACAAAGGGGAGGCTGACGGGACAGAAGGGAAAGAGTGAGGGATGGGAGCACGGACAGGAAGGGGCTCTCACAAAGAGCTCAAAACCTGACTGAGGGCCAGGGAAAAAAACAAAGAGGATCTTGGCAGGAAGCCTGGCCTGAGAAGTCACAAGGGTCTCCGTAGCGCCATGCTCGGGAAAGAGACAAGGTTGAGGGGAGGGAAGGGAGTAGTGACGAGGGAGGGAGACAGAGAGACACAGAGAGACCACAGGGAGACACAGAGACTCTTCAGCACCTTTGCCTGCCCGGAGCCTCCAGTTCACCGCGCAGACCCAACCTGATACTTGAGATGCGGCAAACTGAACTCATCTCTATTTTTAGCAAGGACTTCCATCTCCAGTTGTGCAGTCAGTCTACAGAGCCTTAATCTCCCCGTCACTCTAGGACTCTAGTACAATTCAGTATTGTAAAAACATCTCCTAGTCCTGGGGGAGCTTTACTTACCCTAATGCAAAGATGAAGGTGGCTCTCAGGTGCCAATGGACAGCTGCGCCACGCAAAGCAGGGTCCCATTCACCAGCGCACTGATGCCGGGCACGTCGCTGGGCACGTCGCTGGGCAGTTCCATTAGTTCTAGAGTGGAGCTCGCTTTTTCCCTTTCTCTGTTTCATCTGGGGCTTTTTTTTTTTTTTAATCACCCCAGTCATTACACAGCTGGTCTTAGAGTCAAAAGATTCCATTCAGGAAAGCACCCGACAGACAGCTCAGCGTTCAGAGCCTGAGTGAAAATAGACAACTCATCCTTCCTCCCGCTGTTTGTTCTGAAATTATCCAAATCAGGCCACAAGTGAAGTGAAAAGACTATCCATACACATCCCACCTAGATATGCCATTGGGCGATAATCTGCCACGTGACGCAGACAAGTCCTCATTCTTTGTTAAACGTTTGAGCCTGTAGAGAGGTGTCTGCAGATATTAGCACCTTTCACTCTACTTGAGTTCCTTAAAATAAAGACATATGTTTGATAACAACAGTGTAATTGTCATGCTGGTAAAAGTTCATAAATGAGATTCATTGTTTAAGAAAGGATACATTTGAGGATGCTGTTATATCTGAGCTCTGCCCTGACCATCCAGGATCTTGCTGAGAACAATTGTAGTTGGTTTTTCTTGTGGTGGGGGTTTTGTTGTTGTTGTTGTTTTTGTTCGACTTTTTCAAGACAGGGTTTCTTTGTGTAGGCTTGGCTGTCCTAGAACTAGTTCTGTAGTCCAGGCTGGCCTTGAACTCAGTAATCCACCTGCCTCTGCCTCCTGAGGGCTGGGATTAAAGACGTGCACCACCACTGTCTGGCTTGTGGTTGGTTCTTATATCCCTTTGGGCTCTGCCACTCTTCTCCCCCGCTGGTCTCCTGGCCTCTTCAATTCTCCAATAACACTGTTGGAAACTCCAGGGCAGCTGTTTTGCAGAATACTCTCACTTCGGATTTCATTCGCCGTTCCGAGTGATCACATTCATGTTAAGCAACAGAAATAGTAACATTACACTGAATCACATACGATTGTTATTTTTGTTGACCGAAATCCAAAATTCCATGTAGTTCAAGTTAAACATACAGGCTGTTGCGTCCTTGCCCTTTTATATCATCCATGCTCATTGCATACAATGCTCACAGGGCTGTTACTGATGGTAAGTTTGATCCTACGGTTAAGTACGCATTAGGATCTACCATTATCTTGCTCTCCTTTGAGTGACTAAGAACTCTGTAGGGACTGTGTAAGAACCCTCTTCCCAGTCTTCTGTCCAGTATTTGCCACTCACTGATGGCTGTTGTCTACGTAGTGAAAGTAAATGATTTTCTGTTCCTATGACTGCTTACACATTGTCTAGCTGACATCATCTATAAAACATTGTATCTCCACGCTGTTTACAGAACCTTTGTTTGTTTGTTCAAGACAGGGTTTCTCTGTGTATCCCAACCTGCTCCAGAATCTGCTCTGTAGACCAGGCTGGCCTCAAACTCAGAGATGTGCCTTCCTCTGCCTTCCGAGTGCTGGGATCAAAGATGTGTACCACTACACCGGGCTTTAGAACCTTCTGTAGATAGGAAGTACATTTTTCCTTCTCATTTATTATGCCACACAATCCATTCTTACCATTATCCCTTAAAATGCTTTCCACACTTAAGATGCTTTTAAAAAATTACCAAGTTGCTATTGCCTCTCTAACAACAGGGCACAGGCCCGCATGATGTGTGTTATCTGCCGAATATGAACCTGGAGCTCCAAGAGGCAATTCAGAAATTGCTCATTTGTATTCCTGAATTTATGTTGTTTCCACCTTACCTCTTCTAGATGCATCCAGAATAAAGTAATTCACTTGTAATTACTTTATTTATTTATTTATTTATTTTATTTGCTTAATGTTTCCTTGCTCCCTCCTGTTCTTTCTCTAAGTTTCTCTTCCTTTCCCTTGTTTTCTTTCTGGTTGTTTGTTTTTCAAGTCACAGTTCTGAACTGCTCTGTCAGACCGTGTGGTTAGTACCATGCTGGCCTCAGCCTAGTAAGACACAGAGAGATCAAATTCAAAGTTAGAATTCAAAATGAGACAAATGTAAAACATTTATAAACCTATACAGAAAGACTCAGATATTGAGTAAAATCTCCACATTTGCTATCTTAGAAGTTCATTATCAAACTTTATTCTAACTTAATTTCAAATAAACACAAAAACTTCATTGCAAGTCCAGTGATGCATCACACATTGCATAAAAAGGAGACATTTTATGTGTAAGTATCACACTGGATTTTTAATAAACAGAAGTCAATTTTATTATTTATCCCTCCCCTACAAAATTTAGAATACCACGTTCAATGCTGTCAATACCAACATGCCTCATATCGGCTAATTTCTTCATTTTCCTAATTCTCTTTATATTTTTATCTATTGTTTTTTAAACAACATAATGGTCTCAAATTTCAATCATATGTTTTATAATATAAAACCAAGTTCTACTTGGTTTTTCTCACAATTGTTCCACTATCTTTAAATTTTCTTTTTTATGTAAAGATTTTCAAGTTCACATTTTACTTCTTTAGACATAGTGTGTGGTTTAGGCTGTGTGTGTGTGTGTGTGTGCGTGTGTGTATTGTGTGGGTATGTGAATGTCTGCATGTGGTTTGTGTATATCTGTGTGTGCGTATATGTCTGTGTGTATATGTGTGTGTGGTGTATGTGGCGTGTGTGTGGTATGTGTGTGCATGGTGTGTGTGGTATATGTGGTGTGTGTGTGTGTGTGTGAATGTATGTATGTGTGTGTGAGTGGTGGTGGGGTATGCTTGTAGAGACCAGAACATAACTCCAGGTGCCATCTACTTTTTCTTTGGAGACAGGGTCTCTCACTGGCCTCGAACTCCCAGCACCTAGAGGGTTGAAAGAACCTTCAGTCTCTGCTACCCTAGCACTGGAGTTGCATGTGCCCTCACACCTAGTTTTTCTTTAAAAAAAAAAATACAGGTTTCTGAGTTCCAACTCTGGTCCCTCTGAGCCATCTCCCCAGCTTGTGGCTTCACGTCTCTAGAATGATGACCCATTATTCAGAGCCGCCTGTTAGGGAGAGGCTTCCCTCCAGATAAGACTTCCTGCCACAGTTGCCAGGCTGCCTGGAGCCACCACCAGCCTCAGACCTAGAGGAAATCTAGGTTTGTCTCCTTTTACCTGCAATGTCGTCAGCGAAACCCCAGCATTTGAGTGTGATGGACAGACGCTTTTCCACTGGGCCCTGTTCTCAGCCTGGACATTTGAAACCATTCAAACAATAAGACATTTTTATTAGAAGGCAGATTTCTCTGGGCAACATGTATCTGGCCAGTTCCCTAGCACTATCTCTGCTTAGAAACAAAGCTACTTCCTTTGCCTCTGGAAGTGGAAGTGACGTGTCCTTTTTTCCCTTTCTTTTTGTTTTTTTAATTAATTAATTAATTTATTCCCCCCTGTTTTTTTATTGTTTTTATTGGGCTATATTTTTTTTTATTAATTTTTATTGAGCTCTACTTTTTTCTCCCCTCCCTGCCTCTCCCCTCCCTACTTCCACCCTCCCCCCAAGGTCTCCATGCTCTGAATTTACTCGGGAAATCTTGTCTTTTTCTACTTCCCATGTAGATTCCTTTTGCAGCTACCCAGTCCTGGGAAGGCTGAGACCTGTGAATCTCGGTTGCAAGGGAGGGCTCTCCTGATAGAAGTCCCATGCTGGTCAGGCCTGGTGCTTTGTCCCCTGGGCTTCAGCAGTTTGGCCAATGTCTCTGCAGTTTGGTAAAAGTACTTTCCTCTCAGATAATTTTCTCTTTGCTAAGAATGGCCTGATGACTCTTTATAATATTTGTTTTACCCTTTAATCTTGAAAACATCTCCATGCGTGGAACTGTTACTTTTTTTTATCATTGCTTTTAGTAAGAACATCCAGCCAGGCACTTGTTTGTTTCCTAAAGAGGCAAAAATCAATGAAGTTGAGCTGGCAGTGGGGGTGTTGACACCCGCAATTAATCCCAGCGCTTGGGAGACAGAAGCAGGCGGATCTCTGAGTTCGAGGCCAGCCTGGTCCAGTGCATTCCAGGACAGCCAGGGCTACACAGAGAAACTCTGTCTTGAAAAACAAACGAGCAAACAAACAAAAAGATGAAAGGGAGCAGATACCATTGGCTTAGTTCTGTGCAATGCCTTAGGTGTGCTTCAGCTAGTTCTGATTTCATTTCCTAATAATCCTTTTCCCCCCAAACAGCTCCGTGAGAATGGCTGGGATTCTCTCTTCCACAGGCCAGCAAAGGTGCCATTGCTTGTCGATCCAAGCAGTAAATGATCAGTCCATTGTGAAGACGGCTGAACTGTGAGTCACTCCCCCGGCACAGCTTTGCAGCAGAATCCAATTACTTTTTAAAGCCCTCGGAGAAGGGTTGGGCAGGAATTCAGTGTCAAGAAACTCTAACACAGGAGCAGGGAAGCAGGACCAAGAGTCAATTTGATGACTCAGTGGATCTGTTTGCAATTAATTCCTGAGCACCTGCTGGCGATGGTCATTGCACAGACGCAGAAACTAAGACAGAGTTCCTGCCCCAAGCAACTTAGTGTCTAAGGTAGACTGAGGCTTGTAGGTAGACAGCAAAGAGAACAGCTTTTCCTCCCACTCAGCTTCTGGTTGCTCTCTGAGATTCTTCCTTGCTCGCTCAACTTTGGGTACTGCTTAAGAGAGCAGTGTGGGCACTGAGCTACCCTATCACCCCAGCGTCTCTCTGGTTGGCCAAGGACCCAACCTGGTCCTATTCCCTCATAACCTCCCGAGGAGCCCTTCTCACTCCTTGGCCCAGAGCTTACGCAGTAGAATCATTTATGAGGCTTTTGTCTACAACTGTGAATGTTACTTCTGTGCCAGGGTAACTCCTCAAGCAAAAGAGGTCCTCTTGACAGAGGTAAGTGCACCCCTACATGAGATGCAGGGCCGATATTAGAGAGAAGGGGAAAATGGGGGAAAAAAGAGTGGATTTTCTCCTAAGCACATAGAACACATTTGAAGACTTCTAAATGAAGCTGGAAGCCAGGCATGACCTTACCAATAAGTGGAGGTAGCAAATCGGTCAAGAGTTGGCATAGAACTTAAAACAACGTCATCTTATCCGGGCAACTGGGAACCAGTGGCAATCAGGACAGATAGATCAGCTTCTCTTTCCAATATATAAATTGTAAAGAGCAAAAGGGATGAGAGAGTGCTGTGTGCTAAATCCTGAGGGATAACCTTCTTCCTGGTTCTCATTTCAAAGGCCGTGGGGTTGGGTGGACACGGGCAAAGTTGTGAGACCAGGTAAATACTGCTCCACAGTGAGTATCTGGGGAAGGGGTATGATTGGCCGTGATTACATTGAGATATCAAAAGAAGCATGTAGCATGGTTTTGGATTATGTTGAAGAAAAACCGAACAAATAAAAACACGGAGGCACTGTCTTGATTAGGGTTTCTACTGCTGTGATGAAACTCCGTGACCAAAGCAACTTGGGGATTAGAGGGTTTATTTGGCTTACACATCATGTTGCTGTCCATCACTGAAGGAAATCAGGACAGGACCTCAAGCAAGGCAGGAACCTGGAGGCAGGATCTGATGCAGAGACCGTGGAGGGGTATGCTTACTGGCTTGCTCCCCATGGTTTGTTCAGCCTGCTATCTTCTTTCTTATAGAACCCAGGACCACTAGCCCAGGAAAGCACCACCCACCATGGGCTGGGCCCTCCCCCATTGATCACAAATTAAGAAAATGCTCTATAGGCTTGTCTACAGCCTGCCTTTATAGAGGCATTTTCTCAAAAGAGGCCCCTCCTCTCAGGTGACTATAGTTTGTGACAGGTTGGCATAAATCTAGGCAGCACAGACACTAACTAGAACCAGGAGCCCAAGACATGCTGACACCAGCAAGAAGCCTGAGACCCCCCCCCCCGCTGCAGCCCCCCCACACCCAACTGTAACTTGGACTACCACTACCCCCTACAGTCCTGTTTCCATCCTACCCACCCCCAACACCCCACTTCTCAGGTTAACCCAACAACCAATTTACCAATTTTAGGATCTTGATTCTCAGCCTTAGCTGTACGTTCGAACTACCCAGGGAATGCTTAAAAACCCCAATGCCCAAGCCAATTAAATCGGAAGTCAAACGTAAGCATCGGTAGAATTTAAAGCTCTCTTGGCGATTCCAGTGTGTAGCCAAAGCTGAGCGCCGCCGCCTTAGGAGAGCACCTCGTTAATAATAAATTGAATACTGCCGGGCTGTTCTTCCAAAGTGGGGTCATCAAGGAAAGGAGACTGGAGCACAGGGGTGGGGAGGGGTGGAGAACAGGAGGCAGTTCGACTTCAGTCCTGGCAGTGGCTAGGTGTGTAGTGTGAGGGCTCACTCTATTTAGAACAAAATCCTTGAGGCCTTAAGAAGGGAATAATTGCACAAAGGTGACGAACAAAAAGTAAATAAGCACGGGAAAATCCTTTCTAAATTATTTTTATTTTTACTTTTTTTAATTAAAAGATAAAAAAGCTCACTCCAAAGCAATCTTGAGATTAGATTTTGTAACGAATAAGTTTTAAATGACACAATTTTGGCGAGATTGCAGTGAAACCAATGCACTCACCAATTCAGGTGGTTTTGTAAGTGGGTTTCAGAACACCCCTCGAATGGCAAATGGTGGCTGGAAGGGATCTGGGAAGGGGTGTGAGGGAGGGGCTGCCTCCAGCAGGCTCTTCAGCGGCGACAAAAAGATGCATGTTTGAAAACATCCTCTGCGAGGAATTCTAAGTAGAAAAGACGACAAAGGGAACAACCTCATCTCCACCGTCAGGGTAATGTTTTAATAATCCATTGAGATCAGCACCACCCTTATTAAGCTGACACAGGAGGGCTGTGTGGAGGAAGGAGCAAGCTCCCCCGCCACCTCTGTCCCTTAGGGACACGCCCAGGCCTCCTCACAGCCAGCTGCCTTGGGGCTTTCCCAGAAGCTGTACTTGACCCAATTCCCCCTCCCAGAAGCCCCCTGTCAGGTTTACCCCTGCAGTCCTCGTCTACCAGGAGCTGGGACTATTGTCACACTGCTTCAACGGCAAGGTCAACAGAGGAGGCCTCCTGCCTGGAGTCTCCCACCTTTCCACCTCCCAAGGCTCCTGTGGTGGCCCAGGGTTCCAGTGTCACCGGTGAGGGCCCTGATCTCCCCCTCTGCTCTCTCACTGCTCTGGGACAGCAGTGGACGGTAGGCATTTGGGGCTGTGAAAGGCTGTGGTCAGAACCGTGGGGCTTTGCTTCTGCCAAATAGATAGAATGTGCTGGAAAGACATGGCAAGCACTGCCTTGTGCTGCCAGACTGCCAGGTGATGCGGGGAACCGTAGAGAATTGTGGGAACCTAGAATTTAGGTGTTCCACAAATAGACCAAATGTATGTTCACATGCTGTTAAAAGACACTGGATTTTCCAGAAATAAGATTTATCCACAAATTTCACCAGTCTTGGCTTCCTGCATATCTAATGAGTTGCACACCACTCCACGTTTTGATTCAGTGTCTGGGGCCCAAGTTGCAAAACAAACAAATCCAAAACCCAACAACTTAGTTAAGCCTTTTAATGTAGTCATTTTTACACTTCAAAATAGATTACCTAGCCTTTTGTCTTTGCTTTACAGCATACCTGTGTTAGATCACAGGCCCTCTAGCTCTATCACACACACACACACACACACACACACACACACACACGCTCCCCATAAGCCAGACCAAGCCTCCATGGAGCTCACTAGGAGTAAGAAAGCTGAGGGCTGGAGAGATGCCTGCTAAAATCAGAATCACTTCCCTTCAGGGTTTACACCTGGAGCCTCACAGCTGTAGAAGGAGCTGCGGTGGGCTGCATTCCTGCCGCCTGGCTCCTGGCCGCCTGGCTAGCTTATGCCCTGAAATAACAACACACAAACTGTATTCATACAAACACTGCTTGGCCCATTAGCTCCAGCCTCCTACTGGCCAACTCTCACATCCTTATCAACCCACCTCCATGAATGTGTGTAGCACCACGAGGTGGTGACCCACCAGGAAGATTCTAGCGTAAGTCTATCTTGGGCAGGAGCTTCATTGTGTCTTCCCTGGAGAGGAGAGGCATGGCGTCTGCCTCACTTCCTCTTCCTCCCTTCTGTTCTGTTTATTCCACCCACCTATGTTCTGACCTCTCGGGCCAAGCAGTTTCTTTATTGATTAACCAATGAAACAACAGATTGACAAACGACCTTTCCACATCACATAGCCTTCCATCACTCCAGCTCCAGGGAATCCAGTAAACCTCTTCTGGCCTCCTAGGGAACCCCAACACACACACATACACACAGAGAAAGAAACTGTCCTCAAAGACTGGTTGGAACTGCAGGTCTGGAGTGGTAATCCCACCAGGTGAGAGTAAGACCACTACCACAATTTTTGAGCTAAATTTGAAGTAAGCTAAGTTAAAAAAAAAAAAACCAGGATGATGGACACTGGCCACATCCATACCTGGGATTCCCAGAGAATGGCCACAAGCTACATTAGTCAGAGGCATCTAAAGGCAAATCCAGGAGGCTGTGCATTTCCCACCTATGTCCAATCAGAGGCAAGCATGCATCCTGTCATACTTCCTGCCTATGAACCTACTGTCTACTAGTGATCTAGCTGGTCCTGTGCAGTCGGGACAACCACGGTTGTTCACAGAAATGAAGGCTTGCAGTTTGTTACCTTACAGGAACAACAGCCCCCAGCATTCCAGGAAGTTGTCTGTCCTTGGGCAAATGGGACTTACCGGTTAGCAGGGGTTTTTGTTTTATAGATCTTTTTAGCGCAGTAATTTAAACTTAAGAAATAAGTTCAGCCTTCACAGTAGAGAGGCTGGAATGTGGCAGGTCCTGTATCTCATCTCAGGATAGCTTTAGTCCACTAAATAGCTATTGCTTACCCACCTCTGTGTTGAAACTAACAAGTTGTGATTAGCAGATTTTTTTTTTTAAAAATCTACCTTTTTGAATCTATTAACTCAGCTCCCACCAAGCCCGAAGCTAAGGACATCATCAGCTAGCACCTGAAGCCTAGAGCAGAGATCCTCCCATCTTTCTGCAACCTCTTCTCCTGTTTCCATCAATGTGTTTTTTTTAATCCATTGATTTATGACTTTGCTCGCTCTTCTGAAAGTGGCTTCTGCCTTGCTCCATGTTTCCCAGGCCACGGTGTCTTAGTTACTTTTCTATTGCTGTGATAAGACACTCTGACTTAAAGCAACTTACGAAGAAAGAGTTTATTGGTGTTTACAGGTTAGAGGGTGAGTCCATGACCTTCATGCCAGGAAGCAGGGCAGCAGGCAAGCCAACATGGTGTAACAGACCACCAGATCTTAGTGGACTTTAGCACACCTGTCGCCATGATGGAAGCACCATCTAGGCCATGGACCCCATTATGTAGCAGCAATACCAGCCAAAAGGAGAACAAATACCTGATCTCTCGAAGTCCATAGTTCTGGGAAAGTCCCTAAATGTACTCACCTTGCTTTCTGAATTCTGTAGTTCTGCTTCTGGCTAATGGTTCTTGCTAACTGAGGGGTGCCGTTCCAAGATGTGGATTTTGTTCTTAGAAGCTCATCCTGGGAAAGACTTGGGGCTGTACTCAGGTCCCAAACACCCAGTATCATCACCAGCAGGTTGATAAAGACTTCCTATTGGCTTGAACCCATGTCCAGGTGGTCTTCTCTGCTGAATACCTCATAGTAACGGCACTGCAACAGTAGCCAAGTGCTCACACGATCCACAGGCATAGTGTAGAGAGGGCTAGCACAGAGTGGTGTGGGATTTTGAAACCTCAACTCACCCCACCCCCAAAGACACACCTCATCCAACGAGGCCACACCTCCTAATCCTTCCCAAACAGCTCCACCATCTGAATACCAAGTATTCAAACACACAAGGCCACGAGGGCCATTCTCATTCAAACCACCACACACGATCACACAGACTTGCCTCCAAATAAACTATTTTTTATTCCTTTTGAAGCGAGAGCTGTGCTTTTTGCACCAGTGAATGCTAGCAAGCTTGCTGTGCGAGCCTGGCAGTGCCCTTGTGCTGAAGCTACAGGTCAATTTGCTGTCTTTCTGGCGCATGTCTCCATGTCCTCTGGCTCACAGGCTGGCCAGCTGGACCATGAGATACCCATACTGCCGACAACCTGTAAGAGTCGGAAATCTTTGTTCTTTGTCCTTTATATTTGAAGAGAAGGCAGGTTCTCTCTCTCTCCCCCCCCCCCCCCCCCCCCCCCTTTCTCCCTCATTCCAAAGGTGCCATTATGGCTCTGATGCTGTCTCTCACCTAAGCTCCTCTTAGGGTCTGGAGATTTGCTCTCCTCCTTCTTGGCCCCGCCTCCTGATAAATATCTTTTTAAGGTCATTTATGTCAACTTTCTACAAATCTCCTTTTCTTTTAAGTTACCATCACTAAGAAGGTACAAAATCTTGGTTGTAAAAGGGGCATGTGGAGACTAACAAAGATGACCACAGCTTCCCATGTAGCTCTTTCAAGTGAAGACTGCTCCAGCTACTGTGTCTCCACTCTGGTCCCCATAAAAGCAAAAATCTCAGCTCCTTTGGAAGAACATAGCATTAGAATATAAGCACCAATGACCCCTTTCACACACTGTCTAATACTGACTTCCGGATTGAGCCCCCTCCTTTTTTTTTGTTTTTGTTTTTTTTGTACTGCAATAGGCCCAAATCAGCTTCTTTATTAACGAATGGTAATAAAACATACTCACAGCATACAGAGGGGCCTTTACTGATATTTAGTTCCTGGCTTTCCATCCTCTTAGCTATCAGTACCTCTCTATCCATTGACCTGGAAACAGCAACATCTCTTAAGAACTACCACTGATCACGCTGGCTTTGCAATTCATTGATCACCCCATTTTTAAAGATAATTGTTGTTCGATATTTTTACTCTTTTGGCTATTTGAGGGGCCCACCACCCAGCTCCAATAAACCACATACAGAAACTTATTCTTACTTATGAATGGCTGGCCTTATCTTGGCTCATGTCTAGCCAGCCTTACTCAACATAAATTAGCCCATCTACCTTTTGCCTCTGGGCTTTTTCCTTTTCTTGCTTCTGTGCTTTTCTTGCTTTTGCTCTTACTCCACAGCTCCCTGGGTGTCTGGGTGGCTGGCCCCTGAATTCCTCTCCTTATACCCTTGTTGCTTGCTCCTTCTTGGTTCTCCTTCTCTTTATACTCTCTGCCTGCCAGCCCCGCCTCTCCTTGCTCCTGCCTTACTATTGACCATTCAGCTCTTTATTAGGACCATCAGGTGTTTTAGACAGGCAAAGCATCACAGTTTCACAGTTAATCAAATGCAGCATCAACAAAAGTAACACACCTTAAAATAATTTTCCCCAACAGATAATAACAATTCCCCCCCTCCTCTTCTTCTTCCTGTTTTAGATAGGGTCTCATTCACCCCAGGCTGACCTTGAACTTCTGCTCATCTTTCCTCTGCCCCCTGAGTGCTGGGATTATAGGTAATTACCACCGTGCTCATTTTAGATGGTTCCCAGGCTAGGCAAACACTCTACCAACCGATAGATCCTCAGCCCCAGAAAAACTTCTTCCGTCATTTTTCCATCCCAGTTTAGCCATCCAGCCATAGCCACACCTCTGTAATGTGCATCTCGATCCTCTCTCTTTTGAGTATGGCTTTGTCTTTCCTCACTTGCTCAAGTGCTACATCCCTCCAACAATTCTCGTCCCCTCCGGGATTTCCGATTCGCTGCTCTCATCTTTTTCACTCCCCTCTGCCTGCGCTCCTGTCCCAATCTATCTTTACCTCACTGTTGACCTAGTTCTTATTCTATAGCTCACAAGTTGATGCAGGCACACTCTGTCTCACTTGCTCCTTCCGTTGCATTGTCTGGCAGAACTCTAATCTCATTTGCACATTCTACTTCCTGATGCAGATAGCAGAAAAGAGGCAAGAGCACACCTCCGTGAAAATCAATGTTTCTGAAACGCGTGCCCAAACATTCCAGGTGAGCTTTTGCTCCTTTAAGCTGACAATAGGAAATTTATATTGTGTTTCCAGGCAAACGGCTCTTACATTTTTCCCTTTCCAGACACCGTCAGTCCCATCTTCTGCCCAGTCTTTGTGATTACATCTTTATATTCCATTTACAAAAACACTCAACTTAGCGAGAATCGCTTTCCCTTTCTGCTAAGTCCTCCCCTTATTAAAGCTGAATATTTTATAATAAATTCTATCTGCCTTTCTTTTACGCCGTAACAGCTGTGCGTTACAATTTTACCAATGTGAAACAGACCAAATGTCCATATTCTCGTGTATGTGTGTGCCTGATCTTGTGTGCTCACACACGCGCGCTAGCACCCACGCTGTCATGTCTATGTGAGGGTGGTACCAAGGATCTTCCTCAGTAGCTATCTATCTTATTGTTGGAGACACATCTTCTCACTGAACCCTACCTAGACCGGCAAGCCAGTGAGCTACAGGGATCTCCCAGAATCCTCTCCCCTTCGGGCATTCTTCAGGGCTCCAGGCTGAAGTTACAGATGCACTGCCATGCTGGAGATCTGAACTCATGTCCTCCCGCTTTCCCAGCACACACATCACTGACTGAGCCAAGGTTCGAGCCCTGAAGTGTCCCCATCTTTAGCCAAGGCTAAACTGTCTCTAAGAGACCAATTACCGTTCCATCACTTCTCCTCTGCTTCGAACTTTGACCCCCAAAGTCATCCCCCTCTGTCACGAAACAGTTTCTCATCCACACATGCTCCCCCATCTCTACAAATCTGCATTTCCATTGACTAAGTCCTCCAGTGAGGACCCCACTACATTCTGTCTCGCTGCCCACAGCAGTGGGGTCTCCATTTCCTCACCTCTCGCTCTCTCTAATGCGTTTTTATTAGGACTCCATCCTCAACATATTACAGAACCAAGCTCTTTTTGGGCTCCCCAGTGGCCCAGAAGAAGGGAATCAAAGTTTCTGGTCCTCCTTCAGGGTGGGTCTGGAATTGACCTGGTGGTCACTTCCATTGTCTTCTGTTGATTAGTGGTCACGGGGAAAGGGGACAGAATTCTAAAACAAGCTCTTCAGCAAGGCATTTGTGACACAGTTTAACCACATTTGTCCCTCGTGATTTGATTTTGTAACACTGAAGGCTGATAAATGTTAATCAATCAAGGGAACAATAGGGAGAAGGGAGCTCCATTCAGGGCTTGCTAATTTCTGTGGAGTAAACAAGCTCATTGTGGCTGCCTTCAGACTGCCAGGATAACACCACAGAACACAGAGCTGGGCAGAAACGCACACACTGAGTAGACTCTTAATCAGTACTAGGGTGGCGAGGCTCAACACTGGTAGGTTGGAAAACAAAGTTCTGCACGTTTTTTCCGGCAATAATTGATTATTGATTGCCCACTATGTACTGATTGTAGAGATGCAGAAGCAACCAAGAGAGATTCAAAATCCCTTCCCTCGGAGAACATGCCGTCTGCTAGGGGAGTCAGACGATAATAAAGCATGTAATGTAATGCGAAGTTAAGATGAGAAAAATAAAACAGGCCAGGGGGATGGCTTGGAAAATAGAGGTGTTTGCCGCCAAGCCTGACGACCTGAGTTCAGTTCCTGGGACCCAATGTGGTGGGAGGAGAGGAGAGGCTCCTGAAAATTGTCCTCGTGCACACTGTGGGAGTTTGACTGTAACTGGCCCCCATGGTTCCTAGGGAGTGGCATGATTAGGAGGTGTGGTTTGTTGGAGTGGGTGTGGACCTGTCAGAGGAAGTGTGTCACTGTGGGGACAGACTTGGAGGTTTCCTATGTTTAGAATACCATCAAGTGTTCCTGCTGACTTCCTGTTGCCTACAAGATGTAGGACTCTCAACTATTTCTCCAGCACCAAGTGTGTCTGGATGTCACCATGCTCCCCACCTGAACCTCTGAAACTGTGAGAGAACATCCACCTGAACCTCTGAAACAGCCTCCATCAAATGTTTTCCTCATAAGAGATGCTATGGTCATGGTATCTTTTCACAGCAATAGAAAACCCTAGCGCGCAAGTGTGCACGCGCACGCGCACGCACACACACACACATAAATGGATAAATTAAAAAATGTAATTTTAAAAATTAAAAAAAATGAAACGATGGGCAAGAATGGTGAGCCTACCCTCTTAGGCTAAGGTGACAGAGAAGGCCTGTCTGGGAACAACACATCCAGGGAATCAGCACTTAGTGGTGAGGAAAAGCTAACTCACACAGTACATGCCAGGCCCCAGGCATGCCTTTTGTCAGAGGGCTGACACATTCACTAGACAAATTCTCCAAGAAAGCTTTTTGAATAGGACATTTAGTTCAGTAAATAGATTATAATGAAGCCTTAGTCACTGTCCTATTGCTGTGAAGAGACTCCACGACCAAGGCAACTCTTATAAAAGAAAGCATTTATTCGGGGCTTGCACAGGTTTCGTCCATTATCTTTCTTGTGGGGGCACGAGAGCATGCAGGCCCGTGCTGGAGCAGCAGCTGAGAGCTGAGATGCAGTCCACAGGAAGAGAGGTAACTGGGTCTGGCGTGGACTTTTAAAACCCCAAAGCCGGCTTCCAGGGACACACTTCCTCCAACAAGGCCACGCCTCCTAATCCTTCTAAAACAGTGCCCCTCCTTGATGACTAAGCACTCAAATATATGAGCCTATGGAGACCATTCTTACTCAAACCCCCACAAATAGTAGGTAACAACAGGTAGTGGGGGACATGGGGTGCAGAAAGACAAAAGCAAGTGACTTAGGAATACCCAGCTGTCCTCACCTTCACGTCTACCTGTGGCAGAGAAGCAGTCTGGAAGGGACAACCTGAGGAGGGCATGAAGGACCTGCAACAGCAGGACAGGCTGCACCAACTGCCTTCGACTGATGGCCACTGTCTGGTCAGTGGGAGGGGACACTTTCCAGAACTATTCAACAGAACCTCATGAGTGTGTTGTATACTCTAGGACCCAGGGAAGTATCTAGGGGAAAAAAAGAAAGAAAGAAAGAAAGAAAGAAAGAAAGAAAGAAAGGAAGGAAGGAAGGAAGGAAGGAAGGAAGGAAGGAAGGAAGGACGGACAACAAGCCATTTACACCCCTGGGAGAAAGAGCACACCTTTCCCTGACCTTTTTACAAGGCTGATGAACTGATTAGGACTTCAAAAAATTATAATGTTGTTGGTTATTTTACTCTTTATTCTTTTCAGGGGCCCGCCACCTGGCTCCCAAATAAATATACAAGGAGGCTAATTCTTACTTATAAAAGTCCGGTCTTAGCTTGGCTTGTTTCTAGCCAGTTTTTCTTAAATTATTCCACCTACCTTTTGCCTCTGGGCTCTTAACTTTATCCTATATACCTTTCTTTACTTCCTTCTCCATGGGTAGCTGGGTGGCCAGCCCTTGGAATCCTCATTCTCTAGCTCCTAGATCTCCCTCCCAGATTTCTCCTTCTCTTTATTCTCTCTGCCTGCCAGCCCCGCCTATTCTTTCTCCTGCCTTGCTATTGGTTGTTTAGCTCTTTATCAGACCATAGGGTGTTTTAGGCAGGCAAAGTAGCACAGCTTCATAGAGTTGAACAAATACAACATAAAAGAATGCAAAACATCTTTGCATCATTTGCAACAAATGTTGCACAGCATAAACAAATGTAACATATTTTAAATAATATTCTATACTGGACAGTGGTGGTGCATGCCTATAATCACAGCACTTAGGAGGCAGAGGCAGGCAGATCTCAATGAGTTTGGAGCCAGCCTGGTCTACAAAGTGATTTCTCAGCCAGGACTGAGAAATCCTGTCTCGAAAAAATAAATAATAATAGTTAATAATAATAATATCCCACACCATTATAGAGAGTTAGAATTTTGTAAGTCCACAGCCAAATTATCTTGGGCCATCTCTAGTTTTTAATAGCCATTTGTTACTCTCCTCTGCATGTGACCTTGCATCTTGTGACCATTGGTACAGATACCTTGTTCCTACCAACCCAAAGCCTAAGGCGGCCAGCAGACAGCACCGGAAGCCTATAATGAAGACACGCCAACTCCCCCTCCCTCTGCTAACTCACAGTCCTACCACTCCATCTGACAAAAGACCTCTATTTATGACTTTGCCTTTCTTCAAGCTCTTCCCATATTGAAACACGGAGTTTGGGATAACCTAATCTGTTTCCAGGCATGGTCATGCATATTTGGCTCTAGAATAAATGATGTCTTGTCCTCTTTAAGGTGAGAGCTGTGTTATTGCATTGACACAAGGAGCCAAGACAGCCTGGCTGTGACTCAGGCAAATGCAGTCAATACGTCTTGAGGGGCTGCGGTGGAGCAAGCAGTGCAGGCGCTGGAAGCATTGTTCCTTCTTCCCGCAGGCTTCCCCACGTCCCAGCCACCGCCCTGGGAACTAGAGGAGAGGCTGGGAGAAGGGTAAGCCTTCAGAGCAACAGTGGATTTTCATATACCCCTCCCTTCACCCTTCCCTCTCTCAGAAAACATAGACGACAGCTACCCCGATTTTTCTATCCCCCAGTGTATAAAACAACATCAGAACTGGTGTCCTTTAAAATTAAATCTTTCTAGGATACTACATATGAGAAAGAGGTTTTATGAGTACCGGTTTTAAATACTACACTCCTTTGCTCGATGTATACTGTCTTTGTTCTCAATCGAATGCATTCAAGTGAGAGAAGAGGTGCTGGCTCCTTGGCAGAGCCCCGGGGTTGATGAAAGTGTTGACTCACTGGGTCAGAGGAACTGGTCCCCAGAGACACCATCTGAAAGCACACTGACAGCCAGGTGTCCAAAGTCCCCTTCAGCCTTTGAAACGAGTAAAGGGAGTCTGTGATCAGCAGAGTGAACGTTACTGGGAAGTCAGCTGCACCGGAGATTCAGACAACCCAGCTCATCCATGAAGAATACACTGTTTCCTCTCCTAAGGAACAAACTATACCAGGGCCACCAGCAGGCTGAGTTTATCTGGGCTCCAACAAAGTCAGCGGGAAAGGCATGCATGTGTAGTTGTACAAGAGTATAGGAGAAACTAGCTCGCATATGTTTATGTATTTATATGATCCATAAACATTAATTCAGTCTCATCGCTCTATGAAGAAAGTGATTGGAATTAGTATTTTACAGCCAAACAAACAACATTGAACATTGTAAGGAGATAAATAGAAGAAAAAAATCCAAATATTTTATTTCCTTGTTCTATCGGTCAGAAAAAGTAGCTTTTATCTTGAATATGGCTATCCAGTTGCTTTAAAGCCTGGGTAAGATCTGAAAAATGGCAAAGAGCCTGCTCTCTGGGTTCTCTTGGGAAAGAGAAGGGGAGATACGGCTTCTTCTGTGAATGGAATACCAAGATGGACTTTCAGCCAGGAATCCAGCCAATTCATTACTTCTTTCCCATTGTAAAGAAATACTGTAAACGGACACACTAAGCTCCGAAGAAACTAGTTAGGAGGGCAGGAAAAAAAAATAACAAAAGCCAAGTCAGATTGGTTTGTTGGGTTCCTATCCAAATCCATCCAGCTATGTGTGTGGCTGGGCTGGCGACTAGCATCGTATCTGCTTGGCTGTCCTCAGGGGCTGTTGGGCTGAGCCTGCCACTTCCCCAATATTGTGGGCACCAAAGCAACCTGGGGTTTCTGTCCTTGTGTCCAAAGGGGACCCCTTCAGAGATCTATCTTCCCTTTAGGGGCAAGCCTTCTGAAAAACGTCCAGAATGTAGCAGTTTAGTCCCTGTCCCCACACACCTCCATCCCACCTACCCCCATCCCACCTACCCCAGCCCCCATCCTTGGCCCCGTTTGCTTCCTTTTCCCACTGAGTACACAGAGACTGTATTTCATTGTCCGTAACTAACCTGACTGTGCTTTCTGCACTAAGAACATGATTTCATAGAGAAGATTACAATAATTTGTGGCATCCACAGAAACATCTGGAGAGAAGATCTGTGGAAGTCAGTCTTGCCAAGTAAGCACAAACGAAAAGGTTACAAAGGAAAGGCCATATCCTCCCCGCTTCCTCTCATCCTGCTCCTGTTTCTCTCTCAGCCCCAGCCTGGAGCATCAAAGTGAGAGGGGACTTGGGGGTGCCACCCTCTCCTCCCATGGGGAGACCCTCCAGATGCAGAGTGAGAGTCTAGGCCCAGCCTGGTTCCCAGGGTCCGGTCGGTGCCTGCGGCTCACCCCTCCTCTTCCTCTGTGTCAATCAGCTCCTTCTCTGCCAAGGCAGCTGTCTGCACCTGGACATCTCTGTCATTTTGTTCCCTCACTCTGCCTGGCCATGGGCCAGCCTGGCAGGGTCTCTACTGGGGTCTGTGCACTACCACAGGCAGCCAGCTGGAGTTAGGTGGGGGGAGGGAGAACACTGGGGCATCCTTTCTAGCCCACAACTGCCTGACCACGCTCTGGCCTCACCTAGCTCTTCACCCAGTATAAACAAATCTGTAGAGCCATAGAGTGTGCCCTTACCACACAGACCAACTGCAATGGACTTTTATTTGTAAACAAAGTAGACTGGCGATAATTGATAGGCTTATCTGTGAACCAAAGCTGAAATTGTTACCACTTCTAAACATGGTTTTAACATAATTTTAAACAGTCGACAAAAACTGTAGACATCTTCCCAATAATCTCCAAATGGCCCAGGATTTGGAGACTCCCAAAAGCTTATGAAAGCCCTCAAAAGTCTTCACAGAGCCACACTCCCAGGTACCAGAACTGTACAAAAGTTCACGTTGTAGCAAGTCCACATATCCTCACGTGAGTGCTCTTCGGGTCCTAAGCAACAGAGAACAGATCTGCTAACTCATGCAGGAAGAGGGGGGCCTCACTGGAAGACACTTGAAATCAGCATGAAGGGCGGCGGGAAGGAAGCAAGGCAGCAGTCCTGAGACTGAAGAAGTCCTCCCTCGTCTTTTTTATACATTCCCATCACCCTAGATTTTCCCTTATTGCCTTTTATGGTTTGAATCTAAAACGTTCCCCACAAGCTCATATCATCATTATCGTTATCATCATCATCATCGTTATTATTATTATTATTAGTTGTTGCTGTTGTTGGTTTGTTTGTTTTTCAAGGCAGGGATTCACTCTGCAGCCCTGGCTGTCCTGGAACTCATTCTGCAGATGACCAGGCTGGCCTCAGACTCACAGAGATCTGACAGGCTCATTTTGAGCACTTGGTTGTAGGAAACTGAGGACTTCCTGAGTGGGTGTGTATTGCTGAAATGAGCACAGCCATGTCAGGGATCCCAGTGCCTCAGACCCACGGGAATGATGAGACCTTCCTTGGTCAGGCTCAGAGCAAGGGAGACGCCTTCTTCTGGTCCAAGTACAAATGTTAAGAAGGATTGACCTTTATCTAAAACCAGTGCACACAACAAAACTTCCTCCTTCCCGATGACTGCGACCTGAAGCTGCTTCTGTGCAGAGACCTCCAACAGAGATAGCTAAGAGGCCCCTTCATTCAGCAGAATACAATCAACTTGCCCCCTCACTCAGTGGCCTATGACAAACACACTGACATGTGTGTCAGACACGTATCTGTACTTTGCTCCATCACCCCTGTCAAGACAAGTCTGAAGTCATGCTGGTCACAGAACCTGGTACCCAGCTGGTGGTTCTATTTTGGGAGATTCTGAGAACTTGGGAGATGGGGAAGAACGGTGGGAACTAGGTCAATGGTGCTGGGACCTCGTGGGTATGCGATCCCTAGCTACTTCCTGTGGCATTTGCTGCATCCTCTCCACCAGGTCAACATCTCCTCTCTGCTCTGCCTCGCCCTCCCAGTCTTGACGAATGGAACCTTCTGAAATCATAAGCCCAAATAGAACCTGGTCCCCCTTCACTTGTCTTTGTGTTTGGGTCACAACAATACAAAAGTATCTAACTCTACAATGAACAATTACTGAAGAGGCAGTGGTTTAAAGCAAAGTGATTTATAATCTCACAGCTATAGAAATCAACAGCCTAGCGTGGATCAACCAAGCTCTCAACCCCAGGGTCCCTAGGGTGTCTGCCATGCTGAGTTCTTCTCTGGAAACTGAACAAAACTCCTCACAAATGTACTCGACTGTCAACTCCATCGATCTTGTGTCTGTCGGAGGTCCCAATTCCTCCCTGGAGGTCAGCTGCATTCTCCATCAGCTTCCAGAGGTCACTGCAGTTTCTTCTCACACAGACCTTCCATCTTCAAGTCAGCTACAGTGTATTTGTCACTGGAAGGGAACACGTGCAGCTGTCTGCATAAGGGAACACACATTTATCACGGGAAGGGAACACATGCAACTGGCTGTATTTGTCACTGGAAGGGAACACATGCAGCTGTGTGCATTTATCAAGTATTCACTTTGTGTGGTATTTACCAGGAAAATCAGAGAGAGAGAGAAAAGAAGCAATGGGAATTTGAGATGCCAGTGTTTTAAAAAGGGGCAGGTTTTAAATGCACGGTGCTTAGAACAGCATTTTATTTAAAACAAGGCAAATGCCCTCCACTCTTGTCACTGATCTGTGTGGACGGAAGTTTCTGTCCTGCCTGGTCCTGCAGACGTTCAGTTCCAAAGAAGCACACAGAGGCTTATATTCATTATAAGCTGCTTGGCCTGTTAGCTCAGGATTATTATTAACGAGCTCTTATTACTTAAACTAACCCAAGATTCTTGTCTATGCTTGGCTGCGTAGCTTGTAACCTTTTCTCACTGAGGCATTCTTATCTTGTTTCTTCTGTGACTGGCTGGTGACTGCATCTCTGCCTTTCCTGTTCCCAGAATTCTCTTAGTCTGGTTGCCCCACCTAGAGTTCCTGCCTGGCTACCAGCCAATCAGCACTTTATTAAAACCTTGACAAGTGACAAATCTTTACAGTGTACAAGAACATTATCCCACAGCAGATCTGTTTCCTCCAGAGACAATTCCCCACACAGAGAGTGGGACCTTCCTGCCAACTCTTGTCCTAAGTCACTTCAAAATTCACCTGCAATGATCCACTTGTCCACCCCCATATCTATTCTTTATTATTCTCTCCTCCCGAGATATTATAAACATGTGCCATCTCCCCTCGGTAAGACAGACACAGTTCCACTCACTCTGAGCTTGCCTCATGCTGTGAGGTGACCAGAAGAGTATGGAAAATGCCTTGCTTGTACCAGGTGGGTATATTGTTTTACTAATTAGAGAGGAAAAGAAATCACCTCATGTTCCCAATTCATACTCATACTGCTAGGTGGTCAGAAATCACCCTGGGCAACTTACATTTAGTGCTATACCTTGAGCTTCTATTATATGCTCCAATTTGTTATGCATCCTATAGACATTGAAGAAGTATGAACTATTGCTTTCCTATTCATTCTGGATATATATCTATCCATCTCTATATCTATATCTATGCATTCAGAGGTCTGGGATTAAAGGTGAGCACCCCCACACCCAGCTCTGAGCTTTTCTTTAGTTCCTGCTCACAAGTTGGAAACAACTGGGTGGGATCTCGCCCTGAGGTCACCACTCCCTCTATTTCATTTCTCAGTCTGATTGTCTCCTTGATCACAGGATTTAGCTCTATTCTTTGTCTGGTGCTCTTTTTTTTCCTCAAATATCTTTCCTTGCTCAACTTGCTCATTCTCCTTATAGAGCATCATGAGAGTCAACACTAGTAACCACTCCACAGAGTCTGTTCTAGGCTCTTTTGAGATTTCCTCTGTCAACAGAATTAATCCAAAACTCTTCACTTTAACCTCGGGCAGACTCTTCAAACAAGGCAAAAAGCAGCCACATTCTTCACCAAAGTATCACAAGACTGGTCTTTAAGTTGGTACCAGGGACTGGGCCACTGCTGTGATAAGCCAGACCATGTTTTTGTTCAGAGGAATATGGACTTTGGGACTATGGATGAGAAAAGCAGTTGAGCACTGTAAATGCTGCTTAATGGGACAAATCAGTAGGAGCATGGAAGACAGTGAGTGTGATTTGAATTGTGGATGCCTGGATCAAGACGCTTCAGAGGAGAGGAATGTTAGCATGTGGCCTAGAGACCAGTCTTGTGTGACTAGTACTGCATCACAACCCGCTCCTAAGCTGCCTTTAGTCCCTTCTCACAAATTGAAAGTGTAGTTGCATGGGATTTTGCCCTAAGTTCACCACTCCCTTTATTTTACATTTATATTGTAAAATAAATGAATAAATCTAATTAATAATAAAAAAAGCAGAAACCAACATTGCCTTCAGAGTAATAATCAATTTGAGTATAACTTGATAGGAACTAGACCTATAGAAAGATTGAATTTGACAGTTTTATCTAGAGAGTATAATCACAATCACATGTCTAGAAACTGATCCTGAAGAAATGAACCTTGAATGTACACAAGGTTTAAACTATTTTTGATATTGAAAAGTTAGGAGAGACTGTGTGTTCCACTAGAAGATTAAATGATAACTCAGCCCATGGGTTGGGACACTCTGAAACTATTGACACACATTCAAAATTCTGTTTCCTGACATGAGATTCAGTATTGCATGTGTGAACATCATTTGCTGAGGCTGTGTTCTGCTCCACAGGGGGCAAGAGTAGAAGTATTTAAGCCAAGGTGGTTAACAGCTGGGTTTTAGTAAAAACCAATTCTGACAGACTTGGAGGGAGAGGAGGAATTTTCTGGAAGGAGTTCAAATAACTAAGAAAAGAAGGAAGCCTAAAGAGTCAGGCTTTGGAAGGAGAGAAACCAAGCGGGTGGGTCATCCAGAAACAAGAGAACCCTGTCTTAGACCATGCCTGATGGACGCCAGCTCGGTTTGTGTGTCCATCAGTCTCTGTGTGTCCTCGTTCTGGCACACAAATCCATTTCTCTAGGAAAGAGTCTGCTTTGGCTAGACTAGGCTGCTGTGATTGACAGCTGCAGCAAGGCTACGTGCAGCAAAAGAACCACATTTCCCCGAGAAAGAAGCCAGGGGAAAAGACAGAATCAATAGATGTCAGCAGTCAAGGGTCTTAGGGACAACAGTTACCTTATTTCCTTTGTTCATCTGTATCTTTAACTGTTTTGAAGTGGACTAATGTTGCTTTTATAATAAAGTTTTCTTGCAAGTTGAAAAACCTCAAATGCAAACAAGCTGCGAGTATTCTAAGTGGGCTACTTCCAGACCTGATTTTGCTTTTGTTTTTATATACACATGGCAGGACCTCCTACAGCATAACTCATCCTCGGACCCAGCCCCCTATCGACATGTCCACTCATCTGCCTGAGCTATTTTAGTCGGGCATTCATGAATACAACAGTGACAGTGGAATCAGAAGACCCCAAATAAGTGCACAACACTGGACTGTCACAATATGGCAAGCGGATTCCCAAACTCAAATGTAATAATAGAGCAGATTCTACACCATAATCCATGACAGTTACTGCCAGCACTTGCTAAGAGCTCACCCTGTGCCAGGCTGGCTCAGCACTTTACTTCCTTCCTGTCACTTCAGTGAGAGATGTGTGATTCCAGCTGCACTTCCCGTGTCCAACATAGCACTATTACTGGATTATCTCTTTTCTGAAAAGTAAATTCCTTCTCTTCCCGAGTATTATATATTAAATCTTTTCCCTAGCTCCCTAGATGGGACATTGTTTTTCCTTAGTCCTGAGGCAGCCACGGAGATGCAATTTGCTCAAATCACAGCACTCCAAGTACCCTTTGTCACCTCCCATTTCCTTCCCTAGTATAGTTTGTGGTCCTGCTCAGTTAGTGTATTGTAGTAGGGAGCTGCGGGCTGAGTTCCTGCCACCCAGCTCCCAGCCGCCTGGCTAGCTTATGTCCCGAAATAACAACACACAAACTGTATTCATATAAACACTGCTTGGCTCATTTCTATTAATGTGTGTAGCACCATGAGGTGCACTTACGGGGAAGATTCTAGCCTACGTCCATCCTGGGTCGGAGCTTCATCGCGTCTGCCCTGGAAAGAGCAGCATGGCGTCTGCCTGAGGCGTCTGAGCTCACTTCCCTTCTTCCCAGCATTCTGTTCTGTTTACTCCACCTACCTAATTTTCTGTCCTATCAGGGCCAAGGCAGTTTCTTTATTTAACCAATGACCTTCCTCCATCAGTGTATACAGGCTGTTATGATTTTTTTAAAAAATGCTGCAAGATCCCCGGCAGCAGCAGGCAGCAGAAATGCTGTAGGTCCCCAAATGGTGGTAGCAGGCCATGTGGCAGCAGACAGCGGGCCCTGGGAGCAGCCAGTACCAGGCAGAGACGGCTGCCATTCCCCGAGCGGTGGCTGGTCCCAGGCAGGGAGACACATGGCGGGCGGGCAGGAGACAGAAACATGGATAGACACGGCATGTGGAATCAGGCTAAATATTTATTCAGGGAGCTATGGAGGGGAAGGCAAAAGGGGAGAAGGGAGTGGGGGGAAGGAAGAGAGAGAGACAGAGAGAGGGAGGAAGAGAGAGACAGAGAAGGGGGAAGCAGAGAAGTGGGGAGAGAGGCAGAAGCGAAGCTGCCTCTCTGAGAGGAAGATGGAAAAGAGAGCGAGCTCAAGCCGGAAGCTGAAGATCAGCCTGTCTCAGCGGATGGGGGAGAGGAGTGGGCGTGGCTTGTACAAACAATCATAGCACAGGCTGTGCTGAGACTTGGCCTCAGTTATCATGAAGTGGGGGCCCAGAGGGCCATTGCCATCGGGGGATACAGTTCATGGGTGAACACAGAGAAGACATTGAGCTTAATATGTAGAAATGAAAGTATGTTTAAGAAATGGTAGTGGACATGAAAATAGTGAAATAAGACAGCACACATCAAACAAGAATACTCTGGACAAACTAGGGGAGAAGCACAGGTCAAACACTGCTTATCCAGTGCTCGAAACCACAACTGCGGGATTCCAGATCTGATAAAATGCACATACACCTAATGAGATATTTTGGGGATAAGCCTGAACACAGAATTCCTTTGTGTCCTCTACACCTTACACACAAAGACTGTAGGAAATTTCATACCACATTTTCACTGTGCCTGCATTTTGGCTACCACCTGTCATACGAAGTCAGCTGTGGACTAGTTAGTCCCCTTGTGGAGTCAGATCATTGCTCAAAACAAGTTCCGGATTCTCAGCATCTATACTAAGGATGCTCAACTTCATGTCGCTAAAATTGAAACTTAAAGTGGTTAACAGAAAGCTTTATTTAATGTGCATTTTACTCTATAAAAAATGTCATTTTAGAGGCCTGAAAGTTGACAGAACAGCCAAATAACGTTGCCTTAGCATGTACAGAATTAAGAAAATTTACACATGCTCATGCTCATGTGTGTGCATGCACACACACACACACACACACACACACACACACACACACATGTGTATTTAGTCATTTTTCTTATCACTGTGACCTGACAAACACACTTGAAAGGAAGGCTTTAGTTTGGATCACATTCCCATCGTGATGGAGTGAGCTTTTCTTGGACCCTCAAACTCACCAAGATCTGCCTACCTCTGCCTCTAAAGTGCTGGGATTAAAGACGTGCTTTTAAAATTTATTTCTCATTTCCTTCTTTCTAAGCAAACATACACATGAACTCATGGTCCTTGTGTGCACTGTATTTTTCTTGACACACACTAATAAGTAACTACTGCACGTTGATCAGTGCAGAGCCTGAAGGTCTGTCTCCTTCCTTGCTTTAGAAACCACTTCAGCCGGGCGGTGGTGGCGCATGCCTTTAATCCCAGCACTCAGGAGGCAGAGGCAGGTGGATCTCTGTGAGTTCGAGGCCAGCCTGGTCTAAAAGAGCTAGCTCCAGGACAGGAACCAAAAAGCTACGGAGAAACCCTGTCTCGAAAATCCAAAAAAAAAAAAAAAAAGAAAGAAAAGAAACCACTTCAGCAATGCTGCCTCTCTTTTCGCAATGATAGTTATTCCATTCCTTAGTAAAACAATGCCCAGAGAATGGTAAGAGCTGGGTCTTCACGGACATCCAATAAGAAACTGATGGCACACTCTAATTCCAGAAATCTGAGGAGAGCTTATTTACAGACAGGGTATGGACAGGGCGACCACGGGTCTCAGCTTGCCCCAGAACACGGTAGTTTCAACCTGTTCTTCCTGCGTGGAAATTAAAAGTGTTCTCTTTCCTCTTGAGAGCAAATTGGGCACTATTAATTAATGTATAATTGCCTTGTGTCAATTAAAAATTTTAATGTTAAAGAGTACTTCAGGTTGGATGACAAATTGTATCGTCCTCAATTCAGGACAGGCACAAGGTACAAGGCCATAGTCTAGGTGAAGGAACTATGAAGGAGTCACAGCCCTAGGCTTGAGGACTGAGGGGAGGGAGCATGCATGGTCTGAACTTGGAGTGTACCCTACAGGCAAATGTGTTTCAACACCTGGTTCCCTGCTAATGGTGCTCTTTTGGAAGGTTATGGAACATTCCAGATGTATCTCTTACTGGAGAAGTAAGTCATTGAGGGCAGGCCTTGAGCTTCGACAGTCTGACTCCACTTCCTGTCTGACTCCACTTCCTCCACTTCCTGTCTTTTCTCCTCTTCGTGGTTCTACAAAGACTGAGTTGAGGCATCCCAGCTGCACATCCTCAGAGCCTCCTCGGAGCTCCTTGCTGCCATGCTTCCCCCTCCACGGTAGACCTTCCGAAAGCTGAAGAAAGCCTCTCCTCTCTGACACTGCTTCTTGTTGGGTAAGTGACCGCAGCAACGAGAGAAGTCACTGTGGAAGAGCACTTGCGGAGCCCAGCAGGGAGCCGTGCCATTGGCGGAGCGACAGTCAACTAGAGACAGCCTTGTAGGAAGAGAGATCAGGAAGGAAAACCCGGGCTTACCCGCACCCCCGTTTGATCTCCCGCCACATTTCCCACTGACCAGGAACTGAAGGTGGTCATTGGTGTGGTCACTGGATCAGCCTCCTGGGCTTCCAGGTGAGGAGGGCAGCAGGGATACTGAGGGTGGACTAGAGAGGGTGCAGGGTACATTAGTCAGGCTTTTCTAGAGCAACAGAAGTTATAGAATAAATCTCCTATCTCTCTATATATTATTTATTATATATAATATATTGTATATCAATATTTATTATATATTATCTGTATATATGTATGTGCATATATACACACCTACGTATATATTTACAGGCTGTGGCTCAGCTAATCCAACAATGGCTGACCATGAACAGAAAGTCCAAGAATCCAGAAGTTGCTCAGACCATGAGGCCAGATGTCTTCAGTAGACACTGGAATCCTGAAGACATAGGTTCTAATACCAGTGAAGGAATGGACTTGCTAGCAAGACAAGAGCAACAGGCAAACAGCAAAAGCCTCCTTCTTCCATGTCTTTATACAGGCCTCCAGCAGAAGACATGGCCCAGGTTAAAAGTGTCTTCCTACCTCAAGATCCGATTAAAAGTGTGTCTTTTCCCAACTGAAAAGATCAGGATTAAAGTGTCCTTCTATCTCTAAGATCAGGATTAGAAGTGGGC
Source organism: Alexandromys fortis (assembly GCF_014885135.2). Classification (NCBI taxonomy): domain Eukaryota; kingdom Metazoa; phylum Chordata; class Mammalia; order Rodentia; family Cricetidae; genus Alexandromys; species Alexandromys fortis. Next base: position 1,446,130 of record NW_026067910.1, on the reverse strand, counting down.
TCTTCCTACTTCAAATTAAGCAAAAATTGCTCACAGGAGTGTCCTCCAGTTTTTGATTTTAGTGAATTCCAGATGTAGTCAAGTCGACAGCTGGGAATAGCCATCACGAGAGCCAGCACGGCTGGTCCTGTCACTCACTTGTGTCCTTAACCAGATCCTTCCACCTCTCTGGGATCAGTTTCCTTCTCCTTTACCTGCAGCCTCCCTCAGGACCCGGGGACACCACTCAGCATCTCCAGATTCATCGTCTTAGCAAAGAAAGCAGCCATTGTTGTAGCCCATGCATGCTCCTGTTAGGAAGCAGGGGTGGGGGGGTTGTCTCCCTGGAAGTACTTTCCCTCCCTCCTCCTGCAGTAGGCTTAGTGTTAAACCTGCTTGACAGGAACCCCAGCAGCCTGCCTAGTGGAAGAACACACTTGAAGCACAGAAATGCCCTTGGTGTGCACCTCCCGGGCCCCCTCTGTTGCAGCAGCCAATAGTCAGAGACAGGCACAGATGGTCACAGGATCTTCTAAATGAAAACGCTCCTTTTATTACCAACAACGGAGGAGCAAGGAGACGGAAAGGGAAGGTGACTTTCTCCAGCTGCTTCAAGGATACCAGTTGCCTTTGGAATGAGAACGGGATTAATGTTTAAATCAAGGAGCCTGCCTTGTGCGGATCTCAGCAACTCAACTGTGGATCTCAGCAACTCAACTGTGGATCTCAGCAACTCAACTGTCCATCGTGACAAATCCCTGGTTCAGCAGGGCTCAATGTACCTGAGAACTGCATAGACACCAACTGGAGAGGATGAGAATTTCCCCTGTATAAAAGGAAAGGAGAGAAGAGATTTTTAGTCATCAAAATCAATAGTGTGTCACAGCCCATTTTATCCATGACTGCATCCTACCCACTTTCCTCTCATGACTTGGCCAAGTTATTTATTATACAAGACTTAAGCTAGTGAGAATAGGATATTTGTTCTTCTTGTATATATTTTTTGTAGTAGGTTTAGAACTCCTTATTTAAACAAAAGGGGGAGGTGCTGCGGGAAGGTTTAAAGCTAGTAACTACCTGCCTATTGGGGCGTGGCCTCATAGGCTATTTACCGGGATGCTGAATCGCATCCTTCCCACTGGGCCCCATTTTGCTGGATCTCATCTTCATCCACCATTCATGCAGAGAATCTTGATTAAGAAATGCCAGTCTATTTCTTAGTTCTGAGCTAGTGTGGGATTCCTTTTAAGCGTCCAATCTCTCAACCATCTGCAGACTTACAGGCTTTTCGGCTTCTTGACCTGAACAAGTGGGAGGGGTCAGGCCTCAACATTCAGAGGAGTTTTCGTTACCATGACAGAAACCAGAGACACCAGGAAAGATGGAACCCAACTGAGGAATTCCCTCCAACAGATAGGCCCATGGGCATGTCTGAGGGGCATTTTCTTGATTTTTAATTGATGGAGGAGTGCCTAGCTAACTGTGGAAGGCAAAACCTCTGGGCAGGTGATCCTGGGTTGTATAAGAATAGTAAGAGAATGTGAGCCTGGAAGCAACCAAGTAAGCTGCATTCTCCCACAGTTCTCACCTCAGGCTCTGACTTTCTTCAGTGATAGACTGTGACCCGGAAGTGTAAGATGAAGCACAGCCTTCCCCCTACCCCAGTTGGTTTTGGTTGTGCAGTTTTACCATAGCAATAGAAAACATAGCACAACAACAAGCCATTGCTACAACAAGATACCAGGGAACCACAGAGGTGGAAAGGCCTATTTGAGGATGGCAGCTTTGGGCTGTTGTCAGTTGACTCTGCAGTTTGGGGCCCTGTGGAGAGTCTGAACATTATAGTGGGAACACATGGAAGCATGCAGCTGCTCACTCTTGGGGGCCCAGAATCAGAGAGAAGGGAGCCAGGGCTCCGCTGTCTTTTTCAATGGCACACTTTAACACCTAACTCCTCCCACAAGGTCACAGGTCCTAAAGGTGCCATTACCTCTCAGTAGTGCCACAGTTGCTCAGGCCTTCAATAGACGCTTTAGTGGATGTCTGAAATCTAAGTCACAACTGCAGGGGATCTGAAGAAGAACTTAAGCGATAGGCACAGGAGGTAGGCTGCTCGTGGCCAAACCCTGGCTGCCACTCACTCACTGGTCAGGTGACCTTGATGAGTTCCGCAACATTTCTGCAACTTAGTTCTTCATCAATAAATCAAGGCCCGGTGCCTTCTTACATGACAGTAATACGCACAGAGCATGTTTTATAAAGGGCTCACTAACATGAATAAATGCAGAGTCGTACTTAACACACAGAAAGGATATAAGCTTCCCAAAGCAATTGTATCTGTGGGAGAGCAAAGAGACGACCCTCAGACATAAACTCCAGGCACAGGGCACAGTTCTCTAAATAAAACGGAAAAGAGAAAGGCAATTTCTACTGGGTTTAACCAAGCACCCAGATAATTGGGTGTATGCCCCCAAAGGTATTAAGTTTAGCTTCTTTCCCCTGTATTTTTACAGATGTTGCACAGCATTTAGCCTGTGGTTTTCATTTATTACAGCAGCCACACATGTATATTCATGTGCGTATAAATAGACCCATCCATATGGGCGCCAGTTCTCGCGGACTAGAAATGACATTCACCGTGTCAGTCACTGACAGGGAGACGGTGTCGAATCCGGAGTCACGGCTTTGGCGCCAATGAATGTCCTCACAAGGTCCACAGGCGAAAGGCTTGGCCAAGACAGTGCTAGTCAAAGGTAATAGACAGGCTGGGGCCAGGTGGGGGGTCAGTCAGGTTATTGAGGGAAGACCTCAGTCTCTTCCCATTCCTGTCTTTTGCCTCTCAGTGTTGGACTGGAACCTCTAGACCCGCGAGTCAGAAGAACCAGTTTTCCTGCATACACGAGTAGCCTCACGTGTTCTGTCACAGTGACAGAAAGCTGACCGACATCAACACATTGGACCTGGGGTCTAGGCCTTTTAAAGAGGTCACAGTTAAGTCTAGCGTTGGGAGGTGTTTCACCGTCTGATGTCTGATAGGCGACAACCCTTCCGAGTCTTATAAGACCAAATGAGAGGATACAAGAAAAACATTCAGAACAGTGAGTCACCACTAGAACAAGCAGAGGAAAGGAAAGATACAGATGACGAGAGATAAACCTACTCTCTCTCCCTCTATGCCTTCCTCCCTCTTTCTCTGCCTCAGCTCGTACGCCTCCTCCCTCCCTGCCCTTTCCCCTCTACCTCCTCTCTACCTTGCCCCACCCAAGCCATATTTCATGTTTCAAAGGTATTTGCAAAGCTATAGGAAAGTCTGCATGGCAGAGAGCTGGGGCCCTCACCTGTGAGTCACTTTCCAGGCTCAGCAGAGCTTTCAGATGACTGCAGTCCCAACTCAGACCTAACCAATCACTTGACTATAGTGACCTTCATGATGCCAAGGCAGAACCAACAACAATGTGGCATGGGAATTTCTGACCCATGGAGGCTGCAAGGTAGAATTTGCTGTTGTTTTAAGTTGCTAAATTTCAGAATAACTCATTGCACAGTGATAGACGGCTAATACCGCAGAGGTTGTGTTCCTGGTCTACTGACAGTGGGACAGAACACATGAGCCAGAGAGCGTGTGATAAAGCACTGAGCTGTGCACCACAGGAAATGAGGTGAGGTGATGGTTCTAAGGTGTGAAAAAGGAGCTGCAGAGGGCTGGGGGTGCAAAGCTCCATGGCAGAGCCACTGAGCAGCCGCTTCAAGGCCCTCCCTGGGTTTGATCCCAGCACCACACACAAAAAAATAACAAATAAAAAAAATAAAAAACAACAAAAAAAAACTTGCCAAGGAGAAGAGAGGGGAAATTAAGGGGTGGGGGGAGAAGGGGTAGGGATAAACTAGAGAAAGAAAGCATCAGTTGCTTAAGTATTGTGCTCAGTGCCTTATTTATCTTTGCCCCAAAGGAACCGAGCAGCAACTGTGCTGTATATTGAGAGGAATCTGAGCTATGAGGATACGATTCCCGCTTTCAAATAATCAATGTTTAATGTAAGCCATACAGACAGACAGAATGACAACATGGGAAGCGCCCTGGTAGCTCCCTGGGATTTGAAGAGATTAGAGAAAGTTCTCCAGATGAGGCAGTATCTGACAGAATGGTTGGGGCTGTGCTTACATAGAGGAGGGGGTGAGGGATACTGGCCTACACCAGGAAAGAAGATGGGCAGAAACAAGGAGACACAAGGGCAGGCCCAGGTAAGGGTTGGAAGGAATCTAGGGGAGACTAAAAGGTCTAGAGAAGGCAACAAGGCTGGATGCATAAGTCCTACAGAGAGTTTGCCCTATATCACAGGCACGGGACGGGGAACCCAAGGCTTTTTAAACTCCAGCGTCTGGTAGAATTGGGAACAAAAGCAACCCTTTTCTTATAGGTAGTGCTCCCTGGTAGTGCTCCCTAGTCTCCAAGTGCTGCGGCTCCTCAGCTTAGCCTTAAACCCAAGCAAGTTCCTTTGAGCCCCAGGTGAGCTGCGGGCAACCGAGACTGGAGAGCTCTAGGGCCTCAATCCAAGTCACATGCTAACTGTAATGTTATGCCCAAAGTCCAGATCCCCAAAATATCATGAGACCAAATCCAATACAAAAGCAAAGAGTCTTTATTGCGAGTTAACTTGGGCCTCCCCATCCATCTGAAGCAGCAGCAGCAATAGCAGGAGCAGAGCAGGAGAGACCCTGAGTGGTGTAGGGAGGTGGGTTTTACAGGGGGGAAGGCTTGGGACTGGCTGCCCACTCTGGGATAAGGTCCAGAAAAGGTCAAGGTACATCTGTAGGCTAGGGGTTACTACTTCCCTATGCTCAAGATCTATGGGGAGCCCTATCTCTAGACTAGAGGATACTACTTCCCTGCTCAGGGGTTGGTCAGTTTTCCCTGCTCAGGGATTGGTCAGTTTTTCCTGCTCAGGGATTGGTCAGCTTTCCCTGCTCAGGGATTGGTTGGTTTTATGTCACGGGCTGATAGGGTTCTGATTTCAGGGCTAAACTGCATTTCTTTCTCTGATCCGTTTTAGCTTTTAGGTTCCAATTTTAGGGCCAGCGTGAATTTCTTTAACAGGCTCTTATTCTAGGAGCAAAGTTTGTTCTTTTGGTTCTGTCGTGCCCCCCTCCGCTCTGGGTTCAGGGATAAAGGGTTTTCACTTGTCCGGGTCCCAAATCCAGGGTGTGTTTCTTTCAATGGCTCTGGGCACAGACCCCGGTGATCAAGGACTGCACTAGGGCTTCGGATCACAGATCTGCCAGCGTCTGAGTCTCTCAGTGAGAGAGAGAGAGAGAGAGAGAGAGAGAGCTGCTAGTGTCAGATTTCCACTGGGATGAATGCATATGAATCTGTCTAAGGCCCACTATAAGCACTGAGGGCTAGAAGTAATTATGACAGGCTCTGAGAGTGTGGTGCTTGTCTCCTGCTCCCAATCACAATAAAGCCAAGGTAAGTGTGATGGGTATGACCCCATGCCATGCCCTCCACTGCAGGCGAAATGAACCAGGCTCTTCTACAACATAGGCTTCTGCCCAGCCACCCCTGCCTGTCTGCAGTCTGCTGTCCCCTAGGGTATTCCTATCTGGATGTAGTGGAGCAAAAGTGTGCCTGTTGAGTAAAAACATTCTCCGGAATCATTACAAAAAAAAAAAAAAAATCTTAGCTGCTTTTTTGAGAACGGTATTCATCATTTTCCCAGAGGCCCTTTCATTTACAAAACTTACCCATGCATAAATTCTCAATTACTTTTAGGGATTCCAACCAAGAGGCTTACAAAATATCTGGGCAAAGTTCATTTGTATTAATTGCTGTAAGGAGCAGCACTCTGTCCTGACACCCAATCAAATGTCCTTCTACACGTTAAAGGCTTCTGGAAAGTAGACGGCTTCCCATTGTCTTCAACATTGTGCTGGCACCAGCGGGAGGAAACGAGTATTTGCCTTGGAAAATAGGAAGGAAAAGGCTGAGAAAGCTGAAGAGAATAGGATAAAAAAGACTTACATTTAAAATATTTGACAGATCTGTTAGCACACAGGTTAACAAAAAATGCAAATAAAAATGAGTTCATGTATAATACAGGGATACTCTCGTTAGTGCCCAACCAGTTTCAGCCATAGAACTATTTGCATGCCCAACAAGGGGCTGGGGAGACAGCTCAGAAGTTAAAGTTCTTAGCACATGGCAAGAGGACTGACCCTTGGATCCACAGAACCCACATAAATGTTGGGAGGGTGTGGTGACCTGCCTGTAATTCTAGCCTTGGAAGGGGAATCCCCGGAGGAAGCTAGCTAGAGCGACTAGCCTTATCACTGAGTTCTGGGTTCCACTGACAGAGACTGTTTTAAAGAATAAGGTAGAAGAGTCATCAAGAAAAATAGCTGACATCAGCTTTAGGACTGTACGATGGCAATCCCCCTACCATGCACCCACAAACACCAGTGTACCCTCACGTATGCAAACACACAAATATACATGCGTGCCCATCACATACACATGAAAAGAACAAAGAGGGGGAAAATAGCCAACAAGACTTGACACACACAACACTGTTAACAAAAAGAACGCAGATCCAATCTAGATGGACAGCTCTCTGTACTATCTAAAGGAAAATGTAGGGAACAGAAAACAACGACACAGGCAGCAGTTAGCTAAACCAGGAATGTGAGATATGCTTCTGGTCAAACAACCTCTTTTATCTCACAGATCAATAGCATCAGAAGAAAAACGCTAAGCATGAACAGAATACAAGAACCAAATAGGAGTGTGGACTTTCTAGCCCATCACAAAGGAGCAGAGTACGTCTCTGGAGTGGAGTGGGTGGCTTACACCAGCAGTTAGGAAGCCGAGGCCGGTGAAGTGCCACGGGTTCTAGGCTAGCTTGGGCTACACGTTCAACCTGGGCTATAGGGTAAGAACAGGCCTTCCAGCTGGGTGCAGTAGCTCACACATCTACCCCCAGCATTTCAGAGGCAAATGCAGGTGTATCTCTCTGATATGAGGCCAGCTTGGTCTACGTATCAAGTTCTAGGCCAGTCAGAGATACATTAGTGAGATCCTGTCTTTAAAAAAAATTAAAAAAGAAAGACATCCTTGAGACTATCAGAAATTTTGATTATATGAATAGTAGATACTATTGAGAGAGTCTATAGAGGACAGTTTTCAGTTTTGTTAGATGAGACAATGGCATGATAATTATTTTGTTTATATCTCTAAGTATGAAATAGAGGTGCATATGAAAAATTGAATTTGTAAAACTAAGTAGTATCTAGGATTTGGGAGGAAGAAGGTAAGAAACAGTAACAGAGTGTGTCTTGGTAACTTTCTGTTGCTGTGATCAAACACTGACCACAGCAACTTATGGAATGAAAAGTTGGTTTTGGTTCATGATATCAGAGCGATGAGTGTCTAGTATGTCAGGCAGGCACCGCAGCAGGCAGACAGGCAGCAGGCAGACAGGGCAGCAGGCAGACAGGCAGCAAGCAGGCAGCAGGCAGGCAGGGCAGCAGGCAGATGGGGCAGCAAACAGGCACCACAGCAGGCAGGCACAGCAGTAGGCTGGCACCACAGCAGGCAGACAGGGCAGCCGGCAGGCACCGCAGCAGGCATGGCAGCCAGAGATGGAATGAAAGCTCAAGCACAGAGCAGAGAGTGAACTGAAAGTGATCTAAGGCTTTAAACGCTTTTTTAAACTTTTATTGTTCCTTTGTGATTTCACATCATACATTCCGATTCCACGTATTTCCCTGTCCCCTTACATCCGCCCTCTGCCCTTGCAACCTTCCCACAAAAAAAAACCAAAAAAAAAAAAAAAAAAAAAAAGCCAAAACCAAAACAAAACAAAGAAATAAAATCAAAAAAACAGGAGAATTTTGCCATGGACGCTGTAGTGAGGCCTGTCGAATCACACAGTTTACCCTTTAGTCCATCCGTCTTTACTTGCAAGTGTTCGTTCCTGGCTGGAGGCCTCTGCCAGCTTTCCCTCATCATCAGTACCCAGCTGAGCTCCCCAGCTCTGCCTGGGCTACTCACCCAATGCAGACTGCAGCAAGGAGGGGCCCAGCTCTCCTGCTCTCATGCCCTCAGGTCCGGCTCACCTGGACCCCTGACAACAGGGTCAGCTCTAGTGTGCTGCAGGGGGTGGGGCACAGGGCCCAGTTTCCTGCATCAGCAGCTGGTATAGAGCAGGGCTAGTCCTCTCACTCTCGCCTGCCACAGGTAGCAAGGGTGGGGAGTAGGATGTCTTTCCCTCACCCATGCCACCGCATGGCAAACATGGGGGGCAAGGTCAGCTCTCTGGCTTTCAAGCCCTCAGGATTGGCCCACTTGTTCTAGTGTGCTTTCCAGGTGAGGTGTATGCCTCTAGTGAGGGGTGTGGCCATCTTTTTTGAGTGTAAGTGCGAGCTCTCTCCTGAGAGGTAGGACCAACTCACCTGCTACAGTATCCAGCAAGGGGCTGGGCCAACCATCCCAAGACCAGTGAAGGGTTGGGCTGATTCAGTGTAGCATGGTTCCAATTAACACGCCTACCCCCTCCACACACACACTCACGGTCTAACACAGGCCAGGGACATTTAAACTCTTAAAACCTGCCCCCAGTGATGAAATTCCTCCATCAAAACTTCACCTCATAAACCTTCCCAAACAGCTGGTGTGGGAGGCCCTTCTGTCTATGTGTTGCTTTTATTGGTTAATGAATAAAGAAACTGTCTTGGCCTGTGATAAAGCAAAAGAACAGAGCTAGGTCGGGGAAAACTAAAGTGAATGCTTGGAGGAGGGTGGAGTCAGGGAGAAGTCATGGAGCGGCTGGAGACAGATGAGCTAGAACTTTACTGGTAGGCTAGGACCTCGTGGTGATGCACAGATTAATGGAGATGGGTTAAATTAAGATGTAAGAGTCAGCCAATAAGAAGCTAGAGCTAATGGGCCAAGCAGTGATTTAATTAATACATTTTCTGTGTGATTATTTTGGGTCTAAGGTAGCAGAGCAGCTGGGAACCAACAAGCCCCCTTCTACAACAAACAGCACCACCAAATGGGGGAAAAGGTGTCCAAATAACCCTAAGGGAAACATTTTATATTCAAACTACCATTGTCATCAACTCTCTGACCTCCCATAGACTTGTAGCCATTTCACAATACAAAAAGCTTTTAGTCCAACTTCAAAAGCCCCCTAGTCTTTCATAGTCTTGACACAGTTCAAAAGTCCAAAATCTCTTTTGAGACTCAAGACCATTTCTAAACCGAAATGTCCTATAAAATAAAAACCCAATTACATATCTCTAACATATATTGACACATAATATCTATTACCATTCCAAAAGAGGAAAGAGACATAGTAAGAGCATCCTGGACTGAAGCAAAACTGGAATCCAGCAGAGCAAACTCCCAACCCTGCAGCTTCATGTCTGATGTAACTCCAGTGTTTGGGGTTCCCTTGCACAAGTTGACAGCTTAGCTGGATGGGGTCTTGCCCTGCAGGCATCCTTCCTTTCTCCTGGTGCAAGAGCATCTCTTTCCTCAATGGTGCTAGCCTCCTTAATAAGCACAGCCTCTCTTCCAGTACATGCATTGTCTGTGACGTTAAGCTTGCTAGCACACATTTTCTCTCCAAACTGTATAACTTGTATGTCTTTCTGTACCACTTGCTCTTCTTCACTGTAGACCTACACAAGCATTAGCAATAATAGTAGACCATAGACTCAACATTACGCCGTCTTGAAATTAGTCCACAACTTTTCATTTAAACTCAGGCAGGTTCTCAGGCCGTAGGCAGAAAGCCGACAGGGTCTTTACCCGAATACCGTGGTGATGACCTTCAGCTCAGTTTCTGATCCCCTCTAAAATTTCTTGAGCTGACCATTCACTTCACCATCTTGCATTGTTCTTAGCACTGTTGTCTCTCAGGCTGTTATTAGAATGGCCGTTTATGTTCTGTTTACAGCATGCAATTGTTTTTCTAATCCAAAGTTCCACAGTCTTCTGTGTTTCTCCAAAACACACGTTTAGGCTTTTCGCACCAACATCCAATTCTGGGCACCAACTTCTGCCCTAGTTTGTTTTTTGTTGCTATGATAAACACTGAAGACAACAACAACGAGACAAAAAGTCTTATTGCAGCCTAGAAATTACAGTTCATCATTGAGAGAGGTCAGGGAAGGCGCTCGAGGCAGGAACTTACGGGCAGGAGCTGAAGCAGAACCATGGAGGAGTGCTGCTTACTGGCTTGCTTTTCCATGGTTTGCTCAGATCTCATTATTATACAACCAAAGACCACATTTCTATAAGTACTATCACCATACTAACCCATTCCCTACCACTTTAACCACATTAATCTTGAAAATGCTGTGAGTAGATTTAAAGCACTCACATCACAAAAAAAAATAACTATGTGAGAAAAGCATGTGTTCTTTACCCTGGATTAACCATTCCTTGATGTATACATATTTTAAAATGTACATTAAAATGTATAGGGTTTCATTTACCATTTAAAAAATAAAACATTTAGAAGATTCGATGGACCATGTGTTTGCTGTATAAGTACAAAGACTAGAATTGAGTCCCCTGTAGCCCATGTTAAAAAAAAAAAAGCCAGATATGGTGTTGTGTGCTTATAATCCAAAACTGGAGAGGCAGAGACAGGAAGATTCTTAAGTCTCCATGGCCAAGCCACTTAGCCTAACCAAAGAGCTTTAGGCCAATGAGAAACCCTGTCTCAAAATGCAAGGGGGCTAGCTCTTGAGGAAAATGCCAGAAGCTGATACACACACACACACACACACACAGAGAGAGAGAGAGAGAGAGAGAGAGAGAGAGAACACACATACAAGAAACATACACATACATAAGAACACACACAAAATAAAGATTAAAAAATAATAAATTGTGGGGTTTTATTTGGTTTTGTTTGGTTTTTGCCAGAGGAAACAAGGCGGTGTTGGAACTGGTTTTTAGTACATGGAGCTCTTCACATTTTTCACTACTGTGTGTGTTGGAAATGTTCAACATTAAAGTTAAGAGGAAAGATAAACTCACATATGGATCATTTCTGTGGCAGATCATGGCCAGATTCTGCTTTAACAGTAGTCTTGGATGTAAAAGATGCTGGAGTCTGCCACAGCCTTAGAGTCCCCTCCATGCACTGAGAAACTGATGTCAATACGGCAGCTGAGTGATCCCCTCCCAGCCCTCTTGTGGAGGACCAGCCTTCAAATCTGAACTCTCAGGCCCATTTTCCTTTTTGATTTCCCATGTGGAAAACCAAGCATCGGTTCCTCTTTGGCTGTGATTCCAAACTGCCAATTGTTCATTCAATGAAATGAACATTGAGAGAGGGGCTTGCAGCAGCGTTTACAATTGTGAGGACTGGGTTACCGGTATTTCCCTGCTCTGTTTTCCCCACACAGAGGAGCAAAACTCAATAGTTCACCATAAGAGACCTGGGGAAATAATGAAGAACAAAAGAACAGAAGGGGCTTAAGGCAGCCAAGATGAATTCTCTGCAAGCGTCCCCCGAAGGAAAGGGTGATTGGAAGTGGAGACACAATAGCCTGAATTATATCCACATCAAATGGCAGCCCATCCTCCAGCTTTACCTGTGAACTGTATCAGAAAGGGCTTCCCATCTGACACAGGTTGCCCTCAGGGGCACCCTGGGTTTCTCCTTTGGCAAATCGTTTTTTTGTGAAAGCCATATGGCTCTCTGCTGTGGTCTCAGGCACAATAAGCATGTGTCTGCCAAACAAGAGGTGTGACTTCTCTAATTGGCAAAGTCTGTTCAGATGTCTGGCCACCAGCTGACAGACACCAGTGTTGACAGTCAGGAGGGCGCAGGGAGAAGGGGGGGTGTTGTCTGAGAGGTAGAATTCTCCAGCCTATGGGCTCATCATTGAGTCATTGTTCCCTTTCCCCATGGATGGAGAGGCAGGACATCAGCAGCAGAATTAGCTGTTTGGGTAAAAGGCAAGTCAGTATGAGAAGCTGGATGCTCACCCAGGGACATGGGCTCTGCAGAGAGCCTACAAAAATAACTTCAGAATGGAGAGGGAGATACAGAGGCTGGTGAGTCCCAGAAGAAGGGAAGAGGAGTGAGGACGATGGGTGGAGACTCAGATGCCCTCCTTGCCAGATCTGTCATTCTATGGTGGCAAGCCGAGGGCCAGCGATGAGCAAGCTTGCCAGGGACAGCAGAGGAAGTTCTGGATGCTGGGTCAGTGAGCCATCCTTAGGAGAGATTCAGACAGAGTGACTTTACAGTCAAGGACTAGGAGTTGATCACGTCTGCACCTTCCTTACTCTAGTTCTCTTTAATAGCCAGCCTACAGCTTAGTTTGGAAAAGTGAACTCCCTATCAGTGGTTTTCAAACCTCAGTCATGCGGAAAGCTCAGATGAAACACACGAGTTTCCAACTTAGCTGTCTGGTAAAGGGTGGAAGAATTTGAATTGTTATCAAGTGTCCATGTGATGCTAATATTTCTGGAATAGACATCACACTCTGAGAACAGTCAATATAAAGCTTTGATCCTGAGGGTGAATATTTAATATGACCTATTGGTCAGCCATCAGAGCCTACTACGGAGCAAACACTAATCTAGGTGGCTAGATGTCTCACCAATCCTCAGTCGATTCAGCTAGGATTTAGTATTGCCAAGTCATTTAGCTGTTTCTACAGAGTTCGTTTCAATTTACAATTATAGAAAATGTTCCCTAGTCATTTTCTACCCTAAATTACACCTATAATCTTCCTATGTTGGATTGCTAACTGATGCACAATTATGTTTCTAGAAGGAGACCAGAATCCCAGCAGATGATTTAAAATAAAAGCTAAATGGATGTAATTTGTGTTTATTTTTGTCTTATTGAAACCAAATACTATAGAATTGCAACGTCAGTTTCACTGTGACGGTTTGAGGTAAGTAAGTGGAGCTGTCCTTTGAAGAGTTTCTCTGAGGAAAATACAGGGTGAAGACCAAAATTGTCCAGGAGGAAAGGCGGGGACAGGACAGGCCTTACCACAGCCACACACTGTTTGCACAGACCCACTTTCATCTGTATCTGTCAAGAATCACAACTCCTGCACTGGTTTCTGAAAAACGTTAAATCTCGAGCCAGAAGAAGCCAGGGAAATGAGGGCATCTCACTGCTGGTCAACAACACACAGAGAGAGACTCCTATGTCTGTGCAGCATCCAAGCGTTCACAAAGCATGTAGCTACATGCTGTTGGGTTATTCCTGCTGGTGCTGTGATACACACACAAGACAAACCAACTAAGGGAGGAAAGGACAGTCTTTGGCTCAGGATCCAAAGGGTCCCTTGCTTTGGGGAATGTAGGGAGGCAAAGTCTCATGTCAGATTGCACAGTGAGGGGGCTGCTCTTCTCTTGGTAGCCTAGGACTGAAAGAGAAAGAAGAGGCTAGGGTCCCACTATCTCACTTAAGGACAAACTCTAAGTAATGTGACTACCCTCTGCTGTGGGATAATCCTCTCATACGCTGTAAAGATTTGTTACTCGAATTGGTTTAATAAAACACTGATTGGCCAGTAACCAGGCAGAAAGTATAGGTGGGGTGGACAAACTAAGGATGATGAAGAAGGGTGGAGTCAGGAGTCATGAGTCAGATGCAGTGGGAGCAGTAGATGAAAATATTGTGCTAATAAAGGTACTGCCACATGACAGGGTAGAAAGAGAAATATGGGCTAATTTAAGTGTAAGAGCTACTTAATAATAAGCCTGAGCTATCAGCCGAGCATTTATAATTAATATAAGCCTCTGTGTGATAATTTGGGACATGACTGCTGGGAATTTGAGAACAGGCAGTTAAGATGAGAAACATCCATTTACAACCTTCCCAATGAACTACATCTCTTAAAAGGGTCTACAATCTCCCAACTGACCACAAGGTGTGAATCAAACTTTTAACACACAGCCTTTGGGCAACACATCAGTCTTAGTTAGGGTTTTTTATTGCTGTGAAGAGATACCATAACAATGGTGACTCTTATAAATGAAAACATTTAACTGGGGCCACTCACAGCTTCAAAGATTCAGATTATCAACATGGTGGGAAGCATGGTGGCATGCAGGCAGATATAGTACTGGAGAGGTAACTAAGATTCCTGCATCTTGCAAACAGCAGGAAGTCAGCTGACTCACTGGGCAGTATTCTGAGCATAGGAAGCCTCAAAACCTGCCCCCATAGTGACACACTTCCTCCAACAAGGCCAACCTTCTCCAACAAAGCCATACCCACACCTCCTAATAATGCCACTCCCTATGAGATAGGGGCTGTTTACATTCAAACTACAACAACCATAAAAGCGTAGCAGTTACTTCTAAGAGGAAAGAGTCCAGATATCTTTCCTTCTTAAATATGTTTCTGTAGGTAGACTTTTATGTCCTGCCAGCCAGTTCCCAAATAACCACATTGAGACTTATTATTATTTATAAATTCTCAGTCAATAGCTCAAGCTTATTGCCAGGTAACTCTTACGTTTTAAATTAACCCATATTTCCTATCTACACTCTGCCATATGGCTTGGTACCTTTTCTCAGTATGGCAAGTTCATCTCCTTCTCTTTTTACCTCTTCTTCACATGCTCTTTTAGTCTGCAAGTCCCACCTACCCTCTACCTGTCCAGTTATTGGCCAGTCAGCTTCTTTATTAACCCAATCACAGTGACATATATTCACACAACGTAAAGGAATATTCCACACATGTCTGGTATATATAATTCACATTACCTGAATTTGCAGACAGTGTTACACAGGAGTTTTACAGCAGTAAATTTATTCACAAAATTGCTGGCCAGTTCCCCTCATTCCCCATGGCTCATTGAGACTGCCCTAACTCGAGGGTGGTAGTTAATTAGACCTGAAAACACTGAGTGAATTGCACTCTGATACTTCTGCCCTTTCTTCAGGGCATATATTACCTGATATATAGTAATCACTCACTAAAGATAGAGAGAATAATGTACATGAACAAGTACAAACAAGTGAATAAGGATTGTTGGTATTGAGATGAACAAATTGAAATTCTAAATACCCCACAATGCAGCATGCCTGACCAAAGAGCGCAAAGCCGATGGGAAAGGATCCCACCTCTTCTTTTGTAATTAAGTCTTTGGCAGAGCTGTGCAGTGATTAAAGGTGAACACATACGTGGCTGGCATTCAGTTTCGTGAAGTAATTAGGAAGCAAATGCATATTTATAAAAGTCACCGACAATACCTGCGGTGTGACAGAACACGCATACTAATTACAACTTGCAAGAAGTACACAGAAATATATATTTAAGCCAATACATGAACTAACGAAGCAGCTTCCAGATCCTTCTCAAATTTCTACCAGGGTGTCTCTTGCAATACCCGCTGTGATTTCATCAGATTCCAACTGCAACTTTCAAATTACTCTGCGACCACAGACCTCCCAAAAGTCTGATGTCACCAAGGATACATCATTTCACTGTTCTATTAGGAATGTTTGCCTCGGAATCTAAAAATAAAGTGTTTTTATTCTGCCTTGGAGAGTATGAGATGACGCCCTCCCAGATACTAATCATTGTTTTTGAATATCTAAATCTGTCTTTTTAGGATATAAAGAAAATAAGAATCGAAGAAGAAGCCATAATGGGGATATAGGAAACAGAGGGAAGTTTGGGGCGCAGGCCCAGAGAGAGTGATTGCCCACTGTCTCAGTGGATTTCTTGGGACAATCAGAAGGGAGACACACTTTACAGGAGCCTGCAATTACATTATGATTTATTTTATTTTATCTTACCTTATTTGAGACAGAATCTCAATATGATGCGCTGGCTGGCCTGGGAATTGCTGTATAGAGCAGGCTGACCTTGAATTTGTGGCAGTCCTCCTGCCTCTGCCTCCAGAACGTTGGGGTTGTAGGTATATGCTACCACATGCAGATAGGTTATGATTTGAGAGGGAAGCTTCCTAAATGAACACTGCTGGAAGTTGAAGAAGTAATAAATGTGACCAGGTGGTCCGTTTTGTGGTTGTTTTGTTGGTTTTATTTTTGGTTGGTTGTTTTGTTTTGGACTATTTTTGCTTTGTGAGACGGGGTTTCTCTATGTAGCCCTGGCTGTCCTGGAGCTCACTCCTCACTCCACCAGGCTGGCCTCGAACTCAGAGCTCTACTTGCCTCTGCTTCCTGAGTGCTGGGATTAAAGGCGTGCGCCACACCCGATTCTTGGAGGCTTCTTTTTTAATGTTTGTTTGGCTTTTGGTTGTATACATTTTTAATGTGTGTGTGTGTGTGTGTGTGTGTGTGTGTGTGTGTGCACAGGTGCCACGACTCTAATGTAGAGGTTAGAAGACAACTTCTGGAATCATGTCTTCCCTTCCACCATGGGTTCTGCTCAGACTTTGTCATCAGGTTTTCATACGGAGTGTTTTTAGGTCCTGAGTCATTTGCTGGCCCATGGTTGTTTTTTGTTGTTGTTGTTGTTGTTTATTTGTTTATTATTGTGTTTTTCTTTGTAGATAAGATTTCTTTATGTAGCCCAGGCTAGTTCCTAATAATCTTCATGAGTGCTGGGATTCCAGGCATGTGCCACCAGACACAGCAGGAAGATTATTATTATTATTATTATTATTACTTCTGCGCATGCATGTGGATCTGTGTGAGCATAAACACACATGAGTGCAGGAGTCCTGGGAGATGGAGGAGTCACAGGTTCTTGTGCACTGCCCCTGTGGGTGCTGGGGATCAAATTCTGGTCTTCCATAAGAGCGGTACCCGTTCTTTACCACTGAGCCATGTCTCTAGTTCTTGGAAGATATTTTTAACTAAAGAAATTTAAAATTTTTTAGCTAAGAGATGTCTTATTCCTGTTGCCTTAGAATTCAGCAGCATGCATTATAAAGCTCACTGGGTTCCAGGAAGATGGGAAACAAGAGACCTAATTACCGGATGCTTTAAAAAATAATACTCGGGTAATTTTTTTTTATTTGTCAACTTGATTGCAAGCAATAAAAAGTTATTAAAATACTTATTGTGCTGTGATTTCCTTATGATTTGGTTGTTTCTAGAGTCGGTTTGCAAATGATAGCATCTAAGGGATTTTTGGAATTTAAATGCAAAATTAAAGCGCTTGTACAACAACACAGATGCTACCAGGATCTGCTGCCTATCAGCCCGAAGGGAAGCAGGTTCTGGTATTTGTCAGCTGACAGGTGGGAAATTACCTCAGGGAAGTGAAAGGAAAATAAGCTGGTGACCAGGAGGCTCATAGAAAGAATGAATGAGTGAGTGAGCGAATGAATGAATGACCAGCTCTAGCCAAGATATCATTCATCTCAGGAGAGGGCATGAAAGGATTTTAGGAAGCTTGCTCTTTGATTGGCAGCATACCTTTCCAAACTAATTTGCGTGTTTTACCTTAATGACTATACTTTTGAAGGGACCCTTTCCAACGGGCATTCATTACAGAAGCTGATCCTCAAATCCCACACTGCCTGGCCAGGAGCTCCTCTCCCAAGTGTAACAGGACCTACCATGCAGGAACCGATCATTCAGCCTCTGGATGGGCTCCTCCCCTCGCCCCACCTCTCATCTGGATCGGGCTGTTGGCTTTAACCTAATAGCTAAGAGAAGCAGAACCATGAAATCAGTCCTCTGGGTGACAAGGAATGGTCATCGAGGGTTTCTGTCCTTGGTAGCTGACAGGCCCAGGTCATCCAGGAGACAAGCAGATGGAGTCTGGGGACAAGTGTGACTTAGACAAAGGACAGGTGTCTCCGGGGAGGGGGCGGGACAGGAACGTCTGCAGTCTGCAGTCGGAGAGACTGGACTTGAGAAATGCCCCTTTGGACAGTTTTGGGTTCTTCCAGAGTAGCAGTCCCTCCCTTCCATGACACAGGCTAAGCTTCAAGCCTACATTATCTTGCCAAAGTTACACCAGTGCTGATGTTGGCTAGCTTATCTTATTAATTAGTAATTATTGTATGCATGAACAACACAGGGGTGGGGGCAGGCCAGAGGGCACGATTTTGAAGTTGGTTCTCTGTTTCCACTTTTCCATGTTGACATGGTTTCTGGGGATTAACTCAGGTCACCAGGCCATGCAGCAAATGCTTTGCCTGTTCATCTTGCTGATCCCACAGTTGACTTGCTTTTGTAACTAAAAATTCAGTGTTTTCTGCTTTGTTGCAAATACTGCAGTGGGAAGACACAGTGGCGGTATTTACACCTGGAGAGAGCTACGCTGTTCACAAAGGAACCCTGTGGTTCCCTAATTTCCCTTAATCTACCAAGCAAACTGTGAGGGTTATGATCCATTCTCCACCTGCAGCCAGCCCTACACACACACACACACACACACACACACCACTCAGTAGATGAGAAAGACTGAGACCCGGATACAGTCAGTAGGCAGCAGGCAGGCACCCAGGCTGGTGGGAATCCAGTTCCATTGATCCTGGCTCCAGGACTTCTTCTCTACATCATGAGTCATAGTCTGGGCTGTTCATCGATACCAACATTGATCTTTTTATTTATTTTTATGGTTGGTAGTTTATTTAAAACACACACACGCTCACATGCATGCACAGACATGCACATATACACATGTATGCATGCACACATGCATATACACACATGCACATACACACACGAGCACGCACACACACACACACACACACACATCCATCCATAAATTTAAGCTGTCATTTTCAAACTTTTCCAGGACAAACAATGCCAGACTACTTGGACTGATTTAAATTTGCTTCCTTTCTGAGGGCCCGGTGGAGTTTTTAAAAATGACTACAGGTCACTTTACTCTGAAAATCAATGAGCTGAGTGAGCAGCTGGAGGATTAGGGACAAGACAGGACAGTCAAGTGGCCTAAAGCACAGGAGGAGAAAGGAAAATGACCCAAGGAGAGAGATGGTCCCAAGGGTCTAGCCTCCTCTATACCAAAGGTCACCTTCTCTTTAGCATACAAGGTCCACCATGCAGGACCCTGGACTCAGCCATCTTGGCCCACAGTGGCTACGGGGCTGGTTCACTTTCTGGATCTTGGCTATCTTTCACCCCAGTCATTAATTGACAAAGATTAATTGTCCATGAAAGGGCATCTGTCAGCTCTCGACGACCCTCATAGAGGAGGCCTATGAGATAAAGCTCATAGGAAACAGGGTGTAGACCAGCAATTCCCAACCTGTGGGTCATGACCTCTTGAGGGGTGGAACAACTCTTTCACAGGGCTCACCTAAGACCATAGTAAAACACAGATATTTACATTACAGTCATAACAGTAGGAAAATTACAGTTATGAAGTAGCAACGAAGATAATTTTGTGGTTGAGGGCCACCACAGCATGAGGACCTATACTAAGGGGTCGCAGTAGGAGGAAGGTTAGTTTAGACTCTACACTAACCTTTAACTCAGCACAAAGGCCGTTGCCACCCTCGTTAAAGGTGATAGTGTCAAGCATTTCATTTCAGTCATGGCTAAGCAAGTTCTACGGATCAAACACTGATATAACACCGGAAGCAGTCACTTCTTAAACACATGCTTTTCCGCCAATGGTTGTGTGACTAGGTTTACAGAAAGGGGGGTAGCAGAAACAGGCTCCTCTCAGTGAAAACTGCTAATGGGATAGGCTCAATCACTTGAGAGGAACAGCTCTTCTTCCTCCCTTCTCCTGTGGCTCCTCCCCCTCCTTCTCTTCTTTGTTCTGCAGGAGATCAGGGCCTCTAAAATGCTAGGCAAGGAGCTGCATCCCTAGCCTTTTTGAGGTCTGTTATGCACCACCGAAGGCCAACTCTGCAAAGGCTAGTTTTTAACTCCTTGGCTACAGCTAAACGATTTTGTATATGAAAGAAGGATTAGTAGACTATGTCTTTTTTGTGCTGCCCTCTGCGTGTGCTGTAATAGTGAAATACCTTGGGATGGGTATCCAATGAAGACCAGGAATATGTTTTCACACATTCAGGGGGCCTGGATGCCTAAGATCAAGACACCAGCAGGCTTAATGTTTGACAAGGGCTGCTCTCTGCTTCCACACCCAGGCACAGCAGAACCAGGAAGCCATAATGGGAAGACACATAGGCACAGTCGCCTTGTAACAAAATCCGTCTCAACAGATTGCCAAGGCAGCAGCCTTGCACAAAGAATCTTGCCTCTCCCTGTGGAGACATCTACAGAGCAGCTATCTATTCAGCTTTGGCCTGATGGGATCCTTGTTGTTTCTGTGGCCAAGGATAATCATTCCAGAAACAGTTTATGTAACTTCTTTCGCTTTACCTCTTCAATGCCTTGCCTTCCTTTGCCTCCCTGGGTACACCCGTGGCCTTCACACAACTCCCCAGGGTACACATATTCCAGATCACCATTCTTCTTCCCCTTTTAAATGAGCTCGTTTGGAGGAGCTTCTTTCTGTGACATTCGTTTCAGGATGGCATCTAACCCAGTGGAAGAGCAAAAACAAGCAAAGTGGCCTACAGCCCTTTTCCAAGGCAATGATCCATTCATAAGGGAAGAGAACTCACGACTTGGTTACCTCCTCACAAAGTCTTACCTCTTGATATCACCACAATGGGGACTAAGTTTCAGAACAGGTATTTTGAAGTATTCAGACCACAACACCAGGAGTCCCCTTCCCCCATGTTAAGCCATGTTTTATGACCTGAGAGAATTATGACCCCAGAAAAAGCAGGAGCTTAAAGACTGTGGTAGAGAAAGGCGTCCATCCTTGTGGCAAAATGACTCCTGCAAGTCCAGGAATCGTCAGCCAGAGATCTCCCCAGCTGACCAGAATCCGGGACCTTGGGCAGCCTATAAACCGCGGAGGCCCAATGAGAAGGGACCATCAGGGTGGTAGAGGTCATTACCACTGTGCACTGTGGCCGGAGACTTTTCTCTTCGTGACCCCTGGACTTCCATACCTGGAGCTGGAGAGAGACACAGGCTGGCTGGTGGGATGCAAGATCACTTGGCAAATTTAAGTTGACTGGGGAAATTTTACATCTTGAACACCAATCTGAGGGCTAAAAGACATCTCCATCATAAAAATTACCTACATCAAAGATGCAACATCTTTACCAATAAATCACAGTGTGATTAATTGTGGAGACTAACAAGCCAGGTTAATTTAAAAAGACACAAGAATGTATTACTGAATTTGAAGAGAGACCAGTGATGTCCCCATCCTTTGACTTCTCTAGAGCCGTAAGAAGCTCTCTGATCTGTTACACACAGGATGGAGGGATAGGATACTGATCATGTATCAGTGGTTGTGTGTGCCCTGCCCTGGGCCTAAAATAAAAGCACACACTCATGCACACACACTTGCACATAACACACAAACAAAAAACCAAACAACAGCAACAAAAACCAAACCAAAGGGGCTAATAATTCTAAGGCATAGATTTTAGGTAACATAAAGACCAATATTTTATCTTAGTCATATTTTAGTAAAGTTAAAAAAGGCAAACTATCACAGGGAACCTGTGACTTCTCATGTTTTATTGAGAGGAGAGACATCTGTCAGACATTGATAATACAAATCAAGAAAGTACCGCAGGAGGCTGGAGGATGGCTCAGTGGTTAAAAGCACTGGCTGCTCCTGCAGAGGACCCAGATTCAACTCCTAGCACCCACATGGCAGCTCACAAAGCTCTGTAACTCCAGTCCCAGGGGATCTGAAGCTTCTTCTAGCCTCCATCAGTACCAGGCACACACATTATGTGCAGGCAAAACTCATTTACACAAATAAACAATTTTTTAAGAAAGCACTTCTATTACTAGATTATACAGTTACTAGATTATATGGAAAGAGACATCCAGGGTTGCCACAGACTACAGGGAGTGAGAAAGGATAATTACTGTGTAATAGGCACCGATGGTGAAAAGGTTGGGAGATAAATAATGCTATTGATTGTCGAACAACATGAAGGTCACTAACACCCCTGAATTTCACACCTGGGAATAGATTAAACTCTACATATCGCTGCATATATCTTTAAACATACAATAAGACATTTATGAGACGTAGACAAAGATTTGAATAAATGGGTGGGCACATGAATTGTTAGTAAACCCGCAGAGGACATAATGCTGTTTTACATTGGCGACAGAGAAAGGGCAGTCAAATAAGTCCACAAAGTCTGGAACTCAATATGACTTTTGTCTCCGTTTTACCTGCGCTAATAGGTCACTATAACACACACAGATTGGATTGCTAACAAATCCATAAGAAGGTTATTTACAACAACCAAACAACGGGACGCTTTAAATGTCCAAGTATGGGATTGGCTTGCTTCAGTGAGATACATCATCCATGAAATGGAATTGAGTGCGTTCATTAAATATGGTATTTACGTCTTTAATCCCAACACTCAGGAAGCAGACGCAGGAGGATCTCTGTGAGCTCAGGCAAGTCTGGTCTTCCAAACAAATTCTTGGATAGCCAGATTTATTACACAGAGAAACGCTGACTCAAAAAAAATCAAACAAAGAAAGAAAGAAACAAAAATGGTATTTAAAAGGCATTTAAAAAACCGGAAATGTAAGCACAGTGTAGTGAATGAAAACACAGGATACAAAAAAGTACAAGTATTATATATACAATACAATGACGGGCCTTGTGGACTGAGCTACCGACGGTGAGTACACAGGGCAATAGTTATAAATTATTCGTCTGTGTGTCTGTGTGTGTCTGTGTGTGTGTGTCTGTGTGTGTCTGTGTGTGTCTCTGCATGTGTCTTTGTGTCTCTGTGTGTGTGTGTCTGTGTCTGTACGTGCACAGGAACTCCAGAAATATCCCGAGGAATGGTGATTCATTGTTACACGACAGAAGGTGTCCATTTCAGAGTTTAAGAAACACCAAGGCTACCGCTTGCGATATCATCTCCTCCACTCTTTTTAAGTTGGGAAGGCTCAGGCTAGCAAGGAAACTGACAAAGGTCACCGTGTTACCTAAGATACACTTTCTCTGGGAGTGCAGAACTAACAGTAGCAGTCGTTTGAACACTCGAGAGTTTATTCACTTAGGGAAATTCTTGCAGTTCTGTTAGCTGAGAACTGTTTTCAAGGTACAAGGGAACAGGTTCTACCATGTAACCTCCCACCCTGAACAGAACTGCTGGAGAGCCAGCCATGATGTCTGCTTTTCAGGGAGATGAAACAAACAGAAGAAACCCCACGCATAGGCTGTCTGCTTGCCTGCTCTTACCCAGAATGCTGCCACATAAAACACAAACACAGAGAGGAAGCTCAGAAAACACCATCTTTGCTGCTAAACCCTGGGTGTCAGTTACTAAGGTAGGAGACGATGGAAATATCGCAGCGGGCAGCTTTGTACCAATGCTAGTGCTTCTCCCTGCAGCATTGTTGGTAGACCTGGTACACCGAGCAAGCACCCTCCTGGAGGGAGAAGTCCCCCAGAGGAGATTACTCATTCTGATCATGCAGAGGGGAAATTACAGTGCTGGAATTAGGGTTTATTTTTAAATTCTATTTGCTGGAATTTTCCATTTGAATATATTTGATCAATATACACAATAAAAATATAAGCAAATAACAAGATATATATATATATGTGTATATATATATATTTATATATAAAATCTAAGCCACTCCCATTTCCATAAATATCCAGTACAGGCCCTTAGGGTTACTGCTGATAACTCAGGTTTTATAAGATTCTGCTCTTCAGAGGTCTGCACAGGGACCTGGGGAGATGGCTCAGTTGGTAAAGTGCTGCCACACAAACGTGAGGACCTAAGTTTGACCCTCCAGGGCCCAGGTACAAAGGGCGGCACACATCTCTAATGGCAGCACTGGGGAAGCAGAGATGATACTGGGGCCTTCTGGTCAACTAGTCTAACCAAATAACTGAGCTCCGTGTTCAGTGAGAGAAACTGTCTCAAAACTAAGGTGGAGACTGATAGGAAGACGGCTAACTCCACATCTAGCTTCCCTGTGCTCACATACACCAAGATGGGTACACGGATAAGACATACAATAGGGTGAGCATTGGGAACGCTACGTAAGCTATGCTATACATGTTCATGCTATTAAAAATATACTTCCTTACATGTCCCTATAATTCCCCATTCCTGCCATTTTGATGCTGAAATATTTAATCAACCTAGCAATTATGCCCATGCGACCCATTATAGGATATTTCCATTATTTCTAGGTCCTTTGGTGTTTGCTGCTGGTGTCAAAAACATACAGACTAGCTACAAACACCTGGGTACAAAGAACCATTTTCCCCAAAGAGTTCCAATTTTCAAACAAGGGATTATCAGAACCAGAATAGTGGTCAATTCGATGACTCATTGTGGGCTATATTCTTTCTAGAAAGTTCTCTTGAAAGACCCTCGAAGAGGACTTTCTCTCAGGAGGAGACCTCCCCATGCCAAGGAACAGGCCGAGACCATACAGATGTAAATCACAAGAGGTTTACTGGGTGAACACAGGTACCTGCGGGCGGCAAGTCTTTCGGAGGACTTGCGCGCCTGCCAACTAGAGGGCAGGTTTTTTATAGGGAAGAGCAAAAAGCAAGTTTACAGAAGCAAAAAAGCGTTATCGGAATGAGGCAGGGGTATGAATGGTTTCCTCTCTCAGCATGGGTGTCAGCAAAAGTCATCCTGTTCCTATCTTATAGATATCCTGTTTTGCAGTCAACCTGCTTTGTTGATGTCCTATCTTATTGATATCCTGCCTTGCAGTCTTCCTATCTCATCCTGCTCTCTCAAGCACATGGGATGTTCTTACGAGAGCAGGCTGGCTGCTGCAGATTTTGAGGAGGGGGTCTGTAGGGTCTTTCACTCTAATATTCAAAACACCTATATTATTCATTAAAATTGTTTTGACATTAATTCTATCAAATCTACGTTTCTAAAACACTTATTGGCTTCTAGTTGACTGGAAACAAGATGATGTTAAAAAATGACTCTGAATATCTTTATTTGTTTAAGTTGATCGTTACCAGTATTTATTTACTCTATCCTTTAAGTCTCTCTGAGTCTGATATCAGTTCATATTTTTGAAATCTTATTACAAACTAAAAACTGCCTTGTAGGTTTTCAGTAGTTCCTGCGACTTCCTGAATCCCAAATCTGTACGTTCATTTGAACTATGAATTATTTCTTTCTGTTCCTTGTTTTGTTCTGTTTTTCCCTTCTATTTTTCTAGGGGCAGGCCAAGTATAGCAGGACCCCAGACCTTAACACAACTGACACTATAGCCAAAGTGCCATTCAGGCCTTGGAACCCAGCATGTAGACAGCAACACCTGCCAAAATGAGAACAAAGACCCTGTCCATCAAAGTCCATCGTTCTGGGGAAGGCCTTAAATGTACCAACTTTGCTTTCTGGATTCTGTAGTTCTGCTCTGGCTAGCGGTT
This sequence comes from Alexandromys fortis, assembly GCF_014885135.2. Classification (NCBI taxonomy): domain Eukaryota; kingdom Metazoa; phylum Chordata; class Mammalia; order Rodentia; family Cricetidae; genus Alexandromys; species Alexandromys fortis. Next base: position 1,420,760 of record NW_026067910.1, on the reverse strand, counting down.
CTTGCTGACTGAAATGTCAACCCAGGATGGGGATTTTGTGCTTAGAAGTGCATCCTGGGAAAGACTCGGACCTGCACTGGAATCCCAAACACCAAGTATCGTCACCACCAGACTAATGAAGACTTCCTCTTGGCTTGAGCCCTGTCTGAGTAGCCTTCTCTGGTGGGTAGGTCACAATGCAAATGACATCGAAAGGGTTAAAAAAAAAAAAGTATTTGTTGAGACTAGTAAGTTGTCTATTCTTCTGCTCAGCTGGGAATGCCTGTCAGCTGGGACTGCCCCCAAAGGCATATTTCCTGTGAGAGGAAGCAGGGGCAGAAATTCTCTCTGTTGCCCACAGAAAGGGCTAGCAAAGTGTACCCAAAAGACAAGGAGAGGAAGGAGCTATTTCAGGGCAAGAAACCATCTTTGGCCCCTTTAGTGTCTCCAGGCAAGCGCCTTGCAGACCACACAGGTGGGCTAGCTTGGCATCAAAACCTTGCTGGGAAGGCATTTAAACATGAATGCCTGAAAATCACAGATGAGGACACAAATTATGGCTTTGCTGGGAGGTTGGCTCCTATCCAAAGAGGAAAAAAAAAAAAAGGATAAAGCCCTGCTTACCTGTTCCTTAGCCACTGCCTTTAGAACTCTGAGCTGAGCCCCTCCACTCCTTTATTCCCTGCTCCATTTGCAATGGCCCAGCAGAGGGTCACGGCAGGTTCAGTCTTCACTCTCAGACTCTAGGACACACTAGTTGTCTAGTGGGGCAGAGCTAGGACAGAGACTGCGGTATTTCTCTCCAAGCCTCTTAGCAGAGAGGGAAAACAAACAAATGAACAAAAGAACTGAAAAACAAGCAAATGACCAGATAATGGCCAACAGTGACACTTGCAATAATTGCACACGGGTGATGTAAGAGGAAGTAACTTGGAGCTGGGGCTGTTTTAGAGAAGATGGCCTGGGGACATCTCCCTGAGGAGGAACATTGAGCACGTCAGGAAGAGGGAGTAAACCTAAGGCTCCCTGGGACAAGAAAGAAGAGCAGCCTTCCAGAAACTTGATGCCAGAAGAAGGTGAGCCCATCACGGATGCTTTCAAAGAGCATGGTGAAGACCTTGAGTTTCATTCTCTAAGAAGCTGGAAGCCAGACGCTATAGAAGTATGACTGGATAGAGTGGGATTTCTAACACTACTTAGCTGAGCATGGTGGCACTGCCTTTAACCCCAGGGTCCCAAATGGAGAGACAGGCAGCTCTCTGTGTTTTGGAAATTAGCTTGGTCTAGGTCTATATAGTGAGTTCCAGGCCAGTTAGACTACACAGTGAGACACAGACAGACAGACAGACAGACAGACAGACAGACAAATAAATAGCACCCTGCTGAACCAGCGCTGCTTCCTGTTGGATCTTCTGTGTTCTCCACTAAATCGAGTCATTACATTTAATTGTTCACTTGTCTTAAATATGTATTTTATATCAATAAATCTATTTCCCACAAATTATTTGCCCTACCCTCTCAGCAGACATGGTAACATATTTTCCCAGTTGCACTGTTGTTAGCTGGAGCTTCTGCAGTTATTTTGTTTTTGAGGTTTTGTGTGCCTGGGGTTTGAGCCCAGGGCCTTGCACGTGTCCAACAGGCACTGAGCTGTGCTCCTGGTTCCACCTGTTTCCCCACAGATATCTCATGACTAGTCTGTATTTAGGAAAAATTAAACGCACACATTTCTTTTGCAGACAAGTCCAGTATTTAGGCACCAACTTAACTTCCCTCGAGGTGTGCAAAAACAGGTCTCAAACTGATCTCGTGTTGATAACACCGCAGTTACCAAGAAAAGTGCAATCGCCATGGCTAAACCCAAGGTGGCAAAAAATGTTGAATGAACCCGCGGTTCTCCAGTGCATTCTTTCTCTAATGAACGTATTCATTTATCCACCTATCAACTCATTTCCTCAATCTCCACCCCAGCATCACTTGTTAGTAATCTATTATGTGACAGGTCTTGCATCATCTTTGGGGACTCAAACATGAATTAGACAGTGTCTGCCTCCAAGGACTCAGCACACCCTGCTCCAGGGGGGCAGACACTGAGCAGGCAATAATGACGCCATGTAACATAGTCATAATTATAACACCAGATGCAAGGACGCCTCAAGTAGGGGCAGGTCACTCAATGTGTTTGGAAGAGTTGGTACAGACCCCACAAGGCCTTCTGGCTTTGATCCAGACACACACACACACACACACACACACACACACACACACACACACACGAGTCTCAATATATAGACCAAGTACCCTCAAATTTAGGAATCCCTTGCCTCAGTGCTGGGCTTATGAATTTATCACCAAGCTCAGCTAGACCCAGGACTTAAAGATTTGAGGCAAAATTTGCTGGTCAAAATGAGAAGTCACATTATCAGAACAAGGAACAAGAAGAGAAACTACCCGCTCACTAAAGGTGCTCTGGCCTGTCTGAGTGTGTGAACATGATCCTTCCTGGAGGACCTTTCTCTTCTCCCCTAGTCCCTCTGCCTTGCTAGATTGCATTCCTGAAGCTAGCCCCGAAGGTCTAGTCCCTTATTTGGTGAATTCCTCCTCCTGGGGCCGACTTCTAAGGTCCAGCTACCAAAGTATTGAAGTTTAGCAATCAAAAGCCCTCTTTGGCTCACCTAATTAACTTGCTCAATTAAAATTAAACTCTCATCCCAATGTGGGGCTTCCCCTTGTTCCTTTATAAACTGTTGTTTTCCTACCTGCCACATCTGTCTTCTCCCTATCCACAGGCGGTCCTTTGTTCCTCCCAGACAAATATCCCTCCCCCTCCCTTTCCCTTCTCTCTTACCCTCAACCTTCTGTCTTTGTCTCCTATTCCCTGCCCTCTGTCCCTCTGGGGCAAAAAAAAAAAAAATCTCCTTTGTGCTGAGTATTTGGCCTTGGGTGTCTAGATGTCTTGAGCTAACTCCCAAGTTCCCTACACTCATTTTTTTTCTTTTTAGATATTTTAATAGGATAATACATGCACTTTTTTTGTTTGTTTTTTGAGGCAGGCTTCTCTGTAACTTTGGAGCCTATCCTGGAACTAGACCAGGCTGGCCTCAAGCTCACAGAGATCCGCCTACCTCTGCCTCCCAAGTGCTGGGATTAAAGGTTTACACTGCCACCACCCAGCTAAATGTTAGTTCAGGTTGGCCTCAAACTCCAGATCTTCCTGCCTCTGCCTCCTTCAGCAAATCCTACTGGCCTGTGCCTCTCCATTTGTGGTAACTTTTTGCAACAGCAAGAATAAGCTACCACAATCCTGTGTTCCCTCAACCCACACCATGCATGGGGTGAGTGGCAAGGAACCCATCTTTCAGAGAACTCCAAAATATGTAACTATTGTCTAATGGTTTCCCTGAAAATGAAACACTAGGATTAAAACATTCCTTTTAAACAAGAAGGTACAACTCAAAATGACTTCAGGAAGTTCCTGAAGCCGGCAGATACACTAGGCCCCTCCCAGACAAAGTAAGCCATATATGTTGAGCTTCCCTCTCAGAACAACAAACCCAAGTTTCAAAGAAGACTCTGATGTAGTTGTTTTTATTTTAGTTTTTTCTCTTTGGGCTCTTGGGGGCCCATCTCCCAGCTCCCAGATAAAACACGTGGAGGCTTATTATTTCTTATGAATGTCCAGCCTTAGTTTAATAACTTGTTTCTAGACAGCTTTTCTTATCTTAAATTATCTAGTCTATCTTTTGCCTCTGGGCTTTTATCTTTATTTCTGTATACCTTCTTTACTTCTTTCTCTGGCTGGCCCTTGGTGTCCTCCCCTTGTTCTCTTGCTCCCTTGTTGCTCCTCCCTTCCTTCTTTCTCTTTCTCTTTCTCCTCTCTGCCTATCAACCCAGCCTATCCTTTCTCCTGCCTCGCTATTGGCGGTTCAGCTCTTTATTAGACCATCAAGTGTTTAGACAAGCAAAGAATCACAGCTTCACAGAGTGAAACAAATGTAGTACAAACAAAAGCAACACATCTTTACATTGTTAAACAAATGTTACAGAGCATAAACAAATATAATTCACCTTAAAACAATATTCTACAGCACTCTGAGACCAGCCAAGCTGGCTGGAAGAAGCAGAAACCCGCTGAGCCAGCCTGGAAGAGGTTTAGGCCAACTGAGTCACTTGGAAGGGACCCTCTCCAACCTGTAGAGCTGCCTGCAGCCTACTTAGTGTGCTCCAGGTTCCCAGTTTTTGGGCACTGTCACCTGTGCTGGGGTGGGCTTTGGGTCATTCCTGCTCCTATAAGCAACCCCTCACCTATATCCCTGTAAATAACACCCAATAAAACATATCAGGTCACCCAATTGGACTTTGGTTAAATCCATACTTTAGGCCCTCTTTCTGGGATGGAGAGATGGTGTAGAATGTCCCCAGGAAAAGTTTTGTCACACACAACAGTAGCCTCTCTTCCAGAAAGACACTGGCTTCTCCAGGGGATCCTCTGTCCTCTCTGAAAGTCTCACTCATCCTAAGAGTGCAGGAGTGAAAGGCACCCACAGGCCAATCTGACCTTCACTCTCTTTTCTTCTCCTCCTCCTCCTCCTCTCCTGGCCCCTCCCCAGTCAGACTCACATATCCCAGGGCGGCCTTAAACTCACAACATAGTTGAGAATGCCCTAAAATGCTAAGTCTTTTGCTTCTGACTCCAGAGGGCTGGGATTGCAAGCATGTGTCACCACACCAGTTTTATGGGGTTCTGTGGATTATGGCGGCTGGCACATGCTGGGTAGGCTTGCTAGCAGCTGAGCTACATCTCCAGAACCCCTTGGGCAATTTGAGATAATCCCCCCTACCCCCCCATGCTAAGTCTAACTCCCATGATGCTGTGCATGCGGTCTCTAAATCCTGCCCTTCTTTTCAACCATTTCTCAGAATTGCCCGTGGGTGACCATGTATCTGCCCGTGTTCATGTGGCTGGACTGCTCCTCACGGACTCAGCTGCCCACACTCTCAGCTACACCGGCTCCCCTTGCTGATGAGCTTCTCCAGGATTCTCCAGGGCCAGCTCACTCTATCCTCTTGGATTCCACTCGTCCTCTAAGGCATGCAAGCATTCCGTATGGTTATGCAAGACACCTCTCCGTCCCTTTTCTGTCTTTTGAAATATTTCAATTAATGTCCCCTCTGCTACCCTCATTGTACTTGCAAGTAGAAGGCTCTTTCTATCCTTCCAGATATTTTAGTAAAGCCTCTGAAAGGCGAGGCTACAAACCTGAACATCTTTTTTTTTTTTTTTTTTTGTCTATTGTGTGGACAAGGGGCAAAACTCTGGACCCGCTAGGAGCACAGATAGCATTGCGCTTCCCCTCTGCCTCAGCAGGCACTGTCTCGAAGACCGGGCAACTCACTTCACTTCTAAAAATCTCAGTCTCCTCCCTGTGGCACAGGGATAACGCTACCACCTACCTCTTCAGTGGCTGTGAGGATCAAATGAAATATTGTATTTATGTCTGCAGCGACACTTGACACACAGCAGCTCCTTAATAAAGCTGGTGATTGCCATTATGCAAATGGGGAAGATTTACATAAGGCAGAGGGACACTTTGGCACAGGAGGCCAAAAATTAAAACTCCAAATTATTCTTAGAAATGGAGAAACTGGGGAGGAGGAAATCATATGAACGGAGGGGGGGAGGTCAAGATCTTGATTGAGAAAACCACAGAAACAGCTGACTTGAGCTAGGGGGAGCTCAGGGACTCTGGACTGACAGCTGGGGAGTCTGCATGGGACGGGACTCAGCCCTCTGAACGTGGGTGAGAGTTACATGGCTAGATCTGTTGGGGGCCCTGGCAGTGGGACCAGGATATATCCTGGGTACATGACTGGCTCTTTGGAGCCCATTCCCTATGGTGGATACTTTGATACAGGGGGGAGAGGCTTAATCCTGCCTCAACTTAATATACCAGACTTGTTGAGTCCTGATGGAAGGCCTTACCTCCTCTGAAAAGTGGATGGGGGAGGGAAGAAGGGTGGGAGAGGGAATTTTAAATTTAAAATATTTTAAATATAAATAAATAAATGAATGAATGGAGAAACTGTACCAGAAAAAGAGCTCAGATAGGGCAGGAGTCAGGGAAGAAGGTTAGCATGCTCTCTGCTCCACGACAGGTACAATGATGCCAGAGACTCACAAATGGTAGCATGCTGTAGAAAAGATAGGATTGACCAAAGTCACAGTTAGAAAAACGGTTCTTAACGCTGGCTTCACTTTAACATCCTTGGACCCCACACCCATGTCACTGATCACAGTATCTGGAGGAGAGGCCCCAAGCATCCCACTCTGAAAGCCTCCCAGTTTGTTCGACTGTGTAATAGGTTTGGAAATACTGGCTAGTAGAAGTTAAAGTATTATTCAGTTCTTTGATGCTCCACAGTGGAACTAGATCAACTAAGCTTCTGGCTTGAGTGGTTAGGTGGGGTGATTTTTCTAGTCTCACGGTATTGGGGGGGGGTATTCTCACAACTTCAAGCAGCATTTTGCCCAACCTTCTAAGAGAACAGAAGCTTGGATGCCTGACTAAATTAATGACAACATGTATTCTAATGAGTCCAATATCTGTCTGCACCATTTCACTGCAAGAGAAAGGCAAATTGGAACATTTCCTGTCTGGTGATCCATGGCTGTCAAGGAGATGTAAGCCAGAGCTTCAGGAGTCCTCCGGGAGGCAGGGGCTGCAGTGCCCCTACGGGAGCCCAAAGTTAGGCTTGCAGAGGCCCTGGTCGTTTTATTTGTTTAGGATTTACAACCTGTTTACTTTTTAAAGGATCAGAGATGGCTTATCAGGTTAAGCAGACAGCAAGTGATTAGGATGTCTGACTAGAGACCACCAAAGGGACCTGGAAGAAATGGATGCTGGGAGCATCCGAGATGCCTCATTCTCTATAACTGGCCTGGGTTGTAGGCTCTCAGTTCTCCTAGTACACTGCAGGGTGTTTGGTTTTTAGTCCTGAAAAAAAAAAAAAAAAAAGAACATGTTCTTTTCAAGGAAGGACCAGGGTTTTTTGTTTTCCATGAATCATATTTTGAAGAGGTTTTACTTTCATACTTTCTTGCATAACAAGTCTGGAGAGGAAAGGAAGGTGGATGCTAGATCATCAGCCCGGGTACTCCAGCCTCAGCGGGTATAAAACTCAGTTCTGAAAGTCTCAAAGGCCTGGGCCCTATACCAGCAACTCCCTTAGATGTCCCCATCCGTGAAAAGACAGGACTGAACACATACATTTTCATTTAGCTCTGTCACTTGGACTCAGGCACTTCTGATTAAATCTGAAAGAACAGATAGAACTAAAATTGACTAGAATTTAGAGTGACTATGGCCTTGAAGTTTTTGCTTTCAAATGTTAATCTAATTGAGTTCAGCTGTAGTATGTGTTAGAAGAGTTTACTAATCATGGGATCTCCGTCAGACCCAAGACTGTCTTTCCTCATCTACAGAACAAGCACTAAGGGTTCCTGCAGGCACAGCCAGAATTTTGTGTAAAAGTGTTGACTTGCAAGAAGCTACTCAAAAGGAAAGGAACATAAGCCTTCTTTTGGATTCAAGACCAGTTCTGAAAGATGACAGATACATAGACATGTCCAAAATCTAAGGGCACTCAGAAACCCAGCCAACCCTGCTCGCACTTTCCTTGGTTTGTCTTTAGCCCGAACTAGAGGGATGAAGAACAGCATCATTCCCCCCCCCCTTTGAGGGAACCAAACTTAAATAATCTGCCTTGCATTCTTCAGCTGAAACACAAATCCAGATTTGTTTCTCTAATTTCCAATGCTTCCCTTCCTTCCTTCCTTAACTGTCAGTGAGAATGTTAAGCCTTCAAAAATCTGTTCCATCCATTAGGAAAACTGGTACCACATACGCTCTTGCTACACACGCTGGTTAGTTTTTTTGTCAACTGGACACAAGCTTGGGTCATCTGGGAAGAGGGAAGAACTGAAACACACAAACAAGAAACTTTCATCTGGTTAGCCTGTAGGCAAATCTGTGGGACATTTTCTTGATTGATGTTTGATGTGGAAGGGCCCAGCACACTGAGGGTGATGCCATCCTTGGGCTGGCAGTCCAGAAAGAAAGCAGGCTGAGTAAGTCATGGGGAGCAATTGAGTAAGCAGTACTCCTCCATAGTTTCTACTTCTGGGTTCCTGCACTGACTTCCTGCCTTCACTTTCCCTCATGATGAACTGTAAACTGTAAGATGAACTCAACCCTTTTCTTCCCAAGTTAGTTTTGGTCACAGTATTTAATCTCATTAATAGAAAGTGCACTAAGATACCACAGATCTCATTATTAAAACTGTAAGAATATAGTCAAAAGATGTGGACAACAAACCCACCGCAAATCTGCTGCGTGTGTGAGTCTTTGGGATATTTGTGAAATGCTTGAAGTTTGTTACTTTTTATTATAATTCTCTTAATGATTCAGTGGGTTGGTTTGTTGTGGGTTGTGTTTACCCAACTTGGAAATCCGTTATAGAAATACAGAAGTCCCCAGAAAGGTGACTGACTTGGAGAAGGCCGACAGCTGATGAACAAGCTGCCCAAAAGCAAACTGCCCCAGTCCAAACCCAGTGGTCCTCCACACAGTGACAAGCCTGGAGCAGGAAGCATACCATCCCTGATGAGTGGCTGGATCATGTGTCAAGGCTTGTTCTACCTACAGGGGACCTGTGGAAGGAGGTGAGGTGTGAAACAGAAAGGGGATTATCTTGTAAGGGGAAGTCAAATCAGATAAGAGTTGGCTCCTCCACTGAGCAAATGTGCAGAAGTGGCAAAGCCAGACAGATGCAAGGGGTTAAATGACCCAGTTTCTAGGCCAACCTGAAAATTGTACTCCTAGGGACCAAATTCCTTTCTGCTCCCAGATGGGCCTAGATCAATGGGGGTGGAACCAGGACAGGGGCGCATTCCTCCCCACAAGGATAACATAGGTCCCTGTCTGCCTTACCATCCAGGGGCCCCTTCCTGGAAGGTTTCTGCAAACAAATGGTAGAAAAATCACGTTTCACACTTGGTCCCATTCCCAGAGAAGGGCTTCTATTTGAGGTGTTCCGTTCTATTCAAAAAGAATTTATATTGGACACTGAGGTCAGCAGCATGGTAGTGTCAGAGAGAAGTGCAATTATTACCAGACGAGGAATTAAGACAGTACTGTGTGCTACTATCATAGTAAGTAAGGGGGAAGAACGCTGGATGGGCACGGCGGTGAAGGAGCGAGGCTAAGGACTGATTCATACTTGAATTCAGGAAAATAAGTCAAGGGCATCTGGGGGCCCAGGAAAGGACCCAGACGACCTGTCCGGCACCTTCATAACTTTTAACAAAAATTGGCAAAATGATCTATAGAATGATTTACAAAATGTGCTGACTTGGAATTTGCCATCTCTAAGAATGTCAAAATCATACATAAAATAGCAAAGAGATAAAGAGGTAAACAGAGATTCCTGGGTTTATACTCTATTTCCTTTGGTTTTCCCATGCAGTGTTGGCGATGAAACCAGGGCCTCATGCACGCTAGGCAAGGGCTCTACCGGTGAACTTCATCAGTAGCCCTGAGGTCATACTTAATTTCAAATATGACAACATCTTTCTATACAAATTTGAAACCAAGTCATTTTTTTAAACATAATCTTTTGATCAGTAGGTCATCTAAACGGATGTTTTATTCTTCGCGAGTGTCTAAAATTCATTTTGAACACAGACCCCCCCAGACTACACGATAGAATTTTCCCCACTGCTGCATGTCTCACTGAGTGCTACTGTATAGGGACCCTGTCCACTCACAAGGGAAGAAGCGATCTGCCCGACCTTTCAAACTCTCTATCACCGGCTGCGTTTAGATCCATTTTTTCCCCAGTGATAGTTTTGCCACTCCAGATACTGGGTGTGCAGATACGGAGGGCTGGAAATGAGATGCATGGCGGCAGGGCATGGCGCCCCACAATGTTTGCCCGTGAGCTCTCAGCGCTTGGCCCTGGCTTTCTCTTAGCTGTTCAGGGGGGGGGGGGGGGGGGGGTCGGCTGCCATTTCGGCAGCTCGACAGGGCCCAGAGCTCACTTTCTTTCCCAGCTTCGAACATTCCAAGGAAAGAAAACCCCAGCCCTTACTCTCTTGGCATAATTCCCTTTAAGCACAACTCAAGCCCAGTTTTCTTTAAAAAAAAAAATGCAATTTTAAAATTTTCTTTTGAAATTTAGATTAAGAGATGAGTTTCCAACCTTACATTGTACACAGCAGAACGCAACATTATACAGCGGGGGAGCGCAAGTTGAGCTTGGCTGGGTTGCCACATTGCTCCCTTAAGCTGGTCACCTAGGGCTTCCAGGGTTCGTGAATCGTTTTTTCTATAAGTGTGTGGGAGGGGACTTCAATTTCACGTGTGCCAAATTATACAGTCACCAATCCATAATCCACACCCACTTCTTCATCAGCAGTTTGGGTACCTAACTGTGTGCCAAAGCCTCTGCTAGGTTCTAGGAAAGTCACAGAGATGGGGCCGGGGAGAACCACACCCTAAAGGGAATGCCAGCCCAGCCCTCACCGGTGGTTGCCTGATGCGTTCTGCTGCGACAGACGGGCAATGCTGCCAGGGCAACCTAGTGGTTATTTTTTTTTTAACCAAAAAGAGGCATATTTAAAGGGAAAATTTTAACCTATTTTCCCCAACCCAAAATAGAAATGGGGCCATAATGTTAGTGCTATTATTATAATGTGCATTTCATATGCAAACATGCTGGATTGGATGAAGGGAAGGAAGCTTTTGGAAAGACTCCACTCTGCCTCTCTCCTGAAAGGCTCTCTTGCTCAATATTTGAGGTAGCGTTTCACAAAATGTGTTTCATAGCAAACGCGTCCCTCGGAATGTTAACGCTGTTCTGTGGAAGGAGGCTCCAGCATTGTGGAAGCTGGAGGAATACTGGACAGGAAAGTTAAACAGGTTCCCTCGGAACAAGGTTTCTACGTGTCTCTGTTGGGTAATGCGACTTTAGCAGGGCAGGGAAGCATGCGGGCAACCAAGTGTATTGAGCCATAGAATGTGACATTGTTTTCCTGACAACTTCTTGGGCCAGTCCTCTACAGGAGCAACCATGGGGACATTTCTGAAAACGATTATTCTTTTTCAAATGTGTGCTTTTCATACACACACTTGTACATAAATTTTCATAGCACCCAACACATTAGTATCCAAAAAGTAGGAACAATCCAGATGTCCATCATACAATGGATAAATACACAAAGATTGGGCATTACTCCACTCTTCGAAGGAACGAAGTTCTGATACAACAGTACTGAAAACATGGCAAATGGGAAGAAACAAAACTGCATGGGGCGACTTATATAGAACGGCAGAGGGGATCCACTCCTGGACCTGGGAAGTGAGTTAGTGCTTGCTCGGACCAGGGGACAGTGGCGCTGACAACTGATGGGGGTAGAAGGAAGTGGGAGTTGACAAAAATGTTCCAAAAATTATATCTTGGTGATAACTAAGCAATTCTGTATGTAATATAAGCCACTAAAGTATAGTCTTTCCATGAGAAAATAATCTAGTATGTGAATTCTATCTCCAGGGAGCTCACCAAAATGTGTAGTTTTAACCGAAAGGAACTTCGGCCCGTCTCTCAGCGCTGCCGTCCACTTGCGCTCACATCTCACACGCTCACATCTTCCTCATTGGGTTGCCATGAGAGCTAGGGCGCTAATCAAACACGTGACACTTTTCAAATCATGCCCAACCCGATAGTCATAGCAACTTAATCTCACTGCTTTTCTTGATGGGCCTGTTTACCAGTGTCCTTTTGCATTTTTTTTTCTTATTTCACCCTTTTCTTGTTTTAATCTCTTTGTACACATGTAATATGGTCAAAAACAAAAACCAACCCCCCTCTTTTTTTTTTAGCACCTCTTAATTACTTGCTTTCCTGTCATTGTTCCAAGCTGTGTGTGCCAATTTATTTTTGTTCCTTCCTAAATATATGCCCTATAACCTATATTGTAGTTTTTGGCTGGTCACCAATGCGTCTACAAACTCCATGCCCGTTCTTTTCCTCTGGATATTGACATTGATTAGAAACAAGCGACTCCGGAGGAAAGCGGAAACACAACCAAAGTTCGACCTTAGGATGCCTATCGCCTGCCTTCTTTAAGGAGCGTCTACATGACAGCATCACATAAACAAAAAGATAACCAAAGTTCTCCCTGAGGATGCTTATCACCTGCCCCCTTAAGGAGCGTCTACATGACAACTGTATCACACAAAGGTAGGGATGTTGAACAGTGGAGCACACTTCATCTGTACATGGATTCTAGGGAGCCCTGTCCAGGAGAACACTGAACGCCTCTCCTGTGACAGTCCCTGTGAGAGTGCACGTAATGACTTTTGTCGGTTCACAGTCAAACCTTCCTATTGGATAAGCTCACTTCAGTTCCACAAAATAAGAAATATAAAAACATACATTTCGCTGGGCGGTGGTGGCGCACACCTTTAATCCCAGCACTCAGGAGGCAGAGGCAGGCAGATCTCTGTGAGTTCGAGGCCAGCCTGGTCTACAAGAGCTAGTTCCAAGACAGGCTCCAAAGCTACAGAAAAACCCTGTCTTGAAAAAGAAAGAAAGAAGAAAGAAAGAAAGAAAGAAAGAAAGAAAGAAAGAAAGAAAGAAGAAAGACAGACAGGCAGAAAGAAAGAAAGAAAGAAAGAAAGAAAGAAAGAAAGAAAGAAAGAAGAAAGAAAGAACGAAAGAAGAAAGAAAGGAAGAGAGAAAGAAAGAAAGACAGACAGACAGACACATTTCAGAAAGTGTGAAAGAGAAGAAGCAGGACTAGTGAGATCTACTTACTAATTTTGATTTTATTTTCTGTAAATTTGCTATTCAATAAAATCGCTTTCAGAAGTCCCCATCACCCCCATGATCTTGGGGATGTCTTATTTTCTTCTCCAGTGCCCCGCTTTCTTTCAATATCTGTGCCTTAAAATGTGTATTAAATCTCTTTTAATAAACTCTAAATCTGCTTTAAAAAGGAAAAAAGATTCCTTTTAGAATTACAACTTTATGATTCTAAAATTAATTGGGAGGTTTCATTCATCACTTATTAGTTAGTTCACTCAGTGAATACCTATCGAGGGACACCAGCACAATAAGACCTTGACAAAAACAGTGAGTGAGGCGAGCCCTCTCAGGGTGTCGCGTCCACGGTGGAGTTAACACGGCTTCCTGGTGAGCTATTTTAGAGAAAATGAAGAGGACGAGCTTTGGGACGAGGGAAGGGTTTGTGCAAAGACAAAGGCAGAACAGCCAGCTTGCTCAAGGGACTCAGGAATCTATAAAGGTTCAGAACAGACTATCCACCTGCTGCGGCAGAATACAATCTGTTACGTGTGTCTAGAGATTTTCTTTATCAGTTATGTTTCTCATTTACCCACTGGAAGTAACTTAGGGAGGAGAAGGGTGATGGCTAGCATTGATTGTCAACTTGACAGGATCTAGGGGCATCTAGGATACAAGCCTTGGGACTTGCCCATGAAAGATTATCTGTATTCAGTTAGCCTCTGAATATGATGTGGTGGGTAATCTTGATTGGGTTAATTGAGATGGGAAGATCCCATGTGGAGCTCCAGCCTATGGACTAGGATTCCAGACTAAGGAAAAGGAGTGAGTAAGATGGTCACTAGGCTTCACTCTCTGCTTCCAGGCTGCTGATACAATGCGGCCAGCAGTCTCAGGAGCCACTGCCCTGACTCCACTATGATGTCCTGGAACTGAATAAAAAAAATCAACCCGGTCTCCCTTAAGTAATTTATTTATTTATCAATCTATTCACTTATTTTTATCCTAGCAAACAAACAAGTAACTAATATTTGAGCTTTAGCTTGTGGGTTGAAGGGATCGCAGCCATCACTGTGAAGAAGGCATGATGTCACAGTTCTGTGACACTGGGAACATGAAGTGACTGACTGCTTGCTGCATCTGAGTGAATCAGAAAACCAAGAAACTGGGCCATGCTGTAACTCTCAAAGCCTGCCTTTTCGCAAGCCACCTCCCAAACTACAACTTTCCAAACAATACTACCAGCTAGAGACCAAGTGTTTAAACATATGAACCTATAGGGGACCTTTCATAACATAACATTTTCTTCCTGTGTCATGCTAAGGAGTTGGGATGCCCACAAGCAAGCAAGCAAACAAACAAACAAACACCAGACGAGAGAGGCGTTTTAAAAAAGGTTTATGATTGTTGTTTTATTATGTGTGTGCACATGCGTGTGTGTGTGTGTGTGTGTGTGTGTGTGCATGTATGTGTATGCTATAAGCAAAGATGGCTGCCTTTGGATGTGCCCCTGGAGTTGGAATTACAGGAGGAGGTGAGCACTCCATATGGAGTTGAAGTCATAGGAGGTGGTGGGCACTAGGAACAGAACTTGGGGCCTCTCCAAGAGCAGGATGTACTCATAGCCTCTGAGCCATCTCTCCAGCATAGAAAAGAGGTTTCTAAAGGGACAAATGGCAGGATCTTGCTGGTATTGTAGAAAATGGAAGGAAATAAGAGGGTGGCTGTATGCTTTGAAAACCATTGGTTAATATAGAAGCTGCTTTTTTGGGGTGAAGTAATCTTGGGGTTCGTAGAGACCTTTCAGGGGATCTTGCTCCATCAAAACACATTGGTCTGGAAGGAATCCACAGGTTCTCATCTTCTGTGAAAACAAAATATGAACCTCTTTTCCAAAACAACATATCAAGATTATATATATATATATATATATGCAGCCCATACAATGAAATGTCTCTGTACTTAGCTCATTCACAGTCAAAAATTTCAAAGAAAATACAATAACATACATAATTTAGACTCTCTGTGTATATTCCATCTTTACATGGCTTATTTTTCCTTATCCTTTGATCTATGACTGTCTGTACTCTGTCTCTTTAAAGACTTTGTTTTATTTTTTTAAACCATTTATTTTCTTTTATAACTGTCTATACTCTTTCTCTTCTCTCTCCCAAGCCTACACAAATTTATTCAACACTGTGACCCATTCAGAGTTCTTTGTTTTATCTGAATCTGTATTTATTGCATATCTGTAATTATTTTCTGACCAGGAGCTCTTTTTGACTTTTAATGCTAAGCGGTGTGACTAGGGCCAACTCTGTGGTCCTGCCTCTTGGCTCCACCCAGTCCAATATGGAGGAGGTCTGTTCACTGCCTCTGAGAGCCATTCTCTCTGCCCCAGATCCAGGGTTTGCAGTAGGTCTGTGTTGCCACTAAGCAAGGTGTAGCACTCTGCTCACAAACCTCATTTAAGTGTTCAACCTCCTAAAAGAGCCGGAACTGTTTGTGCAACTAGCATGAACAAGGGAGCCGCCATTTCTTATGCTGGGTAGCAAGCCTTTTGTTAAAGCAGGTCAAGGTGGGAATTTCAAGCAGATAGAGGAGGAGAGAGTAGGCGGAGTCAAAGAGAAGCCATGTAGCCACAGGAGAACTTACTGGTAGGCCACAACCACATGCGTGGTGATACACAGATTAATAGAAATAGCTTAATTTAAGATATTGGAACTAGCTAGAAATATGCATAAGCTAATAGGCCAAGCAGTGTTTTAATTAATACAGTTTCTGTGTGACTACTTTGGGTCTGGGCAGCTGGGAAATGAACAAGCAGCCTCTGTCTACAGGTGGCTATAAAGTCAGGAAGATCATTACGCAGAAAATTACACGGACTATATTCAGATGGACACATTAAGAATGGGAACATTGAAGGCAGATTTGAGTCAAGCTGAGAAAGCGACAACTAACTTAGGTGTATGTACTAAGAGAGGAAGGTTGAAATGTCTCCAAGTTGCTGACCTGGGTGACTAAGTAAATGGAGCCACCAGCCCCCAAGGAGAATTGGTGTGGGAAGTCTTTCTATATACGTGTTGCTTTTATTGGTTAATGAATGAAGCTGTTTCAGCCAATGGCTTAGCAGAATAGAGCAAGGTGGGAATTCCAAGCAGATAGAGGCGGAAAGAAGGTGGGGTCAAAGAGAAGCCATGTAGCCACCACAGGAGACAGATTCTGGACATTGGATGGAACCTTGCCAGTAGGCCACAACCATGTAGTGATATACAGATAAATAGAAATGTGTTAATTTAAGATGTAAGAGCTTGCTAGAAATACTCTTAAGCTATATTAAACAGTATTGCAATTAATATAGTTTCTGTGTGTTCATTTTGGGTCTGGGCTGCCAGGAAACGAACAAGCAGCCTCCGCCAACAGAGAATGTTTTAGGTAGGGACAAGAAAGGAGCAGTCCAGTTTTCAATATGTTGGTTTGAGATGGAATGCCCTGTAGGTTAAAAAATAATCTGAGCTGGATTACAACTCAGTGGTTTAGCATATATGTAAAAGCAGTAACCAGTGGATTATAAACTCAGCAAGCAGGGACTATGCTCAAGAAAGACTTGAATAGATTAATGCAATTGTAAAGGGGGTGAAAAGACTGAAGTCAAACCAGGAACTGGTCACTGTTTGAAGGTGGGGAATACACAAATAAGAGAAGCAGGGAGAAGTCACAGATCTAGAGAGAAAATAATCCCAAGGAGAAACTTTCTCCGCAAGTACAAGAAGCGCTGGAGGGTAGGAACAAAAATGCAGCCTGGAACCCAGACGTGGGTATTGGGAGTGGGGGAGGGAGCAAAAGATAAGTTCCCTCCAAGTTTTAATTGCCCAAAGATCACCTTCCAGAGGTGTTGAACTGGGTACATTTCCAGTCCTTTTACCAGGCATGTGTGAATAAAACTCCCATCACTTTTCCTTGTAACAGTGTGTCTAGGATCAGTTGTCCTATTTGCTACCCAGGTTTTGGCGTTTTTAAATCTTAGATAATTAGCCTGGCCCATTAGATTAACTAAAACAGTTCACTAACCGTATACTGAAGATCTGGTCCAAGAGGGATGAAGTTCTAAGCAGGTTTAGAAGTGCCGTGAAGGAACTTCCATCCTCTGATCCTCCTCCTGTTCTGTTTCAGAAGGGAAGAGTAGCTTTGAAAACCAAAGCCCTTGTAGGGGGTCCCTATCTCTCTAGGGTCCTCTCTAGAAGTTTGTTCTCTCCTGGTAAAAGACCCTACACATCAGAGGGAGAGGCATCCTGGGGCTGCCCTTGTTCCTATGCGTATCCTGCTAAAGAGGCATCCATCATCCTCCTGCCTGAAGATGAGCCAGGGTAAATCTAAGGAGGAGGATACCATGGGCTAAGGAAACGAGAATGAATCAGGTTTGCAGATAAAATAATAAGAAGGTTTCCTTTTAAAAATGCTCGCCCCATATTGTTGTTCCTACCTATGTAGATGTTCAGGGCTCTACTGTCTGAGAGCTCCGACCTCATACTGAATAACAGCTCCAAAAGTGAGTGTGTTCCTTTGCTTCTGCCCACAAGATTACTCTCCTGTTCTTGTTTTGTTTTCTAGCCTCTGTCTTTCCGGTCCTCCAGGGATCTGAGCACACAGATGAGCAAAGGGGGAAACAGGCTCATACCTTCTGGCACAGACCCAATTTTCCGATCTTCAAAATTCTCAGCCGGTTTCCCCTCTTCTCGTTGCTGCATTGTGTGACTTGAAAGACACAGTGGAAATAGCTATGGGAACACAAAGAATGAAAGAACACACACCACGGGTGAGCAGAGAGGAAGCCTTCTTAATAGATTTCAAAAGAACAGAGCCGGGAGTGATCCTGACTCTTAAAAGATTTACCAGAAATGTAGGCAGAATTCCAAGACAATGATGCTGGGAAAGATGAAAACACTGGGCACTGCAGACAGGAAGAAGCACATCCAACCAACCTGTACCAATAATTGGGCACATGGGTGGCTTCATGCTAGCAAGATGTACCCAGGATCACTGGAGTCGCCCTTTTAACTTTGCTGGTTGGAACGACTAAGGCCTCGTGCTTGCTGAGGTCATGTGTATCATTTCTACAATCGTGCTGTGCTGGGGCCTTTCATACGTCTGATGCATGTAATCAATATATACGTTTCAATAAATGTTAATGTCAGTGTGGGCAGCTTGGCTGCAAGCTCCAAACATCCATTTACCACTCAGCTTTACTGGCCTTTTTATTTAAAGACAAAAACAAAAAACAAAAAAACTCTGAGAGGAAATAAGCAAATATAAGGGTTTTGTTGTTGTTTTGTTTGTTTTATTTTTTTTCCCTTTAACTTAAATAGGGGGGAGACTAGGCCATCTTTTCTTTGGGGTTCCTGTCAGAAGCTATGAGAAAGTTGGCAGGATAACAGAATAAACAGAAGCCTAGAAGAGACAGGGAATCATGGGAGAGAAGATGAACCGGAAGTCAGGAGGAGGCTCACAGGGAATCAGGGGCTATGGGCATCCCCAGCACCACCCCATCCCCATTCTGTTCAGATATCTAGCAAGAAAGATGCTGTGGAAGTGGGAAGGAATAGAGAGTCAGGGAGAGGAAGACAGAGGGAGAAGAGGAGGAGAAAGGGGAGGAAGGGAGAGTGAGGGAGAGGAGGAGGGAGGGGAAAGATGGGAGAAGAAGGAGACAGGGGTGGATGATGTGGGGGTGGGGGATCTTTCTAGTCAGGGGGTGTCTGGTCTTGGTAAAAGGCTAGATAGAATGCTGGAGGTGCGGAAAGGAGAGACCTCTTTTTGCTTGGATATCCCTGGGTCAACCACCACCACCCCTTCTGGCATGCGAATGTGTGCTCCTGGCTGTGGCAGTCGTACCGCAGCCAAGTGATGAGTTCTAAAAGAAAAGCCAAAGTGCCGTGGGGGTGAAGAGGGACCAGTCTTGATGATCCCGCTAAGATGGACCAATGCCAGCGCCGGCCTCTGCCTAGACTTCTTCCCATGCATTTCGTAACATACCTCGTCTCTCATTGTTTGGATATTTTGTTTACAAGATTCTTGTTTTTATGTGTCAATGGGACAAAAACTTAGCCCCACTTTGAGTGCATCCATGATTGCGTCCTCAGTTGTGTTTGCAGGACAATTGCTGAGTCAAACTGGTCAATGCGAGGCTGAAATGCTGTATGAATTTATAATTTCTCTATAGTAGTCCTTGAAGGAGCACATCCCCCCTCGTTGAGCATAGCCAGTGTCTTGCTAACTTGATAAGTTTAAAAAATATTTGTCTTTCATGTTATTGCTGAGATGAAATGTTTTTTTATTTGTTCATGAATATTTATTTGTGTTTCAGTGTTGAGACATGTCTATGCCCCTTCTTCAGGACCAAAGCTCTTTCTTTTTTTTAAAACTTTATTTTTATTTATTCTTTGTGTCTTTCCCATCATGCGTCTAGATCCCATTCATTTTCCATCCCTTTGTATCCGCTCTCTGTCCATGCAAGCTCCCCACAAAATAAAATAAAAAACAAAATTTTAGAGAAAAAAAAAGAGAGGAAAAAAATCTCATCATGGAACTTGTGGTGAGTCTCACAGTAAACCAGTAAACCTTTCTATCCATATATCTTTATGTGCAAGTGTTCATTGCGAAACATCATTGGTCTGGTTTGCAGCCTCTGGCTCCGGTCCCACTATCAATGCTGGGCCCTCACTGGGACTCCTCTTGGATGTCTTGCTGATGAGGGGAGGGGTCTGCGGGACCGACCCCTTCATGTGCTCCAGCAGATCACAGATGGAGTGGATGTTGAGGTGAGCCAACTCCTAGTCCTGGTTATGGGCCTGAGTAGTTGCAAGGTTTGTTAGCGTGCCAGCTCTCCCGTCGTCATCCCCTGGGTGAACTCTCCAGCATTGCCCTGGCTAGTTCACCCCTGCAGCCATGAGCGAGAGGTGGGGCAAGTTCTCCTGCTTTCACATCCTCAGGGTCAGTCCTGCCACAACTACACCTTCAGGCCAGCTCTATTGTACTACCTCAATAGAGGTGTTGGGGCCACTCTCCCAAGTGCAGCAGCTGCTGAGGGGCAGGGACTTCTCTCCCGCTTGTATGACCTCAGGGCCAGCTTCCCACCTGTTACAGGCAGTAAGTGGTGACAGTGGGCGGGGCGGAGGGGGGTGTCTCTCCACAGCCCACACCAACATACGGCAGATGAGGGGAGGGGCCCAAATCTTCCATGCTTACATTCTCGGGGATGCTCGCCAGCACCCCGTCCATAGGGTCAGCTCTGCTGTGCTGCCCAGGCAAGGGGCAGGGCCTGCTTTCCCGAGCACTGCAGCTGTTAAGGGGGAGGGTCAGCTCCCTCATCTGTCACGGGCAGAGAGGGGTGAAGAGTAAGTAAGAGTGGGCATCTCTCTCCTGCCACACCCTGCATGACAGACAAGTAGTGCAGACAGCTCCCACATGGTCACATCTTTGGGGCTCGTCCAGCCATGTCTCCGCCAACAGAGTCGCTCTGTTGTGCTGCCCAGGTGAGAGGCAGGGCTTGATTTCCCAAGAGCTGCAGTTGGTGAAGGGCAGGGGCAGCTCTCCCACTCTTAGGACCTCAGGGCCAGCTCTCCCGCCGGCCTCAGGCATTGAGAGGTGGAGGGCCATATCTCCCAGGCTCCCATCAATAGGGTCACCTCTGCTGTGCTGCCCAGACAAGGTGCAAGTTAGGCCCAAAGCTCTTAAAGAGATGTCAGCTCTTTGCTACAAATAGTTTTTTTTTTTTTCAGTTGAATCTTTTCAAAACACATGCAGTCTTAAAATTATCGTTCCTTAAGAAGCATAGTATAACACTTATTTACACAGCATCCACAGTGTATTGGGCATTACATGTAACCCTAAGATTGGAAATGTGCAGAAGGATGTATATAAACACTGCCTTGAGTAACCATGATTTAAATATTCAAGAGGGCTTGGGAATAGTCCCCTGCAGAAGCTATGGGGAGACTGTATATAATCTATTCCCACCCCTTCATGGTCTCTGACCTCAGCCTCTCTGGCCAGTCACTGATGGTCTCCACTTCACCAAACCCTAGAATAGACATTTGCTACTTCTCTTAAAACACTCTTCCTACATGGTGTCTCCTCATCTCTTTTTTGACTATCACCCAGTTCCTTCTTAGACTCTCCATCTTCCTGAGCTCATGCCCCAGTGCAGGAGCCTCTCCTTTGGGGATCTCATTCACCCACCCATGACTCGGTCACCAGATAGATACCACATGTATTCCAAGTTCTTGGGCTTGAAAGACAGGCATTCAATGACAGTAACATCTCTTCTTGGGATTATCTCAGGGACCGAAATGGACTCTGGTCCTTCTTGTTTTTCCTAAGATTTATTAGAAAGTATCATCACTATTTTCAAAGCCACCTAAGTTAGAAACCTGAAAATCAATGGCTTTCTTTCTTACCTTGCCTTCCTGTTCATAATCAAATCATATTGTTTATATTTCCACCATAAATCTGACCTCTTCCACTTTGCAAAGTCAGCCCCAGTCAATATCACCCAGCTCAAGCTAGACCACCCCAGCAACCCTCTAGCTCCTCATCTTCTTTGTATCCTTGCATCACTTTGATCTTTTGTCCATACAGCAGAATTTTGTGTGTGTATGGGGGGCGGGTGTTGTATGCATGCATGTTCATATGTGTACACGTATGTGTGCTGGTGCATTTGCACCAGTGTGTAGGTCAGAGGTTAATATTGGGCATCCTCCTCAGTCACCCGTCACCTTACTTTTTGAGACAGGGTCTCTCACCCATCCTTGAGCTCGTCCACTTGGTTAGACAGGCGGGCCGGTGCATTCCAGGGATCTACCTAGATCTGCCTCTCCACCTCTAGGACTGCATGGGTGCTGGGGATCTGAACGGAAGCCCTCGTGTTTACACAGCATGACTGAGCGCTTTGTTGACTGAGCCATCTCTCCAGACCTTCGACCTTTTAATGTTAAATTTGATGATGGTATTCACCTGTCTGAACCCTCCGTTGTTTTCTCATAATGTGTAAACTGAACTCCAAGCTAGCGCGCATGACCAAGATGGCTTTGTATGTTCTCAGGTGAGTCCTCTTCAACCTCGTGGTTTGCCCTCTCCCTCCACACTGGCCTCCCTTCTCCTCTTTTGTTTCACTTTGTCTAACAGCTCCAGGGCCTTTGGGCATGCTGTTTCCTCTTGGAGTGTTCTTCCCACTTCCTCCTACCCCCTTAGATTGGCACCTCCTTTGAAGCTCTTTAAAGAGGCTCTTCTAGCCTCTACCAAAGCAGGTAACCTATGGTTCTCTCCACAGTGCTTACAGTCATCTGCGTCTGCACCCACGCTTCTTTCTTACCCATTATACCATACTATTGCGCTGGAAGATCTGGGAGAGCAGAGAACGCCTATTCATTCAGAAACTTCTCGACAGTGCCTAGCGCAGTGCTTCCCATCTGACAGGTCAGGAAGAGATACTTGTTGAATAATAAATAAATATATTCCCTCTTTAGCTTGTCCTGTATTTTTAAATTTTTCTTGATTTTAAAGGACCACATGCATGTACTATACTTTAAATGTTAAGTATATTAATACTTTGTCTTTCGCTCTGCTTTTTTGGTGATGCTTTTGGCCCACAGATGTTTTCACATTCCTATTTTCAAGTCTGTCCTCTTAAAATGAACAGAGACACCAAGCGTATGCAGGACTCACCCAGTGAGGTCATCAATATTCATACTCACTTTCTTCTGTCCTTTAATGTTTCACTTGTTTACATTTCGGTCTTAAACTCATGTTGGATTTGTTCTATGACCTGTGTTAAGACGAACTTTCTTCCAATAATTTTTATTCAATACTCTTCTCATTGAGGGCTTATTTGAAATACCACGTTACATTTATTATATGTTCGTAAGTATTTGGGTGTATTCTAGCCATCTGAAGAACGTTACCTGTAGGTGTCTGTGTACTTCTGAGTCAGTGACATTCTGTTCCATATCCGATAAGGCTGACATCCACTGTACACCAAGGAATCAGTCTTCCGTCTTCCCGTTCATGGTTCTTTTCCTTCTAGATACACTTAAAAAGAAAAAAAGAAGAGAAAAAAAAGGCCCCCGTAGATTTTGAATTGAAATTGCATTTGATTTATACAGTTTAATTTGGGGGAAATTGAAATCTTAACATTATTAGGTCTTCTCCCCCAGGAACATGGTCCATCTTTGCACTTAATTCTTTTTAAATTTATGATTCTCAGTAAAAAATGTGTGGTTTTTATAAACAGATCCTATTTCCTTTCAGGTGAGCCCGGGAGACAACTGATTCACCAAGTGCTGTGGCATTCACACCTGCTGGTTAGGGGTAATGTGTTGTGTCCATGTGTAGACTCCACGGTGGAAGATTGTATATAGCTGTGTATATAAACACTCAACCTCCCTGTGGGCAGGGCAAGCTGGAGGTCTGGAGTGATACCCTCAACGGCAGCTGTGTCGCGTGAGTGAGATGGTTGACTTTGGTGTGCCCAGCTTATGAGGTATTTCTAAGTGTGCCAGTGAGGTTGTTTCCAGGTGAGACTATCACCCGAATCAGTGGAGGGACTAAAGCAGCTTTCTGTCCTCATGTGGGTGAGCACCAGCTAATCATCTGGGGCCAGGAACAGAACAGAGAAAAGGGAAGAAGGGGACGATCACCCTTCTTCTTAACCGCGTATGCTGGGTCCTCGGGACAGCACCAGCTTTACTGAGTGTCAAGTTGTAGAGAGTAGATAATGTTCTCAGTCCCATACTGCACAATTCAACTCCTCATACTAAACTGGGTGGTGTGTGTGCACGAGCACTGTTCTGGGAGAGCCCTGGCCACCAGAGTGTGTAAGCATCTGGCTTCATCCCCCTTCTGTTGGAATGACTCTGATATCTACCCACGGGGCTCCCGGGAGGTGCTGTATTTAATACTAGGAAGACGGCTTGATGCAGCCTCTGCCGACCCCTTTCCAGTCCCCATTTCTCATCCTCACTCTTAGACTGGGGTACCTGGAGCCACTCTTTAATAAACATCCCTAACACTTACCTTTGTCTCAGGCTCAACTTTTAAGGAAACCTAAACCAAAACATGACTCCTCCTTGTGTTTGGTGAGTATATAAATACTGTTTGTAAGAACTGTACTTTCTAACTAGATACGTGAGAAATCTATTTTTTATAACTATAGGCGGATATATGTTCATATAAGAACATATTCAAACACAAGTTTTTGACATGCAAAAATTATAATTGTGAAACTGTCTTACATATATGCTCTCAGAGGATACAGATTACTATATATACATATGTGTACACACAAATATAGAGACATAGAGAAAGATATAAATATAGATATAGAATCTAGACTTGTGCACACCCTTACATATGCATACTGCACTTCAAGGAAACGTTTATAATTTCCGAGGTACTCCTGACAGATCACCAACATCATGGCCGTGAGTCATATGCAAGCCCATCAAGCTGCCAAGGTAACTAGGGTGCTGGGCAGGACCGGTTCAAAGGACCAGTGGACGCAGTTACTCATGGGATTTATAGACTACTAGGCACTCCATCAGCCATAACATGAAAGGCCTAGTATGAGAGGGTGCTGTGCTCTGGCTGTTGGAGTCAGAAAGGGAGGCTTGGAAGTTCCACTGCGCTTGCTGCTTAGTCCTAGATAGCCACCACTTGGCCCAGACCATGACCCGCAACTGTTTAATAATGTGTATGTATTGTCTAAAAAATAAATGGGCCGGAGAGATAGCTCAGCAGCTAAGAATATTGTTGCTCCTGCAGAAGACCGAGGTTCAATTGCTAGCACCCACACGACAGCTCACAGCCACCTATAACTCCAGTCCTAGGAGACCCGACACCCTCCTCTGACCTAGGCAGGCACTAGCCATGTGCATAAACATACATGCAGGCAAAGCACTCACACACATAAAATAAAAAGTAAGAAGATAAATTTCAAGGATATTCTGGTTTCATATAATTTCTATTTCACTTATAGTTTTAGAACCTCGCTTCAGTATCTTTGGAAACCAGTTCCCATACTGAATTCTACTTCTAATGCTATTAGAATTGACTCTGCTGGTCTTTCCAGGTAGACAATTAAATTAACAGGAAATAGTAAGAACTTTATCTCCTCAGTTTTTCATACATATGGCTCCTTCTTATTGTATTTACTAAATTTTCAGAGCAATATTAAGCATTAGTGGTGAAAGAAATATCTTTGTCTAACTTTAGATTTGATTATAAATAGAATGCTTCTGCTTCTTCTATGGAGACAGCAGAGGGGGAGGTTGGTTTAAGGGAGCACATAAAGTTTATTCCAAACGACAACAAAAAAAAAATTTTTTTTAATGCAAGATGGTTGAGCTGGGCATGGTGTTGCATGCCTTTGATCCAAGCAGCTCTCACGAAGCAGAGGTAGGTGGATTTTTGACTTCAAGGCCAGCCTGACCTACAGAGCCAGTTCCAGGACAGCCTGAGCTACACAGAAAAACCCTGTCTCGAGGTGGAAAAATACAAGATGGGACAAATTTACTTCTACTTAAACTGAAAAATGTTCTTTAAAAAATGAATCTTAGTAGAGTTAATTCTCCTGGTTTAAAATGAGTTTAATTGTCGTGGTTCCTTTATATCACTTTATCTGATTTATTTTCTGACTGCTTTTATTTTCACTGTCTTCTGGTTCCATGGATCATATAAAGAAGCACTCCTTCCTTAAATGAGTCTGGGGCTTTAAGACCTCCGGGTAGTTGAGCCTGACCTGCAAGACAGGAAAGTTAAACCTGTAACATGTCAGAGGGGTCGTTCCAGACTCACACTGGCCAGATTCACACATTCCAAGCCAGCATTTCTGCTCTTATTATTAGTTCTGACAACCACACACAGCTATACATAGGTACATAAACTTGGTGGATATTTTCATGCAGATAATATTTCATAAAATCTGAGTATGTAAGGTCACCTTGAGCTCACTAAGATGCCTCAGCATCTACCCAACACTCATCTTATGCTCACGGTGGTCAGATAGATTTGTACACATGTACAAATCATTCATGAGGAATAGTGAGATGACTCAGGGAACAAAGGTGTTTGCTGCCAAGCCCGACAACCTGAGTTCAGTTTCTGGGCCCCAATGGTGGATGGAGAGAACCGACTCCTGCAAGTGGTCCACACGCATGCTGTGGCATGTGCATGCCTGCGAACACACACAGTAAATGCAATAAAAACTTAAAATCATGCATGAAATGACAACATTTTAGGTATTTTTATGATCTCAAAGTCTGTAGGTGACTTACATGTTAACTAGCAGGTGATTATTTGGGTAAATCAGGATCCTTAAAGTGGATTGTGCCTTGAAGTAAACCATTCTTTTTGGACTTGGTGGAAATGTTCATTTCTGCTTCATCTCTTATTAAATATAGCTGACTCAGACCCCGCTTTAACTAATCTGGAAAAAAAAAAACTAAAGTAAGGTACACTGAAAGGATCTTCAAGTATATTCCTGAGGAACAAAACGGACATGTCTGAAGGATGAAAGTTACACACAGGGGGTTGAAGAGATGGCCTAGTGGTTAAGAGTGTTGACTGCTCTTCCAGAAAACCTGGGTTCAATTCTAAGCACTCACATGGCAACTCACATATGTAACCCCAGCTCCAGGGGATCTGATGCCAATGCACATAAAAACGTTAAATTAATTAAACACACACACACATACATACAGGATTTTTCAAGTGTGACGGTTAATGTGTATTGTCAACTTGGTGGGATTTCGTCATCTGGGAGGCAAGCTCCTAGCCAGGCCTGAGAGATGATCTTAACCAGATTAAGTAAGGTAGGAAGATCTACCCTAAAAGTGGGTGGCATTGTTCTCTGGGCTGGGGTCCTATAGCAAAAGGAAAAATCCAGCTGAGCACAAGCATCCGCCACTCTCTGCTTCCTGACGGTGGATGCAGTGTGACCGGCTGCCTCCTCATGCTCCAGTCACAATGCCTTCCCTGCCATGATGAATTATAACTCACACGGAGAGACAAAATAAGCCCTTTTTCCCTTAAATTGCTTTTATTGGGGTATTTTAGCACAGCGACAGAAAAAGTAACACATACATCAAGGAATGAGTTCAGCCATTCACATACCATCAACAGATGGTTGCAAACTCAAGACTGGTGCCATCTGACTCACACCTTGGCAAAAATTATCCCTTGCCTTCTTAGTATCTGGCTTGATAAAGGCTGCTGGATTATAGAAGAAGCAAAACAAAATGCTGGCCAGTTAAGTAAAGCAATAGTCAGAATGAAATTTAGAGGGTGGTAGTTGGTCATCCTAATGCTTAGAACTATCCTATGAATTTATATTAGATACCTACATCAAGTGGAAAATGTATTTTGGAATCGACAGAAAATGTGTAGCTACCTATTCTTTCCCCAAGCACAGCTTACTTGCACCAGCTCCTAATGCTGCCTATAGGCAAGATACTTGCCAAGGTCATTTTCTCTTCTGCGTGGTTACTCACTGTACCACACTTCCTACTCTCTTACATAGGGGTACAGTCACGTGACCAGCAGACAATGAACAGAAATGGTGTATGTCACTTTTAGGACCGACCTTAAAACCTGCCATGTAATTTTTCCTTTCCCCCTCATTTGTCAGTTGTCTGAACAGAAGGACTCCAGAGAGATCTAGGTTTAAATTCTGAGCTACATAGTGAACCGCTTCCTTGTGACTTGACAGAGTAGTGAATTTCTGTTATATAAACTCACAGACCTATGAGGAGGTATTTGTTATAGCAACTGGCATTTCCTGACTCATTTATATGCACATCTGTATAACTCTGGTCTGTTTTTTTTTTTTTTTTTTTTTTTTTTTTTTTTTTTTTTTTTTTTTTTTTTTTTTTTTGATTTCTCAGTACTTGCCTCACTCTGGGATAAGTGTCTAATCCTGATCATTTGGTTACAGTTAGCCTGGGTGTTATAGAAGGTCATTTCATATAGACATAGCCACCCACAGCCCACTCTGGGGCACTGGAAGATAGTTTCAAAGAAGGGGGGTGCTTATGAGCTAAGAACCACAAAAGAGTGTCTCCTACATGAAGGACATTACACAGGAAAAGACTAAGACGGATTGGGCCTCTTAAGCTGCCTCCTAAGGTAGGAGAAAAGGCTCTGTTCCATCAATCTTCCCATTTCTCAGGAGCCCTCTTGCCAAAAGACCAGCTGTAAATCCTAGATAATTAACTCCCAGAGACAATTAGCCCTCCCTTGAGAAACGCAGATGGGATAAAAGCCGAAAGCCATTCTTATTATGCTCCAGCAGGCGCTGTTTGAGGAAGCTAAGATGATCTCTAGCCTGTGATCTTTTTGCTGAGGACAAATCATGAACGGAAAGGAAGAAGTTCCTGTTTAATAAGTAACAACAGTGCCAGAACACGGGGTTAGGTGAACAATTGTTGCGTCTATTTAAAAATTCTGGCTTAGCATTGGGAGGGTTCTGTTATCTGAGTTGGGTTGGAGACAGGCCTTAGTGTTTCATGAAAGCTGAAGGGATTAGAATATTTAGTTCCCTCCTGTCCAAGCTACAACTGTATCCCATCAGCCTGTTGGGTAGTGCCACCTAAGGACTGGAATCTTCAGTAAGAGATAAGGATGAGGAAACAGTTTAGGGTTTGTGTGTGTGTTTGGGTTCTGCTCTCCTATAGTGGTTGAAGTCTGGCAGTATGGGGTCCCCTGAGAGATACCATGACCAGTGTCTCTTGGTGTTTGTTTTTTTCTGAGCCTAGTTCTCATATCTACCCAGTGATTCCATGAGCCAGTCTCCTAAGAGATTCCCTTTTTGACATTTGACATAGTAAGTTTTTAATGTTTGCAAAGGGAATCCTTGACTGTCACAATGATTTTCTCATCCTTCTGTTCATCTCTTCATTGACATTCTGATGATAGACTATTTGAATTCTTGAAATCAGTATCCACATATATTACAAGATCTATATCTGATACAAATGTGATTGCTACATCAGGTAAAGCTTGAGGCGTGCTCCTTTAAAAAAAATATAGTCCTACAGAAATCTGAGTCCTGAAGGGTTCTGAATCATGGTGGGCACATCCTAATGCCTCTGCCAGGTGAAAAGGTGTCATGGCAACCGGCATTTCCTGACTGTGCTAGTCTCACAGTGTTGTTATGGAGTATCTGTCTTCCTAGGAGTAGCAAGTTGACTTATTCATCTCCTAACTTGGAGACCTTCACAGTTAAACTTTGTATATATACTTGCATATTTTGTCCATGAAAATTTACATATGTAATTTTATAAAATATTATTTTATAATAGTTTTAGTTTTTAAAATTATTATTACCTCATTTTTTCAATGCCTTTAAGGCTCCAACCCCTCCCATGTATTCCCCCCTGTTCTCTCTCGAATTCATGGCCTCTTTTTAATTGTGTATATATATACATATATATATGCATTTGTGTATGTATATATCATAAATACAAACTTTTCTGTCCATATAACATTACCTGTATGCATATTATCTCAGGGCTGATCACTTGGTATTGGATAACCAATTTGGGGACCCTTCCATGGAGAAGATAATTTCTCTTATTCTTAGCCTTCCTCGTTGTTCATAGTTCTTTGTCTAGAGTGGATTCCTCTTGATCTTTCCCCCTTCCATGTTAGCATGCCCATTTGTGTCATTGTTTGGGTCTTGTTTAGGCAGCCACGTTGATGAGACTTCATGAGTGTAACCTCTCTGACCTTTCTGGGAAAGACAACCTCACAGCAAACTTCCTGATCCTCTGACTTATAATATTTCCATCCCCTCTTCTGCCATGATCCCTGAGCCTTAGGCGCAGGAACTGTGCTTTAGATGATCAGTTGGGACTGGGTACCACACAATGTCCTTTTCTCTGCATTCGCTGTGATTTTCTGTAATGGTCTCTAGCTGTTGCAAAGAGATGCTTCTTTGATGGGATGAGAAGAACACTTATCTGTGGGATAATATTTAGAATGTAGTTGGAATTACTCTGGTTTAATAAAGTGGTTGTAGGTTCTCCTCTAAGATTCGTGACTTCATTAGCCCCAGGTAGCTAACTAAGTTTACACCACCAGGCAGGATTTCCCTCTTGTTGAGCAGGGTTTAAGTCCAATTAGAGAGCTGTTGGTTTCCACCACCAAGGTATGAGTGCCATTATTGCACCCTGAGGATTGTTGTGCCAAGCTGGCCACTGTTGCGATTCATGGGCCAAGTAGAACTAGTGACTGCTTCCTCCCTTGGAAGTTTGCATGACACTTTCTGGTACCATGAGAACTGGTCAGCATAGAGGAGGCTCTTAGATGAGACCCAGCACAGGTCCTTTTGCGCCTATGTCTGAAGTGCATAGTATCTTCAGAAATAGGGACTTCCCGGCCACCTTTTGGAGGCAACCAAGAGTGACAGCAAAATTCTAAAACGTTTTGAGACTTTCTTTGGACAACCTTGACTAACAGCTCCAAATAGGACTTCCCATACCTGGTGGAGGGGTTTTGTTAGCTGGTCTATGGCTCTTGGGCAGGGGGGTGACTAAGATTTCATTTAAACAAAACCAAATGTATAGGTATACCCCGGCATGTTTTGTATTTAATTTCTATGTGAATAGATAATAATATGAGTATAACTTTTTTGAACATCCTTATTGTTATTTTACTTCCTACCTCTTTCTTCTCCCTAATCACTGCCTCCGTTTTCTCCTTTTCCCCCGTCAAGTTGCCTGTTCCCTGCTATTCCCTTCTATATTGCTCCTCACTCCTGCTATGGTCACCCTTACTTTCCTGGTTTCTGCAGTGACTCCAGAGTAAGCACTCCCATCTGAGGGGACTTGGACTCGGAATCAAGATGAGAAAGAACAAGTGCTGTTTGTCTTTCTGGGTCTGAGTTACATCAACCAATAAGATCTTTTATAGTTCCATGCATTTACCTGAAAAGTTCTTGATTTCATTTTTCTTTACTGTTGAATATTGCATTGGTATCTGTCTTACATTTTTATTATCCGCTCTTCAGCCGAAGAATGCTTGAGCTGTGACCATTTCCTAGTTATGATGACTAGAACGGCAATGAACACAGCTAGGCAAGCTGCTATGTGGTATGAGGTCAGGTCCTTTGGGCATATGCTAGCTCGTGGTCATTTTGGGATGCATTTCCCTTGTACATATTTGTATATCTATGATGGGGGTAGGTGTGTATACGTGTTTATGGGTGTACTTGCACGTGTGTGCAATGCCTATGGAAGTCAGAGGTCAAGGTCAGGCTTTCTAAATTATTTCTCTAACTTATAATTTTAGACAGGGTCTCTCACTGAACCTGGAGCTACAGACACTTGCCTCTGTCCCAACTTTTATAAAATATGTTTACAGGGCCCATCCTCGGATTCTCACGCTCACAGCAAGTCCTTTATCCACTGAGTCATTCCCCTAGCTCATCCTTGCACATAGTTTTTTAGTTGGAGCAATCATTTTTTTTTGATAGGTAAGAAAACTAAAATCTAACTAAGATGATACAAACTTTAGTGTGATGTGGGATTGCCCCTCTGTATGCTATGAATATGTTTTGTTGATATACTAAAGAAACTGTTTTGACCTATGGCAAGGCAGAATATAGCAAGACAGGAAATCCAAGCAGAGATACAGGAAGAATGAAGGCAGAGTCAGAGAGATGCCTAGTAGCTGCCAAAGGAGAAAGAAGTACGAACCTTACCAATAGGCCACAGTCTTGTGGTGATACATAGATGGAACAGAAATGCGTAAATTTAAGATATAAGAGCTAGCTAGAAAGACGCCTAAGCTGTTGGCCAAATAGTGTTGTAATTAATAAAGTTTCTGTGTAATTATTTGGGTCTGGGTGGCCAGGAAATGAAGCAGTCTCCATCTACATGAGTGAATAATGCTAAATATACTTTGAAAGCAAAACAGGAAAAACAGATTAGACAAAACAAAAAAGAACACCAGAATAGAAACAGGAAACTTTAAGGTGAAAGAAATAGAATGAACACCAACCAAGTAACAGAAAATCTAAGAGAAATTCTAGAACAACCTCTCCATTCTAGTTCATGTAATAGATGCTGCCTGTAAGAAAATAAGAAAATAAAACTGGCCAGGCAGTGGTGGTGCACGCTGTTAATCCCAGCACTCGGGAGGCAGAGGCAGGCAGATCTATGTGACTTTGAGGCCAGCCTGGACTAAGGAGCGAGTTCTAGGACAGAAAGGGCTGTTACACAGAGAAATCCTGTCTCCAAAAACCTGGCAAGCAAGCAAGCAAACAAGCAAACAAACGAACAAAAAACCCCTCACCACAACAAAACCAACACAAACCTGCAGGTTTTAGAGGGACATATACCTTGCCTCGGGCAGGCCGGGAACATCATTGTTGATCTTTAAGTCAAGTTCACCGAGGAGACCTTCGGGTGCAGGTCAGAGGGGAAATAATCCTGACATCTTTGCCTGGCTTAGTCACTTGTTCACAATTTCAGTAAATCCTGTGGAGACCCAATCCCTCTAAAGCTATACTTAGGAAGGGTTTCTGTTTTGTTTTGCTATAAAGCGAGTTAAGTAAAGAACTAAAAATAAAGACTGGAGTCTTGCTGGGAGTTGGTTAATTCGTCATTTAACTATTTTGGCTTTCATTTGTCCACTAATTACACAGAGAAGCCATTACGTTACAGATGCCAAAAAAGTGACTCCTCTGGAAGAAACTATAAACAATGAGGTGACTTCAGCCATCTGCTCCGGACTTCAGGAAGAGATTGGACATGGAATTCCTGAGTGTCACCTCCTCTTGTCCTCAGTCTCCTCATCCATCATGTGAGAATCTTTTATTAAACAGTAGCAACTTTCTCAAAAAAAAAAAGATGGAATAAAAAGAAAGAAAATAAAAGAAAAAGAAGAAGCACCTCAGAAAAGAGAAAAAAAAAGTCAGCAAGAGTGACTGGTATTTTTAAACTACAGAGAGGGAAAGTAGTCGGTAGGAAAGATAAGACTTTGAGCTCTAAAGTCAAGGCTGCTTCGCTTAAATGTACTTCTTAGAAGATTAGATTTGCTGAGGGGGGGGGAAGAGGGGAGTTTCTTGCCAAAATCATTAAGGAAAACTGATTCTGAACATGTCTTAAAACAGAGCTTTTGGTAAACAGGAATTACCTATAAAGAAAATCAGGAAGGCGACGTGTTTCTTTTTATGAAGTTACATCCTGCCATAGAAAAGCTGGATCGGAAATAAAGACCGAGGCTTTCCCAACTGCATACCAACCCGGCCATTATTTCATCAAGGAAAATCTGAGCAAAAAGCTCTGCTCAGCAACGAGTGAAAACAAGAAGACCAACAGAGGTTTGAAATGTCCCACGAAGCCAGACAAGCAATGGCTACTTCTAACCATCAGGAGAAAGGGTGCAAACACTCTCTGCTGTGTGGTTAGGGGTTTCTTTGTTGCAGGCCCCTCGCATTTCAGCAATACTTTCCCCTGACTTGTTCTGTAAAAGAAAGATATATGGGTACCCAAGAAAGTGAGACAAATAAAATGTGATGTTGCTGTTGTTGTTATTTGCTGTGCGTTTGCGGGGTCGTCTAGCTTTCCCAGTTTCTGCAATGGTACTTCTCTACTTTGCTCTTCACTTCTCTGTTTTGCCATCGCCATTCTTGATACCTTCCCATTTTATCCTCTCACTCTCCCACTCTCAAAGACGAGGCTATTTCTCTGGAAAAATAGGTTCCCATGGCTGTTAGGCTGCAATGGCAGGTGCCAATTTCTACTAGCAAAGTAGAAAGCAGCTCATAGCTTCTGCTCTCTCCTTTCACCCCACCAACTCCCAACTCCACACGGTCTTCAGATACACACCTCCTCCTCCAACCTCGCATCCTCTCGCACACCCTGCACAGCCCGCATGCCAGGATGCCCGCCACCACAGTAACGCTCAACCCACTCGGCGGCCCCACCCAGAGCCGTCCCGCCTCCCACACGCGCACCAATGGCTACGGCCCTCAGCTCCCAGAGGGCCCTTTGATAGGACAGAGCGATCTGACAGTCTCAGAGCATGTCCCGCCCCCTCTCGCACTCCTCGGGATCCGGAGCAACCCGAGCATCAGCGAGAGTAGCTGCGAGAAGCCGCGGCGGCGGCGCGTCGGTGCAGTTGCGCCATCTGTCAGGAGCGCAGCCGGCGGGGAGGGGGCTCCGCGGAGAGGAGGAGGGGTCGCCGTGCGCCGGGCCTCCGAGACCCGCCCGCCCTCCCGCCGGCCAGGAGCGCGGCGAGGCCGCCTAGAGCCGGAGCGCTCCGAGGACTCCCCGGGCGCACACAAAGCCACCGCCCGCGCCAGCCAGGGAGGGACCGGGCTGCCGGGCCGGGGACACCGGCGCCGCCCCCTCGGCGCTTCGCGAGGCCCACGAGCTCCCGGGCCCCGCCGCGGAGCCGCCGGAGCCGCCTGGGCCGCGCCGGAGGAGGGCAGAGAGAGGACCATGTGAATGTGCTCCGGAGCCGAGCGCCACGCCACACAGGTAAGCTGCCGGGGATGCGCGGAGCCGCGGGATGCTGCGGAGACGCCCGGCCCAGCGCCCCCGCATGGGCTGCCTCCGCTGCGGTCCTGCCGCGCAGCCTCCGGGGCGCCGAGCCCCGGGCTCCCCGCGACGCAGGACACGGATGCGGGGTGCCGCCCGA
Organism: Alexandromys fortis; assembly: GCF_014885135.2. Taxonomy (NCBI): domain Eukaryota; kingdom Metazoa; phylum Chordata; class Mammalia; order Rodentia; family Cricetidae; genus Alexandromys; species Alexandromys fortis. Next base: position 1,386,221 of record NW_026067910.1, on the reverse strand, counting down.
GGCTGAGTGGGCACCGGGGTCCATTTCCTCGGCCACCGGCGGGCGCCGGGTGAAAAATAGGAATTGGCTTGGGGGCGAGGTTGGCCCAGCTCCGCCCCCGCCCTCCTTTCGCGGCCCCCGGCGGGGACCCGGGCTGTGTGTGTGTTGTTTTAATGTCAGGGATGATGTAATCACTTAATAATTGATGCCCCGTGCTGCTTTCCTCCCCACCCAACCCCTGCCCCACTCCTCCACCTCTCGGCCTCCTCCCTCGGCGGCCCTCGCCTTCCCCAGCGCATCCTCCTGCCTATTTCTGGAACCTCCCTTGCACTTCCCCCACCCTCCCCTTCACCCTTCCTGTGCCACAACCCACCCACCCTTCCCCTTTCCCCTGTGCCCGGCCTTCCCTCCTCTTCCTCTGTCCCCCACCCCTTCTGCTCTGTCAAGCTCGGTTTTCCTCCCTTCTCCAGTCGCTGGATTTCCTCCCTACTTCCCTAGGTCGGTGGATGGTTTTGTTTGGTCGCCTCCAGGCTCTCTTATCTCTGAGGCCACAGGCAGAAGGGACTGGCTAGAAAGAGGCCACCAAGCTTGGGTCCAGGAGGCGTTTGCTGGGACTCATTGGGAGGAGGGATAATAAAATCACCCATTTTGCCCCTCCTTCCTCCAATAAATCAGACTCGCTCAGTGTGTGTGTGTGTGTGTGTGTGTGTGTGTGTGTGTGTGTGTGTGTGTGTGTGACACAAAGAGCCCTTTCAGTTCATAGAGAAGTACCCAGGGCACCGTGCTTCTTGTTTCTCATCCTGGGGCCTTCCTTTTCTTTCTGATGAAGCTGTTGATCTCTTAGTCCTTTCTGCCACATTTACCAAAAAAAAAAAATGAAAGCTCCCAGATCCGGGGCGGCAGGTGCAGGCATTTTGCTGTATTCACCCTCTGGTTGCAACTGCAGTTTTTTTCTATTTAAGGGGGAGGGGGATTATCTCAGCTGTCTTAGGAGTTGCTATACTTTCAAGGAAACCTCCTCTCCTCCCCTTTTTTCTTCCTCTTCCTTTTTTGGGGATAGGTACTGATACCTGAAACAGAATAAATTGATGGAGGATCAGAAAAAAAATTGTTTCTGAGTCAGAATCAAACTGTTTAACAAGACTGAGGCAGCCCTTAAAGTGCAAGGCCACTTTGCTGAATGAAGTCTTTTGAAATGTGCTCTGGTCTGCTCAGCAATGTTGCTCTGCCCCTTTTATTTAAGTAACCGGGGCTGTGGATAGAATAACACTGGGCTGCATTTGGAAGACCACTGGAGACAGCACTTGTTGGTTTCAAGGTTGACTTTGAATGCCCACGTCTTTCCATTCACCACCAAAGCAATTACAATACTTTTCCATCCTTTGTGCTCTGTGTCCCCGTCTCCGCCTCAGGAGTACCAAGTGTTCTTTAGATGAAGAAACTCAGATCTCAGAGGAAGTGGTTTCAACTCTAAAGCTTTGGGGGTAGTTAACAGGGGATGTGGATGTTTGAATTCAGAACCTGCAATGTTCCTCTGAAGGCGGAAATGTTAATGTAAATCTCAGGCTTGGTATGTCCAGACTGCTGACCCGGGTTGTGGCTTCTCGGCTGTTGAAAGTGACAAAACTGTCCCAAGTCTGTTCTTTAGCCGTTTTAGCTGAAAAGTTTATGTTGCTGTACTCTGATGTTCCTTGTGTAACTTCTTACATTAGGAAAAAAAAAAAAGACAGAAGGGTTCATACTAAATGTTCTCTGAAAACAAAGGCTTATTTGTTGGGATACTAGACCCAGGAAGGAAAGTTGGTACGCAGTAAACGCACATTGTGCTGCCCAAGTTAGAGGAACTCACTAATAATAAGGTTGAACAGGAATGAGTGCGCCCTACTTTCCCGGGGTCTGGAGTCTCCAACCCCATCAGTTTGAAGTTGATACCCTCCAGGCCCAGCACAAATGTCACCTCTCTTCCGAACCCTTCTCTCTCACAACTCTGCTCCAAACAGACCACCAGGTCTCCAGATTTGTCTTCCAACATCATCATCAGATATTGTTTGTCTTCTGTGTCGGCCATGAACTGGCCAGGAGTGCCTTGAGAAGAGAACCTAATCTGGCTTGTCTTGTTTTTCCCTCAAGTTATACTTTAGCTGGTGTTACTTGGTGACTTCATTTAGCGAGCAGCCAATGTGAATTAGGTCAGTGATAGGTACCTAACTAACATGTGTTTTAAGTAGGCACATGCTAACAGCTATAATAGGCCTGAAAACATAGAGCAGTACAAAACAAAAGATATTTATTCTTGCTCATGTGATAGTCCCCAGTAGGTGTTTCTGTTCAGTAGATGGCTTTCTCCTGTGCAGTGAGAGACTCTGGGTCCCACTCTTCCACCGTGCCATGGCTTTCCCTCGTCACCTGTTTCAGCTGATAGATTGGTGCGGAGGGTGCATCTCCCCTTAACGTGCTTTGGTCTGGATGTAGGCAGTCTCTTGCCGTTCCATTATTTGACGCTGCTCTGTGGACTTTGATGTGGTCTTTTGCCTCAGAAGCACCTATCTTGGCCTAGTTTCTATTTGGCAGTTCTGTAGACTCCAAAGAGTCCAGGGAGGATCCTTACAGATCATGGTTCCGTTTAACTTATTTTCCTTAAGTAATTAAGAAAAGTAAGAAATTGGCACATGGGGACTGGGCAGCATGGACGAGGGAGCGAGCATCGTCTGTCTGTTTCCTCTTTTCGTTGGGAACTGAACTTCCCCTTTTCTCCGTCAACATGTAGGACAGGTGAGATTTCATCACCAGCTTTCCTGGGTCTTTTCATCCAGCACATTGCGTGGAAGCTAAGTGTGCTTTGGGAGCTGGAGTGGAGGACTGCTAGCGTTCCAGAAGGTTCCCAGTCTCCACAGGTCTCAGCATTGTGGCAGGAGTTGTCTCTATCAGTTATCACAGTTGATAATATATTTTTATTTTTGCAATGGCCATTTTCTTGTATTTATCTTTTCTGCAAACACGGGTTCATTATGTTGTTTTGTGCAAGATAACAAAAAGATAGGGCAGTGGCAATGAATACTTGCCGTGCCCTGGTTCCTCAGAAGCCCACAGCCTACTAGAGGAGAGGACAGCAATAAACAATGTTAATATTTATCGGGCATTCACTGCATGTCATGTTCCGCTTAGGCTCAGCTCTGAACAATAATGATATGAGCCCATGCCTCTGATAATCACCATTTTATAGACGGAAAATTACACATTTCAGTAATTCTTGAGTAACTAATCTAAAATCAAATTCCAGGGAAGTCAGGATCAGGCTCAATTAGTGTGGGTGGCTACAGTATCCTTGCCCTATGCCACACTAGGTGAAGGAGGAGACAAATGAGGATTGCTTAGCTGAGGGTTTTTTTTTTTTTTTTTTTGGCAATTCACTGTACCAGGAAAAAAATGCCCCAAAGTGACTACACAAACTGTTTAGGATGATGCAGCTAGTTCAAGACTAGGTGGGGGCAGTGGAGAGATGGACAGAGGGATAAGACAGAGCTGAAGGAGAAATTGAAAAGTGTTTCTTCAGGTACCCATCTTGAGTGCCGTAAGAGTCCCAAGTAGAGATGTGGCATGGGTCACATTGTATTTTAGGAACATAACTTGGTCGTAGTGTGGAGCATGACCTGAGAGAGACAAGAGCCATCCCGGCAGAATTGTTTGCAGACTCTGGGAACAACAAATGCAGGTCTGAAAGGAAATGAGTTTGTCGAGACAGAGTGAGAAAGATTGAGACAGAGTAGAGACATCCCTGAAACGAGGTGGAGACCCGTAAGGGAGCAGGGTGGTGGCTTCATTGTGGCCACTTAGGACTCCTGTGCAGACGACTGGGGGGGTCTGGAACTAGGGAAGAGGACCAAGATTCAAAAGTCAGTCTGCTAGTAGCAAATTGCAAAATACTTGAAGCCATGGAATATACCCCTTGAGGAAGAATATGCCAATAGAATAGATGTGGCCAAGGCGAGCCCTGCCATAGAAATAGGGGTGCAGGCCCTCAGTAGAGGGTATCCCAGATAGGGGACAGGCCAGGGCTCGGGTGGGTAGTAGTAGCTGGAGCCAGAGAGTTGACCAGAGACAGGATAGAAAGTGCCATTGGATTTAGCACGGGAAGTTTGGGTACATGACCGGAGAGAGTGGTAGCAGCCTTGGCTGTCCTCACCACAGATATGTGCGCAGTCAGGCACGCCTGCCCAGAGAATCCCTTGTAGAGTTTCTCAAGGTTGCAGGTCATGGAGTCTGGAGTCTTAAGGATCATATAGTTAAACATGCTAATTTCACCTGAGGCAAAATGAACTCCAGAGAGAATTGGTAACCCATCCCAAGAGCCAAAGCCCCCAGGTTTTATCCCAGGTTTTATGCCTTTCAGTTAAAGGGAGGGGTGGGGTAGAGAGCATGGAGCTGAGGTGGGGTCCAGGTTTGGTCATCCCAGATGTATGACCTGATCTTTACTTCAATTTCTTTGTCTTTTTTTTTTAATATGTAGGATGGGGGTGGGTGGTGGATGCACATGAGTACAGGTGTCAGAGCCCCTGAGCTGGAAATACAGACAGCTGGGAGTTGCCTTATATGAGTTCAAGGAGCTGAGCTAGGGTCCTCTCCAAGATTGTTATACATTCTTAACCTCTGAGCCTTCTCTCTGCTCCCAATTCTTCTAAATCAACCTTCCTAAAGCTACAAGTCTTTAATACAGTTCCTCATGTTGTGATGACCTCCCCAACCAAAAATTTCATTGCTACTTTATAACTGTAATTTTGTTACTCTTCTGAATCATAATGTAAATATCTGTTTCCTTTTTTTTTTTTGGCTTTTTGAGACAGGGTTTCTCTGTGGCTTTGGAGCCTATCCTGGAACTAGCTCTGTAGACCAGGCTGGTCTCGAACTCACAGGAGATCCGCCTGCCTCTGCCTCCCGAGTGCTGGGATTAAAGGCGTGCACCACCATCGCCCGGCTAATACCTGTGTTTTCTGATGGCTTTTTTTCTTGGTGTGTTTGTGTTTCTCTGGGTGTCCTGGAGAAACACTTTGGAGAGAGACCAGGCTCACCTCACATGCACAGAGGTCCTCCTGCCTCTGCCTCCTGAATGCTGAGATTAAAGGTGACCCCTGTGAAAGGGTCATTTGAACCTCCCATGGCTCACTACCCACAGGTTGAGAAACACTGCTTGAAATGGAGACTGAGTGAACTGACCAAAGTAAAGCTCTTAAAAATCACACCCCACTTATCAGTAAGCTGTGTGTTTACTGATAATGTATAATATGTGTATATGCACATATGCACACGCAAGTGCACACACAAGCATTTAAAAAGCAGAGGTCATACTATGTATGCCCATGATGTTGAGCGACACCGTGTTTGTTTGTGCATGTTCATATATATTGTGTGTACATTAGGAAAATTTAAGTGTTTTGAAAGAGATCATGGAAGACTGTCAGTCTCAGATCAAGAAACGATAGGAAAGGCAGGACATTTGCTTATGTGGTGTGGTTGAAACAGCATTTCTACTTTTTTTTTTTTAAAGAAATGTAGCGGCTTCTTTATCCCTGAGAACAGAAACATAAAGGCATTCCGGAGTCAGCCCTGTAAAGGGTTTCTTTGTTTCCATCAGACAAGCAGAACTGTAACCTATTTACACTTCAGTCCCTTGAGTTGGACTTAAGAATGTATCCTGATTCTGCAAAGGAAAAAGAAACTACAAAGTAGGAAAAACCATGCATTTGATTTCTGAAAAGAAAAAAAAAAGACTTGAGTTATTTAGAGAAATATGATCATCTTCGAGAGTTTTGTAGTCAAGCAAATCTAATTTTTAGCTCTTAAAACAACCTAAGTAGCCTCAACAACATTATCTCAATGGGCTTGGGTGACGTGCTGTATAGACAGCTTAGGGATAAGTGACACTCTGGACTTGATTAGGACACAGTAATCCTAGAAGGATGTAAATTGAACTGGATTTATGGCCTAATAAAAACACGGGAAGAAAAGATAATGCTTACTGACTCATGAAACTTTAACAGTGTTTGCTGGACTCGGAGTTGTGACATTTGGATGAGAACGCTTCTGTCGGTCTCCAGCTGTTTCCACAGGGCCTGCTCTGTACCTCCCTCGGGATGGGAGGCCACCTTGGTCTCCTGGGGTGCATTTAGGAAGTACAGATCCCATTCCGCGTTAGTGTGCCCACTCTCTCAAGCAACACCGTGCTGTGTTGGGAAAGCAGATGTTGGGCACGTATTGCCTGTAAACTTTTGTGAAAGAAAACTTATAGTATCAGAAAGGCTTAGCTCATTGCTTATTCTTGTTCCAAAACTTTTTCCTGAGAATTAACATGTTTTGGTCCTGTATCAGAAAACTTTGGTGATAAATAATATGCACAGCTCACCACAGCTTCTTATTATTGTCTGAATGTTCTGGCCAGATATCACCAGCCTTTTATTGAACCCTGGAGGCCTGTGCTTGCCATTCTACATACAGTCGTTTTTTTTAAAATCACAACAACTCTGTGTGACAGGGACAGTGTTATTGTCCGCATTAGTCACACGGAGAGACCGAGGCTCAAAGCTGTGAGGTCACCTGTGCGTGTGTGTCACACAGCTAATAGCTAGCCAGGCCAGGCATGGGTGCTTCCTCTTCTAAGGCTGTTTAGACTTCGCCTCTTTGCCTTTGCGCTGCAAAGGGAGCAGCCAGGCACCTCTACCCCAGTGTGAAAACTTCACCCCTGATGTAGCCACTGAGCACTCTCCTCCGAGAAGTCCCCTTCACCCCTCCCTCACCTCAGAGCTGGCTTGCCACCCTCATTGTGGCTTGACTCATACATAGCAGAGGGAGTCAGATGGGTGGGGGACAGAGAGTACTGGACTTTTACAGCGACACGTAAGCCCTTGGCAAGTCAGGGCTATATGGGGGTGCTTAGCCAGGGTAGCATACAGCGCTATTCTATTCCATGACATGATTAGCCCCACTTGTCAAGAAAACCAAAGCGGAGCGGTTATGTGAAATCTCTGTAGCCCGGTGGAGACACGGGAATAGAGGAGGAGGAGGAGGAGCTTCTAGAAGGCGCGGAGTACAGGGAGTGCAATGTGGGAGCAGGTGTAGGAATTGTTGGAAATGACCCCCCCCCACACACCCAGAGTTGGGGAGCCTTGGCCTCTGCCACAAGAAGACCTCTTGGCATTTTGGAGGTTTCGAAGTCTCTGCTCCTCTTGAATACGCTTGTGGGATTTTATCTAGTGAATTCTGACTCTATTTTGTTCCGAGCTTCCATCTTTGAGGAACCCCAAAATAGCAGGTTTTCAGAAGTTGTGTAAGGAGTCCATCTGCTTTATATTGAAAAGTAGGGCTCTAACGGAACATTTAAAACAAGCCAGTTCTCCTTTCTCACAGCATAGCCCAGGGAACTTTCCTCAGTCCTCCCTTTAACCCCAGAAAAAGTGATCTGGTCTGTACGTCTGTGACAGCCTATCCAGTTTAATCTCCACCGAGAGGCAAAAGCCCATCAGGAAGTTCCTTCATTTCCACACCTGTTAAAAGTCATAACGTTTTCAAATACTGACACAAGTAAAATTTGATTTTTTTTGTTTTAATTTTATTTTAATTTCAGCACATGAGTAACATAAGAACGTTTTAAGACGTGCTGGTTTCTGTTCACAGTTTCTCTGGCTATTCTCTCAGTTTGGAGGGTGTCACTTTGGTCTCGTTTATTTTCTCACTGAGAAATGCAAACCCAGCATCTTACTGTTCTCAGATGTGGGCTCCGGAGCTGGCTTATCAGGAAACATTTTGCAATTCTTACCGCTTATCGTCATCTCCTCCCTGACAGTGTTGCTCTGAGCCAGTTCATTGTCCACCTTGGTCTGGTCCTCCTCCTCGGAATATGTATCCTTCTGACTCTGGCTTGCAAAGATATTTTGCTTCTGGATTAATGGCTAGGCGTTTGTCCTTGTCAGCGAGAGCCAGTGTTAATGCTGTTCCCTCCCACGTGCTAACAGCCCACTGAGTAGGAGGCAAAAACTCAGATTCCTGAGCCCGGCCTTCAAAGCCTCCATGGTCTCATGCATTCCCCTAAAGTTAAACCCGGCTCACCTCACTCCTTAGCCAAGATGTCTGTCCACCCGCTACATCTTCAACACAGACAGACGGATCATGTGTTCTTGCGGTTAGTCCCCTTTCCCAGACCCCTAGTCTTCCGTTTCCCTTAGAATCCTTCCCGTTTGTCAAGGCCCAGCTGGAGTCCCAATCTCTTCTTTTTCTTACATTAGCCTTTTGTATCTCACTGTTGCCTCCCAATACAGGATGTCTGGTGTTACTAGTTAGAACCTGACGTGAGAAATCGAAGGTTCAAAGAGTTTTGTGTCCTCCGCAAGGTAACAACTGCTCATTTAGCTGAGACCAGCTCTTCGATTTCCTGTACTTACGCGGGACTCCTGTCTTTCCAAGAAATTGTTGGTCCTTTTTGTGCCCGCATATAGTTGACTGTTCCATCTTTTGCTCTGTCCACTTACAACTTAGGTGGTGTCCCTCATGAGTAGAAGTTCAGTAGATGCTTCTCTCGAAGAGCCTGGAGCAAGGTCTGGGGTGCAGCTGGTCTCCTGGATATCATGTTATTAGACCAGCACCTTCCTGAGCGTTGAGCTTCCGGGCGTTCCCTACTGACTCTGGAGCAGGTGTAGCAGTTGGTCCTAGACTGCTCACGCCCTACCTTACCTTGAGAACGGCATGTATTTAAAGAACTCTGCTCAGAAGTTTGAGCTTTTTGCTGAAGATTTCAGGCAGTCAGGAACGTGGTTAGGTCTTCCCCTCTGCCATTAGGTTCTCATCAGCATAGTTTGCAGAGGCAGAGGAGAGGTAACACACCGAGGAGAGGACACCACACTGCAGAGTGACACGCGAGACCAGGGAGAATAGACAGAATGGTCCCACAGCTGGAGGAGGCTGGAAGCTATCGTAGTGAGCAGCGGAAGAGAAGGGGCCACCTGGGTACACGTGTTGTGCCCTGCAGCCTCCCCACCGCGGACCTGCCCATTCCCGGACTTCACACTGGACTGCGTTGCCTCAGCCATATGGAAGGCAACTTTGTCTGTGGGGGTGCCTTCTCCACGTGGCTTCACCTGAAGAATTCCTTCTTCAGGGGAGGAGGGTTTTATACCAGATTTAAGGTCCTGCAAAGTGAGGATCTGACGCTGTAGCTCAGCTTCAGTCTTTTTCTTTTTTTCCTTTTTCTTTTTTTGTATGGCTTTCAAAGGAATGGTAGGAAATGAGCTTTTTATAAACTGTTTTCCATGGTGACAGGAGGGACCAATCTAGTCATTTTTGTAACAAAAGACACAACAGCACAATGGGCGGTGTTTGTCGGGTGTTTCTTAGAAGCCCTCTGAACCACCTGTGAGCTGAGCCTGGGTTCTCATTAATGGCTTCCCCTAGCCAGCCCTCCCCTGAGTGCTGGTTTCATCTGCCTCCCTCAGATGGGGGGCAGAAAGAAGAACGTTTTCTCTGGATGTAGGGCAGCTGCAGAAGCGAAAGGGAGCGTGCCCGGTGTTCACTGCTGCTCGGACGTGGAGGTGGGGTATTTTGCTTGCTTTCAGCGTGCAGTCTAGGATCTTAACGTTTCCTGTCCCCTGGCTTACATGTAGGTGGTCACACACTGCTCTTCACCCTTTGTTGGCATCTAATGTCCCCACTTGATTTGTTTCCGCAGTTTGTTCATCTTCAACCACTTCTGTGCACGCCATTGTCAGTACTGTCAATGATTGTATAAAACCACAACAAGCTGTGCACGTATGTGCTTGCTGGTGACAGTGTTCTTGCATGTTTTCAGTAATACTGCTTGATGGAGATGTGTCTTTAGAAAACTTCCCTCGTGTGGGCAGTACCTCAGATAATCCTTTTGCCCCCCCCGGATCCTCAGAATTCACATTCTGTTTTCAGGGGATAATTTGAATTCTGTGTTCCATCTTCTTGGGTGAAAATTCTGTGATTTTTTTTTTTTTACCCTGGGGGTAGAAGCAAAGAGAATGGGCTACACCTTGCCCTGTTCTAAGTACAGTAGACCGAGGAATTCTCACTAGTTTGCCACTAGTGAACATACTCTTGTTTTCGGATGGCTGGAGTTGGAGATAGTTCCTTTGGAGGCTGAGTTCCTCTGGAAGCCAGTGAGGGGTGCCTGGGAAGAATCTAAGAACCCTCAGCCAGCTGCTTTGTAAGGTATTGGTAGCATTTTAATCTATCTAGCCCAATCTGTGCATTAATCTCTCCATTCCTGTCTGTCCGTTAGTCTATTCATTCCAGTCTGTCCGTTAGTCTATCCGTTCCGATCTGCCCCTTCCAGTCTACCCTGGAAACGGAGAGCTTGCAGCTCATGTCTTCCAAGTGTGTTGCAGAGAACCTGCTGCTTGTAAGAACTAGTTCCACTCCTTACCCGACAGTGCGCCCACTCAGACTGTACCACGGAGAAAAGTCCAGCACACGGAAGTGATTGAATTCCCGGTTTGTTACATCTAAGGAACATGCCTTGCCTGTTCCTCATCTCTCCCACTGGGACGGAAGTTGTCTTTTCACCGGGTGAAACACCTTGGCCCTGTCCCTGCAACAGTTCTTCCTCAGACCTGAGAAGGAAGATGGTCTGCTCTACCCAAGCCTCCGTCTGGGCTCCCGATGCCCATTCTCTGTACTAATGAGGGGGCTGTCGGTGAGGCAGGAAGAGGTGGAGGGATGGATAGAAGAGGGTTTGGGAAGCCTAGGAAAGGTTCAGAGAGCACTCAGCGTGTGACCAGATGGACCAGAAGAATCTAGATTGGCACTCCATTGGAACTTGGTTCCTCTCAGAGCAGTTCTGTGACTTTGCATGAATGAGAAAGCTCTAGTGGTGACCTAGGATTCAGTACTGACTTGACTAGTTAAGTGGGCAGGGTGTTCTAAGACACTAAAGAAAGCATCCGTCGAACCAGTTGAAAGTAGAGCTCAGGGTGGGTTCTAGGCTTGAATTGAAAATAATAAGGATGAGCCTGATCTCTGAGGAGTTAGCCCAGTAGGTATGTTGGAAGAGAAAAGGTGAAGAGGCTCTCAGATAAGGAAAGCCAGGGAGGTGGACGGTTCCAGCCAGATGCGGATGCAAGGGTGACTCTGTGTTCAATGAATTCTCCTCAGCAGTAGAAACCTGGTCCTGGTAGAGAGTAAGGCTACCAGACGCCGAGAACATGAGAGTGGAAGCCATTGGTCCTCCTTGCCCCTGGTTCAGATGTTTATAAATGTTTTGAAAGGAGGATATATACATGTGTTGCTTTTATCCTTAATGAGTGTTCTGGACCCCTGGAGATGTTGTAACATGAGCAGCTGGTTTAGCTGGAATCATATTTTTAACTGATGCTCAGTTTTCTTTCTATTTCTACTGATTCCTGCTGCCTTGGGACTCTTCCCCCATGGACGGCTAAGGATCCTTTTACTTTAAGGTGAGGACAGAGCATAGCCAAGGACAAGAGCGCTTTGCTTAGCTGTTGATGTTCAAGCAGGCCTTTCAAGCATGTTTTAGGGACCAGGGTTAGCCTGTCTCCATTTAAGAGGCAGACTTTGTAAGAAGGAAAATAACTGGGTCCCCAGGAACCAAACCTCAGAAGGCCAGGCATGCTTATGTGAAACTCATGAAGGGAGGTTGCAGGACTTGTTCCCCTCCAGATGGAAAGGAGAAATTTTCGCCTGGGTTAGCGAGAGGAGCTTACAGAGACTCAGAGAAGTTGACTTAAGGGATGGATGGTCATTGAGACCCAATGCCCCTTCCTCAGATTCATCTAAGGGGGCATTCAGACACTGTAGCTCCAGATGAGTGGAACGACCCTGCAGGCAGAGGAACGTGTGCGCTGTTACCCTGTGGAACTCTGGGGAAGAAACCACCTTGAAGTGTGCCTGCCATGAACACATTTAGGCCCAACCAGGCCTGGAGCATGTCCCCTCCCGACTCCCCAAAGCTTACACATGACATAGGGAGAATTCTGAGAGTCAGTCCTACTTAGGTTCTGAGTGGGTGTGGAGTTGCTGAGAATTCTGGGAGAAGGAAGCATTTTGGTCTCACCCCTAGAGGCTGGCTGAGCTCGTGGCTGCAGATACTGCCAGGCTCTAGTGAGAAGTTGACCAGTGTGTCTGTAGACCCAAGCCCACACCCAAAGACAGAAGGAAGAAATACCCCATGGGGCCATCAGCACTTGTACCAACCCCCCTCCTCATCACTGCCTGTGGTCTGTCATCTTTCCCTGGAGGGAAGAGGGGAAAGGAAGGAGTGGCTTTGAGAGGTGAATTTAATTGACTAATTGCCCGTAGCAACCAAAGTCTTAACTCCTAAGAGACTGTAACAAGATTATATTTTTCCATCATAAGCAGAAATGCAATGTTGATAATTAAGTTGAATCCAACCATTGAGAAATAAGGCAGCATATTTTAAAATACACAGTTGAGTGTGCACCGCAAGCAGAGCAGTTAGGCTCTATTTTTACTTTGAGGTAGGGCAAGGAATTCCCTCTTAACACACCTCTGAGGAAGTCATGGCTCAGGATACCTGTGTCAGGCTTACTTAGAGCTAGACGTGAGATGTTCTGCCCTTAAGGCTAGAGCTGTAAACTTGGAACCACAGAGTGCAGTGAGGGATTGGCTCTCCAGGCTGAGCTGCTGAGGGTTCTTATCAGTGCTGTGGAAGGAGGGAGCTGAGGTCAGGGAAATGTACTTAGAAGTTCAAGCCTTTCTCAGGTTTGCCCTGATGTTGAACGCTGGAGGAGAAATTTTACTATGTGTTGCTCTAATTCAGTATTTTAAAAAGAAATGGGGAAAGTGCTAGAAATGATGTCCCTAAACACCAGGGAGATGCCCTTCATTTTTATTCAATCCCCATGTACTAAATAAAGCATCCGTTATGCAGGGCTTCATTTCCAAGTCTAATTCATAAGTACTTTCCAGAACACTCAGATGAGAGGGAGAAAAACTCTTCTTAATTACATTTCCCTCCTCACTGGCATCCATACGAGGACGCTGCCGCCTTTAGGAAGATGTGGTTGAGAACCTGTGTGTCCTGAAATACCTAGCAATGTTTGCAGGGAAATCTCTAGGCCTGTTTTAAAAGCACGTGCCGCTCTGAGGGGTAGTGGGAGCTGCCTGACCGGACAGCGCTCGCTCGTGGATTATCCTGCCAGAAAATCCCTGTAGCACTTGGAGCTAATCTCAGGCCATAAATCCGTCTCCTGTTCTCCCTTGTCTGTCAGGAAGAGCCAGGAGAGCTAGAGATGGGGTGCTGTGGTTGAAAAGAGTCACTAAATACAGCTCCAGAACCGTGTGTGTGTGTGTGTTTTGGCTGGCTAGTTAAAAAGTTGCATTTGTGAGATAGTTTCATTTAAAGCTTACCAGCATGCGTCCATACACACTGGAGAAGCAGTTCCTGTGACTTAGCAGCAATGTAGAGTGGTGTTCTCTGCTCCCCAATCCAGCCAGTTCTCAGGACTCACCTCACCGGTGTCTTTTTAAATGAAGAACGAGTTGTTTCTAATTTTCTCCTGAAGTTATTGCAATCCTTCCAGAATTAGATTTATGATTAGACCTTGAGGTAGGCACCTGTGTATAGCACTTAGGCGTACACCACAGTATTTCTACTTGTGGAGTGGCTCTCTCTGCAGGTGCATCTCCCGGATGTGCTCAGAGCAAATTCTACCAAAGGGAGGCTCTTTCCAAACATTTTTCCCCAACAATGAAGTGTGCAAACTTTTTTTTTTTTTTTTTTGCCCAATAGTTTTTCGGGTATTTTCTCCTCATTTTGGAATTGCTACCTCCCACAAATGCCTACAGTACACGATGCAGCGAGCTAAGTTATTCTGTGGCCCTTCTGAATGCTTTGTCTTGGGTGATAGAGGACCTTGGTCTTCTCTGCGTCACTTCATCCTTAGTGCAGAGCATAAACTGTATCCGGTTAAAACCAGGAGCTCTGTCAAAAGCTCGTCTCACAGCAAGATAGTCCCAGATAGCACGGTACAGTCTCAGAGCTGAGTCTTGGAGGCTCTTCAAGTTCTCCTCGGCTCGTGTGCTCAGCTTCCTCCCTTGCTGTCACTGGGACAGGCTTCATCATCGTCTGCGCATTTGCCTCACTCTCGTTGTGACTACAGTCGGCTCAGCCTTGAGCTGAAGCCATTCGATGCTCTGTTCACTGCTTTCTTCAGAGATTTCCAACTGTTGGAGCAAAATACACTCAACTTGAGAGGGCTTGTCAGTCACAACACTGTGCACCATGTAGAGTCAGTGTGGCTTCTCATCTGTGTGCCTCGCAGCTGATAGGAGGCAAAAGAGAAAGTGTGTGCTCCTGGGAAGTGTCTTTGGCATTCAACAACAACAAAAAATTGTCAATCAGCTTTTCTAAATGGGAGTATATATTTGAGCTGTCAATTTCTACAACCTCATTTCCTTTTTGTATTTAGAATTTAGCCACTTGCTTGAACATGCAGGTGTGAATTAGGCATGTCATAACTGAAATTTAAGTAACTTTGTGTGATCCATAGTGATTTGAAAAGCAAGACCATGGTTTTCAACACCACAAAATTTACACTTCTGTCATTGCTGCAAGAAGTCATTTCATCTCCTGTGTTGGCAGGGGCCGGTGGCAGCTCAGACCATAGATTACTTCTCTGGACCGGACCCCAACATAAACTATCTCTCTTGACAGGCGCGGAAGCGGGGTCATAATTTATGATCCGGGCTGCCGCCGGCACCCCCGACACCGTGTAGAACTTGTCCCCTTTACAGCAGCATTAACGACAGACAGCTCACCTGTGACAGGTGAAACTTCCAGGAGGTTTATTGTGATCCCATGAAATAGATTGGAACTCCCATTATTCCATCTTTAAAATGCCCGAGAATCATAGCATAAACCTGGAATCCCTTAACCGTTGACGAAGGCGTTTCTTCTCAGAAAGGTAACACATTCAAAAGCTTTCACTTCATATCACACACACGTACACAAAGAAAACACAGAAGCTCGACATAAGCAGAACCAGTTTAGAACAGATCATTTGCTTTAAGAGAACAGTGTTTACCGTTTAGTGTTAGGATAGTTGATCTTCAGGTACATGGGTGAAGCTGCTGGCGTCTGAAGTCGCAAGTGACGCTTCTCTAGCTGATTGGTGATGTGTGACTGTAACTTTAGTTGGAGATGTTACACTGCATCTCCACGGCGGATGGAAAATACCAACACGCATTTCGTGCTAAATCACATGTATTTTCAACTTTCTTGGAAAACAAGACTCGGGGATGGGTGTGTAGCTCAGCAGTAGAGTTTGCCAACATGAAAAAAGAAAGTCAGAAATGTAGTACTTAAATTTAAAAAGTTCAGCTTGCACGTTCTTCTGCCTCAGTGTGGCAGAGAAGATCCTGGAAGATTACAAATAGCATACGCATTCAGTAAATGGCAGGAGAGCTGTAAGGAGAGAGGACAGTTCTTAAAACTCCGCAGTGGATCTGTTTCCTGCAGATACTGTGTGTCCAGCTGTCTCCTCGGAATTCCTCTAAGCTAGGGTTCTTCTGTGCGTCCCAGGCTCAGCATGGGTGCGGCCCAGTGGCAGCCCCTGACAGGAGCAGCGGTCTGGAATCCTTGTGTCACTGCCAGTCAAGACTGAACTTCTCTTGGCCAAGAGACTTTTGTGAGCCCGTGGTTTGTCACTGAAAGAAAGGTACTGCCCGTGACATGATTGGAAAGAGTAGGAGCGAGGTGGATTGTCACCGTTGGAGTAATGTTTCCTTTACTGCGCCGTTTGTCTCGCTGGTGGGCAGCTCTGTATCAGAACACCATGAGCACAGTCAGATGACAAAGCCCAGGCCCGGTGGTTTCAGTGACACTCACTGTGACAGGTGGGGTTTGAAGTGAAAGAGCTTGGGTAGATGGTCACCCTGAGTGACGGTCGCCTGCTCTTTGTCTTCCTCTGTCACTGACTGTGCACTGTCCCCACAGGCGGATTCTCCTGCCTTTTCCTACTCTCTTATCCAGTGTTCTCCAGGAGCAGAGTGAGCTTTTAAAGTCTGTCCCGGCCACGTCCTTTCCCTCAGTGTCTTCCATGACCGAACGTAGACCTGCTGTCTTCTGACACACACACGTTGCTTTCTTTGTCAGTGTAACTAGCGTATGAGTCTTGCTAAGTTTGTGCGTGTGTGTGTTCCCATATGTGTTTATCTATATCCAGAGGCATTGAGCTAAGTTGTCCACAGCACATTTTAAAAATATAGATTTAGCTTTTTTGTTTGTTTGTTTTGTTGTTTTTTGTTTTTTCGAGACAGGGTTTCTCTGTAGTGTTGGAGCCTGTCCTGGAACTAGCTCTTGTAGACCAGGCTGGTCTCAAACTCACAGAATTCTGCCTCCCAAGTGCTGGGATTAAAGACATGTACCACCACTGCCAAAATTAGACTCATGCTTTTAAATAGAACAATTTTATACAAAATCTGAGATTTCTAACTTCTCTTGAGAAAAAGAAAACCTAGCAAAAACTAAACTGAAGAGTGGAAATTTTTTTTTTGAGACAGGGTCTCATTATGTACCCCAGGTTGGCCCAGAACTCAAGAGCCTCCTCCCTTGGCTCCCGAAGGGCTGGGATTACAAGTGTGCACCACCATGCTTGGTTTCTGTACATTGTTCTAATGTGTTACGCTTGACTTGAAATTAGAAGAAAAAGTTGAAGGCAGTTTCTGCACTTTGTAGCTACAGTGGAAATTCAGGAAATACAGTGGAAACGTCTCTACGTTTCCAGTGGTATTTCATCTCTGAAGACGGTTAAGAGAGCAGGCTGTACCTGGTCCACCCTAAGGCGATGCCTCCATCCGCTCCTGCCATCCTCAGCCCTTCTCCACCTCTTGGAAGCAAGTGTGAGCTAAAGGGAGCAGATTGTTTGCAGCAGCAGTTGATGAGAGCCTGTGTTAGGCACACGTGCCCTGTATAAGCTGGCAGGGTGCTCCTCTGGGCCATGGGGGGTGTGGCCTGTGAAAGCCGCTGGGGGCAGCGGACACTGGGGGAGAGGATTCTTTGAAGCTGCAATATTGAGACTGCTTTTGAGCGACTGTTTTCTGCTGCTTCTCTTTTTTAAGCATGCCAGCGTTCAGTTTTATCATGAATGCTTTTCCAAGGACAGTAAATGGTTTTACACACTATGACATCGTTTCCATAGTAACTAATGTATTTTAGTGAAGACAGACTGTGATAGAAGTAGGCTAAAAGGGACAGATACAGAACTGGCACAGTGTAAAATGTAGGGCAGTGTGTGTTGTAGTAAAGATCCGTGTGTGTGTGTGTGTGTGTGTGTGTGTGTGTGTGTGCAACTTCTGCAACTAGCTCTTGACTTACTAATATACCAATGCAGTTTTTGCTGCACCCAGTATCATCTGGTGTTTTGTTGACACGTTCCTTGGTCAGTCTTGGGTTTTCGTGTCTGCCCGCTTTAATGTGGCCACTATTTAAAACATGCACCTGCCATGCTCCCTTCACCCCCTTCCCTGGCTTCTAGCCCTGCTTTCTGCTCCCGTTTCTGCACTTCCCCTTGAGCTGGTTGCCTGCACTGCCTGCCTCCCTCCTGCCTTTGTTAGCAGAGCCTTCCGGACAGGCTTGTGCTCTCCATGCTGATCCCAAATCACCAGTTGGCCACACTTATCCTCTGGGGATCTTACATTTAGAAGCCAGTGCACACGTGTCTACTTTCAAACGTTTCCACCAAACATCCGGCCCTGTGTAGTTGATCCTGGATTTTAAGCCGATATGGGGGATTGTGTTGCCCGTGAGTGAACTTGGGTTATTTTGGCATAAGACTGTACAAGCCTCCTTTATGCTCTTAATAAATCTCCATGGATGAGCAGGTGCCACTCAAATTCCTGTTCAACAGAAAGGGAAACCGAGACAACGGTCCTTGTGATGTAGACATTACATTTTTAACACATAGAATCATAATAGGGTAGTTTTACATGAAAATTGAGATTTCAAGAACTGTTTAACGACAGCTGTCTCCCCGGGCTGGGCCGTGTACGACTGACCCCTTGGGAAGGGGTCAAGCTCTTTAGCTCCTGCCAGTCTCTTCTCACCTGCTCTGCATATTTATACCTGCCTGGCCCTGTGGGTTTTAGCGTGTGACCCTTGCTGCACCACGCGCTCAGTTACAGAGCACATAAATAGCTGGGCTAGGGATAGAACTTTGTTTGCCGGTCAACGGCTTTTTTCCTGGCCATGGGCCAAACTTTTCTATTTTAGAGTGTACTCGGTAGGTCAGTGATGAGAGGCATCATTAGGTAGTGTAGACCACAGTTTGCGCTTTCCTAACGGAAATTCACTCTGCAGTCGATGGTGTTGGAGTACATTGTTCTTGTTTGGTATACTTTTCCTACTGGTTCCCTTGGTGGGAAAACGTGTGCTCCCCATTGCCGTGTGCAGGATGCAGGTGTTAGCAATAAATGTTGTGTTTCCATGTGCATAGAAAAACTGGTTGGAAAGAAAAAACTCCAGCATAACATGGGCTCCGTGTGTGTGTGTGTGTGTGTGTGTGTGTGCGCGCGCGCGCGCGCGCGTGTGCCTGTGACCTCAGGTGTCCTCGCAGAAATGCTAAGCACCCCATTTTCTATGGCTTGGTACTCCCAAAAGCGATGAGGTTGCCTGGGTAGTGAGCCGCAGGTGTTGTCTTCCTCTGTCTAGCCAGCTGTGTGATTGCAGGCATGGTGGCCATACCCAGCTGTTTCTTCAGTGTGGGTTCTGGGGGGTTAAACTCCCGTCTTTGTGCTCATAAAGCTTCAGCAACTAAGGCACCTCCCCAGCCCCCAACTTCTGTATTCCCCAAAGTTTTCAGTGGGTTTATATCACCTTTTTAGGAGGCGTAGTAAATATTACTTATATAAGCAAGGAATATGTGAGCACACACAGCATTGGCTGAACCCTCTGTCCTATTCCACGCATGAGAGACTCAAGGCATTCCCTGGCCACCTTTGCCTCCACGACAGTCTAGGCTTTCCCCTTGATGCCACTGTGCCGTATCATTATGCTCCATCTTGTCACTGCCCCGAGTCACCGTTTAGGCGCACACTTAGTCTTTCACTGTGCCTGGACGGGGTGAGGAAGTCAGGAGAAGAGGCAGCAGTTGGCATGAGGTTGAACCTTGTTAGGTCTGTGTATCTAGCACAGCCAAGGAGAAGGAGCTAGCCTTGGGCCAGAATGAATGGTTAGAGGAAAGTCATTTTTCCTAGGGAAGTGGGGTGCTGAGGAAAACCCTGCTGTACAGGTCCTTGTCTGAGCTGGGACTTGTCTCTGGGGCTCCATCCAGCTGTTGGGCACACGGGCAATCAAGGGCACGGACGTGGACGATTCCAGACACTGTGTGTCTGTCTGCAGCTGCATAGGCCTTGGGGAGCCCATTGTGAGAGTGGGCCTGTTACTGGTCCCCCGGCTGTGAGCCAGGGCCACCCCACACTGGAGAGCATTGAAGAGCTTGTGTGTGTTCTGTCTGTGCCTCGGCTTTCTGTGGGATCACAGCAGAGTCTGGCCCTGCCTGGCCTTGTTTTGTGCTTTGGACTCTAAGAATAACTGAAGGAACGCTTGTCCCCACTGACAGGCTTGATAGGGAAGTTGCTATCAAATGGCTATTTTATTCCCCGTGGCCACTGACATCACACCACATACAGCTCTGAGGTCCCACTTTAGTTGTGACTGGATAGGGCTGTGATCGCTGGAGCAGAAGGAAGCCATTCAGACTTGACTGTGTGTCCAGTAATGTGTAGATGGCTTTGGCAGGTCATTGAATATTTTAAACCTTTTGCAAGTAGTGAAAAAGGTTGAGAGTAGAACGAAGAAGACACTATGGCAGAAAAAGCACACCTCCTTTTCCTCTCAAGCTCCCATTTTAAAATAACCTAAATAGTGCTTCAAGTCTCGAATTAATTTCTCATGACCCTTAAATCCTCAATCCTCATCACATATAAGATATGTTTATGGTAGTAGTTGAGTGAATTTCAGTGATTCAGTTGTGTGTGTGCGCGCGCGTGTGTGTGTGTGTGTGTGTGNGGGTGTGTTAATCCAGGCATGAACATGAAGTGGTTAGAGGAGGATGTTGGGCATCTCCTTTCACTTTCCACTTTTTTTTTTTTTTTTTGTGACAGAATCTCTTGCTTAAGTCTTTCTGTTTTCCTGGGATCATCCTTTTCCCGCCCTTCAGTACTGGGGTTACAGGCACACATGTGGGTGCTTGGGATTTGAATACAGGTCTTCTTGACTTACACATGGTATCCTTATCCATTGGATCATCTTTTTAGCCTCCTTGATCACCCTTTTACTATTTATTTTTTATTACTCATATTTTAGTGCATAGTGTTGAGTTTAATCACCTTTTTTTTTTAAATGAAAAGAATCACTAAAAATGATTCATGAAAAGGAAGCAAGACTTCCCAATAGTATTGTTTCGTTTAATCTTAATAAAAAGTCTCTTGGCTGATGCAAGGAAACTCCAATCAAACCAGGTTAGACCAAATTAAAATGCCCATGTTTAATAAATGTGGCAGTCTCCTGTGGACCGAGACAGCATGGTGGGGAGAAAAGCCCATGTAAACCAGAAACCACAAGTTCCTTTTTCTGCATGAGCCTAAATAGCCTGTGGGAGTAGTCCTGTCCCTCCCCTGGGGGAGGGGTCAGCGCTCGGCAGGCTAGGAGTTGGACTCTGGACCAGGGCAACTCCCAGGCCAGGGACTTCCAATCATCTTTTTAGGTATAGAGGTAGAGGTCTGGGATGACGCCCCAACTTAATATTACAATTATGTGTGTCATTTGTTTTAAAAATAAAACTCTCAGGACCACATGTACAGAGATAAATTGTCTTCTAGTTAATTGTAGGTTGAGTTTGCAGGGGAACATGTTTCCTATACACTTTGCTTCTCCCTCCAACACACACATACACACACGCATGCATGCACACGCACGCACACATACACACACGCACCCCACTCTTCATACAGGAAGGAGTGAGGTCAGTTCGTTAGTCACTCTGTCTCTGCCTGTTCACCACTGCTCTCTCGTCCATCAGCAGAGACCGCACGCCAAAACCTGGGTGCTTCAGGCACAGTGCTCGGTACTTCCCTGAGCTGCCAGTCTAGCAGGAAAACAATGATAAAGCAAGTGCACGGCAGAGGAGAAAGTTAGTTCTACGTAGAGTGTGGGCAAAGAAAAACTCAAAAATAATCGCAAAATGAGTAGTAAAAAATTGTACCTCCCCGGCAAGCTGGGTGAGATGGGAATGACTTGGCTCAGCGCTAACAAAGCCTCTGGGCTGCAGGCTGCATCTCTTTCTTTGCCTCCTCCTGGGCCAGGGTGGGGGGAGGTGGAGGAGGGTGGAGAATATAACACTATGGAAGTGTGCTCCTAACTCTAGGCTTCTCAGCCTACACGTCCTCTCACAGCCTGGTCTCTGCCTCAGTTTCCCACCTTCCATCTTCCACCTTGCTGTCAGCCTCTCTACCCTGGAGAACTCCCAGGCTGCTGCCATGCCTGTGTCCCTTCGACCTTGCCCTGCTCACTTCACCGCGAGTGCCTGTTGAGAGGTTCAGGTGTGATAACCCCAGGCACTTGGAAACTCCAGGTCCACAAAAGCTGGAAGCTGACTGTGTCAGGAGACTTCAAAGTTGATAAGTCTTGGTATTCATTTATTTTTTATAAGATAGGGTCTTGTGTAGCAAATGCTGACCTCCAATTCACCATGAAGCCAAGGGTGAGCTTAAACTCCTGATCCTCCTCCTTCTCCTGAGTGCTGGAGTTAGAAGTTTGTGCCGCCACTCCAGATCTTGGTTTCATTGTTAGAGTTCTGTATTACCCCCGGGCTGGAGTATTATATGGTTTAAGCCGTTGGCTGTACTACAGCTTTGGTAGGTTTGTCCTTTGGTCTCCAATTCTGCAATAGACCACATATTTGGGTATTTGTGATTGGCCTTTTCCACGAGAAGGTCAGGATCACTTTGGATAGGATTGGAGAATAGCCGACTGTCCCAAAGCCCACAACCCAACAGGGCAGCAACTGTTTCTATGTGTAAACAAGTACAGTTTCATTAGTTACCCTGTCTCTGCAGATCTGTCTACATATGAACATCTCTGTCTACATACGCACATCTCTGTCTACATGTGCACATCTCTGTCTACATGTGCACATCTCTGCCTACATGTGCACATCTCTTCTCTACATGTGCACATCTCTGCCTACATGTGCACATTTCTATCTGCATATGCACATCTCTGTCTACATGTGCACATCTCTGCCTACATGTGCACATCTCTTCTCTACATGTGCACATCTCTACATATGCACATCTCTGCCTACATGTGCACATCTCTGCCTACATGTGCACATCTCTATCCGCATATGCACATCTCTACTTACATATGCATATCTTCATCTACATATGCACATCATCTCTATCTACATATACATATCTACCTACATGCACACACAGGGAGTTGGGGAGATTTTTCTTACCTTAAGCCTGGAAACCTAAAACTTGGATTTCCTACAGTCAGACTTGGATACAGTTAAATCAGGATAGTTGGTCAGTTTTTTTTTAAATGATCTTAGAAAAGCTGGTAATTTTTAATTAAAATGTTTCCATTTTACTTAAACAGTTACTTTCTATATCCTAACTTTCAAAATTGTAACTTGAAGAAAAATAGTATGTGGTTTTAGAGGCAGATGCTGCTCTTGTTTCTAGATGGGACTGTCATGTAAATTTTCTTCTACATTTGTTTTATTCATCCATGTTATCTTTGAAACGAGGTATCTGCTGATGCCTAAAGCTGTGCCAAGCTCTCTTGTTTGAAGTCAACACTGTGGCATCACCCTTTGGGTTTATGGCTGTAGATTCATAGACTCTTTGTTAGTTAACTCCATCTGTTTAATAAAGCCTAAAAAGAAATTGGATAGTGGTGTGTGTGTGTGTGTATAGATAGATAGATAGATAGATAGATAGATAGATAGATAGATAGATAGAAAGAATATGAGGATGAGATTGTGCCATAGTGAGCCAGCAGCTCCAGCTCCAAATGGGCTTTTAGTTTTCCCCTTGGTACCAGTTGCTGGAGTGTTGTGCAGGGAAGGTGCACTGCTTCACAGTCTGTTAGGGATTGGGCATCCGGTATTGTGCAATTTTGCGGTATGGGGGGGGCGAGAGAGAGAGAGAGAGAAAGAGAGGGAGAGAGAAAGTATTAAATTTCCTTCCTATGCCAGAAAAGGGTGAGGATGCTTGAAATGCTCTATATCAGAGGACAGAATCATTCCCTTGAAAATAGAAAACTCTCCGCGATGACCTTTAAGTCAGACCAACTGGCCTAACCTCTGTGGACGTGTTCCGGAGGAATCCAGTGTCTCATGTAAATGTTACCTTCAGTCAGACGTCCTTGTGGCCCTGAATTACCCTTCTCTGGTTATCAGGAGCCAAGTTAAAGTTCCCCAGGCAGAGAGTCACAGTGTCACACAGCTCAGTGGTATTGATCCCCAATGGGTTAGCCTCCAGAGGGGTCATAGACTGTGGCACCTTCAGGGCTTGGGCAGGACAGCATGACTCAGGAGCCATAGAGGTGGGCCTCCATGGTGGGTCTCCTGCGTGTCTGCAGTGAGTTCATGATTCCAGTGCCCACCTGCAGAGGACAGTACATAAGTTTCTAATTCTTTTCCCTATGGTCACCGCCTCCTCCGCCCCTCATTTTGAGTCATATTTGATTGACGAAACAATGATGCTCCTGTTAACTCTGCATCTTTTCAGGCAGTACAGAAATTCTGTTTTGTACATGTGGAAAGAGGAGGCTTTGGATGGGAATAAAATTTACTATGGGGTGTTTTAAACCATGGGCCAGGAAGAAAGATGATAAAAAATCCATACTGTAAAAGTGTAAGAGCCACAGCTAAGATAGAAAAAAGTTTCTCCTCCTTCCCACTTCAGATTCCTCAACTCAGAATTCACACGTTCTGCATAATCCTTCAACCATTTTTATTGTTCTTTTAAGGTATTTTACTAAAACAGAACTTTTATTCAGACAGCTAAAGGCAAGTAACAAGCTATGCTCCCTGATACTGACAGGCTGTAGGCAGTTACACACAAGCTGGAGGTCTCCTGCCTCAACCTTCAAACTTCAAAGGGGAATGTGAAGTGGGCATGGGCATCATCAGAATCAGCACCTAGACTTGTCAGGGGTGCTGGCCCCAGGATCTGAGGGCATCTTAGGCCTAGCATGCCACAGGCTGGTAGTAGAGGCTGCATTAGCTGACCTGCAGAAGGAAGGGATTGTGGGAAACAGGCCATTGCATCGAGCTGTCTTGGAGCAGGTTTTATGGCCATGCCTGCAGCTCAGTGCTTGGTGGACTGAGGAGGAGGATCTGGAGTTCCATGTCAGCTTACTCTGTTGTGTAAGAGAGTGAGACTTTATCTTGAGAAGGAAAAGAAAAGACAGCCTGGTTTGACAAAGACAGGAGAATTGAGGCAAATTTGGGCTGAGGCTTGGAGAGAGATTTGTTTTGGTTTTTCTTTTCCTTTGAATTAGGGTCTCACTCTGTAGTCAGACTTGCCCTTGACCCAGGCTGATCATGGGGTTCAGCCTCCTGAGTGCTTAAATGGCAGATGTGAGCCATCTTACTGAGCTGAAATATTCATTCTCCATGTACCCTGAGACTTGTAGAGACCCCGAGAAGGGGTGGTGTGTATGCTCAAGCATTTGGTGGTGCATTCATGATTCCTGCCCTTTGACCTTCCTGTCCCTAGAAATTAAGATCTTATGCTGTCTTCCTTTGGTGGCAGACCATGGCAGTTGCAGGCATCTGTCTGTACCTGGAGCAGCTATGTCAATGAAGACAATTTGTGGGCCATTTGTCCTCCACAAGTGGGTACTGCATGGTGGTGTCTCGTGGTGGTTCACATATAGAAAATGTTCGGTTCTGTTTTAATCTTCATCTTTTTTTTTTTTTCTTACAGTGTTTGGAAAGAACAGGATGCTGATCTAGACGTGGAAAAAGTAAGCTGGCAAGTTCTGTGCTGAAGGCTAATGTCTCGTGAATTAGAAAGCATTTCTCAGTGGAATCCTATAATTGCAATTGAATCGTGGGGGATTGTTTTGTTTTATATGTATGTATGTATGTATGTATGTATGTATGTATGTATGTATTCATTTTGAGATGATCTCAGGTACCCCATGCTTGCCTCAAACTGAGGATGACCTTGAACTCACGATTCTCCTGTCTTTACCTCCAAGTGCTGGGATTACAGGCGTGCCTCACTTATCCATAGGTTTTAAAGATAGAAGTTGACTTGGAGATAAAGTCTTTGGAACACAAAATGTAAAGAAAACCCTAGTTCACGTCAGTTTGGACAATGATAAAAACAAATGTTTTAGCTCTAAGTTAGGTCTCCTTTCCCTGAGTCAAATGGAACAGTTCCAGGATGGACAGTGCTGGCTTCAGGCTAGTTAAGCTACCCCCTCTCACACACACACCCTTAGTCCCTTCCTTGTCATCTTTTTCTCTACGTGTACATGGTCAATGCTTACTATGCCCTAGTTGTGCCTTTGAATTGTGGCCGCTGTGTAATAGGTCATTCTTTCACTCAGTTAACTTTGTGTGTGTGTGTGCCCACTGGGTGTTAGATATACTGAACTCAGGTGAGCCAGACAAGGATGTGACAGAGAGCTACTTCAGCAATTGCATCGCCCTGTCATGGGGCTACACTGGATCACTTCTGGAAGCCTGGAAAGGGCGAGCTATCCACGAAGCAGTTGGTGGGCTGTGTGAGCAACCACACCTTCAATCTTTCTCCAAGCGTGGCTGTGTCTTTTCTGGACTCTCTTCTCTCTTGAATGGATGTAAGTCATACTGGCTACTCTTGGGGCGTCCATTTCTGCTCAGCCACATGGCCTGGAGTGTAATTTGCATCAGTTCTCATTCTTCGCCTTCGTGGCTCCTCGGGCTGCCACTGCTTCGTCATCATCAGAAGTGGAGTTAGTTCTCCTTTTGAATATCAGTAGAGGGATGTTCTCCCTGACCTAGAGCCCCTTGGAACTTGGGTGATGGTATTTTTCTTTGAAGTTAAGAAGCATCGAGCTAGAGCAGTGGTTCTCAACCTGTTGGGTCTCGACTCCTTTGGGGGAGCATATCAGGTATTTACATAACGATTCATAACAGTAGCAAAGTTATAGTTATAAAGTTGCAACATAATTTTATGGTTGGGAGTCATTACAACATGAGGAGCTGCTTAAAGGGTCGCAGAATGAGGAAGGTTGAGGACCACTGATCTGTCTGGAGCAACCATTGAAGCATTGATCTGGAGCAGTCTTGACCTTCTGTCTTATGCAGGCCTTTGGCTGCTGCAGAATTTACTTCCGTGGTCTACTTCATTCATTGAGCTTTTCAGCTCACACACATATGAGGGTCTTAGGGAAATTAAGGGCTCTAGTGGAGACCAGGCAGAGGAAGTCTTTGAAAGTCTCTGCACTGGGGTCTGAGGACAGGAGCTGAAAAGACTCTCCCTATGGAAGGTCAGTGTGTTCCCACCTTCAGCAGTCAGGCCAAGCTCCCAAGCAGAATGGCACCTCTGGGTGCCCAAAGACACCTCAGGGGTTGCCCAGGAGACGTGTGGCATTGTCCAAGCTGTGAGCTTTCCCTGCTCTCTCCGCTCAAGTAGAGTGAATCAGACAGGACTTGACCCCGTGGGTGGTAACTACAGGAAGTTTCTCCAGGTCCTTTATCCCAGGCAGACTGTGGGGCTTGGTATGTGGGGTCAAGTGCCGGGAGAAGGCGTTAATTTTGTCTCAAGTCTTTAACTTTCGGTAAGACCTTAGGCTAATTGTTGCTCTTGTGACGCCACTTCTCCCCAGCACTGACGTGGTCCCATCTGGACACAGTGTTGTATATCTTTAATCCTAGCACGCAGAGGTGGGGGCAGAAGCAGGTGGATCTCTGGGTTCTGGGCTAAACAGTGTTACCCGGCGTGACGTACGTACGCACGTGCGCACGCATGCCGGCTTACTCACTCTCCCTTTCTCTCCCTCACACTACCCCACAAAAACAAAAGAGTTGTTCCTTTTTCAGAACTTAGTAAAATTATTTATGTTTTGAATTTAGAAACACAAACCATATGTATGTTTAACGTTTTTATGTAGGTATTGTACCAAAATGGGAAATGGGCTATTGTTCACGGGGCTACAGCATTCTCGGTAAAGTCCAGTAGGGAGAAGCAGCTCCTGGAAGGCCAGGCTTTGCTGACTGTCCCTGCAGGTATATGATCAGCAGCCCAGGTATCCAGCAATGTAGCGGGCAGGGCTGACTAACTTTCCTGTGGGCTTTCCACACACTGGGGATTGCAGAATCGGGTGCTGAGTGAGTGGTAAAGTGAATTCTAGCTGTGTCTAGGCTCTGCCTGCACCCTCAGCCAGGCACCTAATGACTTGAAAATCACTTAATGCCTTAAGTAAGTTCACCCTTTACAAAAAATAAAAAAATAAAAAACCCCTTAATTCAGAATATTTCCCAATCACTGTGAGAGGGCAGGGCGATTGAGCACGGTGTACCCGCTCTTCCTGTTGCCGATGTTTATGCATGCCGGAGTCAGTCTGGTACAGGGACTCCTCCATTGTATATACAAATGATTCCCGATAACCACGCGAGCAGAGAAAAGCCACTGACATCATAGTGTTTGTCAAATGGATATTTTGGGTTTTTCTAGTTGTGGATTTTTTGTGAAGACAACTCTGTATGGGAAGTGAAGTTTATTTTCAATGCTGAAGCACACACATGAATCAACGTAAGAATGACTTGATGGCACTAGCTGATAATAGTGCGCTTTGTGCATGGTTTCCTGACCTATAGTGCGTACCCATGGGGAGGGGCATGGCCCCCACTGTGAGCTGGTCAGGTGCTGTGATTATATCAGGAATTTAGAACCACCTTTTTCCCATAGTGCACTTTACCTTGGAATGGATATAGGGTTTAAGTCAATGCATTTGTGTGCCTTCTTCTAGAACATTTTTTGAGTAAGATGTAAGGAAGCAGTGTCATTTTCCAAAGAGGTATTCCATGACAACCCCCCCCACCCAAGTTTATGGCAGATTGCTATGGGTGTCCTCAAACCTGCCTTTGCAGCTATGTAGTTACCGTAGGAGCTGTATTCCTTGTTGAACTGTATGCTTTGTCAGGCCAGAATCATGATCTGTGCTAAGCTTGATGCCTAGGCCAGAGCAGACCCTTCAGAAATGTTAGCTGCAGGCACAGATGAATGAATGACGGCCAAATAAAAGGGTAGCAAGAGCAAGTGGCGCCATTTTGGTGTGTGGTGAAATACTGAAAGCAGTCCAGTCAAACACCCTGGAGACAGGACTTCATTTGTGGAAGTCATGCTTGCTAATAGCGTTGTATGGAGATAAGATAAAGATTCTTTGGCTTTCTCTTCAGAAGTATGCAGTGTCAAGCAGACAAATGAACAGATAATTCTCAAGAATAATGTAATCCGGGTAATCAGAGCAGATCCGGAAATAAAAGAAGTCTCAAGAACAAATTGAAAATATCAAAGTAGTTTTGTTGTTTGTGCTGGTTCTTCTGGCTGTCTGGGAATACTCTTCTGAGTGGATTCTGTACATTTACTGCTTTAAGTATACAAAGTGTGTCTTCTGAAAATGAAGTTATATGCACCTGAATTTTGAAAGAAAAACTCACTTTTGTATAAAAAGCTGATTAAATCGTTTCATTCTATTTAGTAACTTAAAACCTGATTTAAATGGATTTGATTAAAATAACACCTAGTTCAGTCATAGCTGCCTTCCCAGGTAGCAGGTTGAGTTCCTTGTACCCTGGATGACCTTCTATGACAGTGCTACCCTTGCCACTTTGGTATCTCAGGAAGGTCATGAAGTCTGTGCTGCCCTTCCAGCCATTCACCGCAGCTGGAAAGCTGCACTCAAGACCACAAGGACGGCTGCCTGTCCCACAGGCACCATGGCCTTCCGAAACAAGAGTGCCCTTCAAAAGCAAAGTACGTACGAAAATTCCCCTGGAGAGTTGCTTCCCTTGATCCTGGTGAAAAACATTGATCTGCGCATCCAGGGCTGCTCTGTTTTTCAATATTTCTTTGTTTTAATTTTAACTCCCAAGGGAAATACAAAACAAAACAAAACAATCCCCCACCAAAACCTGGGTTTTTATAGTGGAACTACTAGTCCTGTGGGAAAAGAAATAATCTAGTTCCAAATAGTTAAGTTTTTGAAAGTGGAGGCTGCGCCTGGAGTCATGCTGGTTTGAAGCCATGCATGTGCGATTGCTGTACACCCAGGGGTGAAAGGTCAACATGACTTTCTTCAGTTTGAACATAGGATTTCTTGCGCTCTGATACTAAGCAGGGCTCCTGTGGATCATACAGAGGTTTCAAATGCTAGTTTTAGGCTAACAAGTCAGCCTCCAGTGCCAATGGGCACCAGGCCCCTGTGTGTGGTGGTTGTTTTAGGGAGGTGGGAGAGGGAAGAGGAACTTCAGAAGTGAAGTGACCCCATGCTTGTCCTGCCTGCCCATTGGTGGGGCTTGGAGAGGGAAGGTCCTGTATGTGGGTGTACCGTGTCCGTTAGCTGTCTGCCTGACCCAGGGAACTGTAGGATGCCAGGCTTGCTTACATTCTCCCTGCCTCTGACCCCACGCTCACAGGTGGGTTGACCCGTTCTGCCAGCAGTAGGGCCAGGGACAGATCCCACCCCAGTGTGCCACTGAAGGTCGCATTTCACACAGCCCACCCTCCTGCCTGCTGGGCTCAGGGAAGAAGAATGGCTTTGAGTTGGGGGCAGAGGAGACTTAGTTTTGAATGAAGGAGCATGCGTAGAGTACTGTTTTAGACGCAAAGGCAGTTCTTTTTAGTCCTGGGCCAAACATAGTAGTTATATGCATCACTCTTAATAGCCGACCAACTTTCTCTTTCATAAATCTCTGGATTGTAAAAGTGCTACTGTCTAAGAAGAAAAAACAGACCCTCCGCCAGCACAGACTTTCCAAGAAAATAAACAGCCCCTCTTTCTAGACATTATAAACCAAGGCAAATATTGATGATAATCAGAAGAGCTGCAAATCAAATGTTCCCATTATAATTCAAGGAAAGAGGAGCAATTTGAGATGAGTTGTCAGCCCTGATAGGAACGTTTTATCCATTCATTCTCTCACCATTCACACACACCAGTGGGTCAGCCTCTGGCATGGGTCAATGTTGTTATACCTGGTTATGCCATTTTTGCTTCTGAGGAAAATGAAGCTCAACAGAAGAGAAGTGATTTGCCCAAGGACTGTCTCCTAGGAAGTGGCCAGACCCCAAGGATCTACGCAGCCCTGGCCACTCTTCTCTTTCCCTCTGCTGGATGCCCTGAAGCTGAGCAGAAGACGGACGCACAATTTAACTGGCAATGCTATGCTCATCTTTGATCTTCTCTTCACTAAATTTAAAGGAATTTTCTCCCTTATTTGTGGTAATAAAAATGATATATCATGTATTATATATATATATATCACATATATTTTATAATCAGGAACACTGAGAAATCCCTAAATTTCCCATTTAAAGCTGACCAGGTCCTGTTTGGTGGTCCCCTGGAGCAGCACAAGGGTGACTTGGGGGATAGCTTGCTGCAGGCAGTAAGTAGGTATGGGAAGCCTGCAGGGTGCTCATCTCTTCCTGCTGCTGAGGGATCATTTTATTAATTTCCCCACCTCAGTAGCAGTCATCATTCCAGAAGATGGAGTGAGATGTAGACCCAGTGAGGGAAATATTGTCCTCGTTACAGCAGAGAGTCACAAGCCCTTACCTGCTCGGTTCAATTTTTTTTTTTTTTAATTTAACATGGATACCTTCCCCAGGAGCTGTGAATGACCATGTGATTTGTTCTGCTGCAGCCAGGACTACATGGTAGAGGCTGGCATATTTGGTTGTCTGCCTTGCACAAACTTACTGTCTGCAGAAATTGCACGTGAAGGTATGATTATTAATAAAATCCATATGAGGGGTGGCTTAAAAGATGCCGTTGTCACGCCCTTAGACTGCGTTTGGGAGGCTGATTATGCCCTCGCCATAACATGCATTCAAAGTCAGTATTGTGCCTCAAAGAAGGTCGTTGGTGCTCACTTTTGACCCACAGCCAATTTTTATTTAAGCAGTAAACCTTTTTTGTTTGTTGTGGATGCTGTTACAAATTGCTGCAAATGTGGTGGCTTGGAATGACATATTTATTCCCTCATGGTTTTAGAGTCCAAGAAGTTCAGTATCAAGGTTGTCAGCAGGCTCATGATACCTCCATTCGTCTTCTGGTAGCGTCCAGTGTCCTTTGGCTGTGGCCTGCCCGCGTTGTTTCTTCCTCTGTCTTTGAGTGTTCTTCTGCCATCTCCTCGCCTGCATCTTTCTGCAAATGTTAGACCTGTGGGAGCCAAGCTGCATGCTTGCTTAACTAACAGTGGTAGCACCTCCAGTTTGCCCTGCTGGTGGAAGACAATCCTTCTTAAGCATTTCCTTCCTTCTTGCTGTTAGAAGTTTTGGTTCCTGGTCAGTGACCAGATGGGGTCAGCTTAGGATCCAGAGGAGAAATCGGTTAGTGGGTTGGGCCATACTCAGAGGATGGTCCTAGCAGGTCGTGAACAGGGGGCAGTTCAAATAATGTGGTAAAGCTTGCCATGAGGGAGCCTCTTCAGTAGGTGTTATCTAGACAGATGCTTGGCCGCAGAATTCTCTGGCTGAGTATATCATGGGGCCAAGAGGAGGCAGGAGGCATGAAGCCAATGCACAGAGCATATAGCCACCCACTGAATAAAGAAGGCCAAGGTAGGAGCTTGGAAGCCCCAGTCTGATGTCACGGTCACAGAACTGATGCCATTCTGAGTGTCCTTGGCCCATATCCTCTCACATCCTGGGAGGGAGTGGACGGCAGAGCTGGTGAACACGGTGAGTTGTCTAGCCGAGCGGATTGCAGGGTGCGAGGCAGGTAGACTGTTAAAGTTAAAAGCAGATTTAGCTCTTTAAACACATGGGCTTGTGTGAATCTTTTGGATCAGTTTTGGCTATTATTTTAACTTGCTGAAACATTTTGAAATCTCTGTTCTTTTTTCTAGTTCACTCCCCCACCCCCTTCTTCTCAGCTGTGTATTTATTATTCATGAGTTCTTGAAGGACAACTTGATGAAAATGTTGACTGAGGAACAATGTGCAAAATGCTGTCCTAAGATGTTGCTCTCCTGGGATGCTGGTGCCCTGGGGTGTCATCATTTAGTCTCTCCTCAGTCCACCAAGCTGTATCATCAGTTGGCCGGATTTCCCATCATGCTTAGATAGGCCTCTGGGTGACTGCCCCTTTGCTGACACCCAGGGGTGCTATGCCCGTGATATAGCACCTCATAGTTATTTGACAATGCCTGTCTTGTGTCTCTGATAAGGGAAGGGAGACTTGGTAGGGTTCTCGGTTAGCCACTGTGCTGAGAGGTCCTTCATTGGGGTCATGGTGTTAAATTCTGAGCCTATTTCCTGTCACGTATTCAAGTGTTAGGTAGGTGGCATCTTAATTACAGTTTCTGTTACTGTGACCAAACACCATGATCTAAGCAACTTGGGGAGGAAATGGCTTATTTGGCCTCGTTGTCCACAGCCCTGTTCATCATTGAAGGAAGTCAGGATGGGACCTCAAAAAGGGCAGAAACTTGGATGCAGGGACTGAGACAAAGGCCATGGAGTGGCGCTGCTTACTGGCTTGCTCCTTGTGGTTTGCTCGGCCTGCTTTCTTATAGAACCCAGGACCTCCAGCCCAGAGATGGCCCCACCACATAGGCTGTGCCTTCCCCTATCAATCACTAATTAAGAAAATTCCTTGCAAGCTTGCCTACAGCCTGATCTTAGAGAGGCATTTTCTCAATTGAAGCTCACCCTCTCAAGCTAACATAAAACCAGTCAGGACAGGTGGTGAGGATTTTGTTTTTTTAAAGGAGGAGCTGGAGTTCTCTGCCCAGATGTAGCAAGCATTGAGAGAGAGAGAGAGAGAGAGAGAGAGAGAGAGAGAGAGAGAGAGAGAGAGAGAGAGAGAGAGAGAGAGAGAGAGGGAGGGCCAGTCAGCAGCTTCGGACATCATCTTCAGAAATCCTTTCCACCTCCTTTAAGATAAAGTCTCACTAATCTGAAGTTTGCCCCTTAGGCCAGACTGAATGAACAGGAAGCCCCAGGGAGCTGCCTCCCCAGAGCTGGGATTGCAAGAGTATACTAACACATCTGGCATTTTCATGTGGGTTCTGGAGGTCAACCACAGGTCTTCCTGCTTTACCAGATATCACCCCCATCTCCCAGTATTTCTTCGAAGCCCTCAGCTCTCCTTAAGGCCGGTCCTTATGGTCTGTGTAGTCTGGAGTCACACACCAGGGGAATATGGCTGCTTCTGGGAAGGTGTCTTGTGCAGTGCGCACTCGGTATTGAATATAGTCAGAATGTAAAGTGGAAGGGAAGAAGTGAGGATCTGGGTGTGCAGTCCTTAACAGGGATGGATCGACAGTTCGCCCGTCTGCATCGTCCTCCAAATGAGAGCTGACACAGTTGAGGTGGCTTCAGAGTTGCACTTGAGGTGGTCGAAGCAGTGGAAAGGCTGCGTAGATCAGGGCCCCAAGTAAGGCCTGACCTCAGCTGAGACCATGGGGTGCTGTCAGGTGACCACAGAGGCTGTGCTGAGTGTCCAAAGACAGTTGGGACTGCAGTAAGGGAGCCCCGGGTGGGAGCGGGGCCAGCAGAGCCTCACCCGGGGTTGACTAGCTTCCAGCTTTGATGGGTAGAGCTGTATAACAGGCAGAGGAAGTCTTCCTTTCTGCCTGCTTTTCTTCAGTGTTGCATTGATTTAAAACAAGCCCACAGAACCCTTGTCTGGGGCTGATTGTGTTCATCTTTAGAGGAATATTATGAAAAGTCGACCTTCTAGACTGGTGAGAGAATGATCTGAAATGAATTAACTGCCGTTTTGCCGATTAGACTGTTATCAGATGGGAGAAGCACATTTTCCCCTTTCGGAAAGAGCTGGACGTGCATTCAAGTGTTGCTTATGGAAGAACAAGTGAAAGCAAATTTGATAATGAGAAGAGATTTGAATAGCCCTAGGGTATGGCAGGCAACTTGGCAGTGGTGGTGGTGGCCCACTATGAGCTGTGAGTCTAGGAGGCCTCACGGGTCAAATGTCAGAGCCCATCAACCACTAGAACAAAAACCCAGAATATTTTACTATAGTTCCTGTATTTAATTAATATTGGCTACTAGTGATTTTTACATTACTCTGTTTTTATAGTGGCCAAGGAAAAAAAATATAATTAGGTGTCTGTGTTTGTAGATCTTACTGTATCAGAGTTGTTTGGAGGGAAAAGTAAAAAGCTTCAGAAACAATCATTTCAAACCCAGCAGAGCCAAATGTGTTGTTAGGACAAGGGATTTGTTACCTGTTGGAAATGTAACTTTTTCTCACTTTGTCTCCGGAAGGTAAAACCCAATTCAGTGAGTACCTTGCACCTGTTTTCGTAAGGTTTTAGGCGACCGTCCTTACCCTTGTTCAACCCATAAACACCCATTCGTTCGGTTCAGGTTTGACACAACTCACGGTAGATTTCTCGGTTCAGGTTTGACACAACTCACGGCAGATTTCTGCTTCTTTTCCTGTCAGCCTGTCTCCGGACTCCTCACACTTGACAGTGTGGTTCACTCCCGCGCAGGAACCACCCAGCTCAGGAGCTTTTCCCCAGCAGCCTCCCTCTCCTGCCCTCCTCCTCCACCTGGTGCTCTACACTCCTCCCACTTCCTGTGGCTCTCAGGGTTCCCCCTGGAGCCCTCTGGCTCAGTCCTGCGCTCTACCCTAGTCTTTCTTTGTCTCTAGATGCCGAGCTTTGTGTGCTTCCCAGCATCCCCCACTCTTCTTGCT
>NW_026067910.1:1140802-1346561 GCF_014885135.2 Alexandromys fortis | reverse complement strand
CCTCCACAAGTGGGTACTGCATGGTGGTGTCTCGTGGTGGTTCACATATAGAAAATGTTCGGTTCTGTTTTAATCTTCATCTTTTTTTTTTTCTTACAGTGTTTGGAAAGAACAGGATGCTGATCTAGACGTGGAAAAAGTAAGCTGGCAAGTTCTGTGCTGAAGGCTAATGTCTCGTGAATTAGAAAGCATTTCTCAGTGGAATCCTATAATTGCAATTGAATCGTGGGGGATTGTTTTGTTTTATATGTATGTATGTATGTATGTATGTATGTATGTATGTATGTATTCATTTTGAGATGATCTCAGGTACCCCATGCTTGCCTCAAACTGAGGATGACCTTGAACTCACGATTCTCCTGTCTTTACCTCCAAGTGCTGGGATTACAGGCGTGCCTCACTTATCCATAGGTTTTAAAGATAGAAGTTGACTTGGAGATAAAGTCTTTGGAACACAAAATGTAAAGAAAACCCTAGTTCACGTCAGTTTGGACAATGATAAAAACAAATGTTTTAGCTCTAAGTTAGGTCTCCTTTCCCTGAGTCAAATGGAACAGTTCCAGGATGGACAGTGCTGGCTTCAGGCTAGTTAAGCTACCCCCTCTCACACACACACCCTTAGTCCCTTCCTTGTCATCTTTTTCTCTACGTGTACATGGTCAATGCTTACTATGCCCTAGTTGTGCCTTTGAATTGTGGCCGCTGTGTAATAGGTCATTCTTTCACTCAGTTAACTTTGTGTGTGTGTGTGCCCACTGGGTGTTAGATATACTGAACTCAGGTGAGCCAGACAAGGATGTGACAGAGAGCTACTTCAGCAATTGCATCGCCCTGTCATGGGGCTACACTGGATCACTTCTGGAAGCCTGGAAAGGGCGAGCTATCCACGAAGCAGTTGGTGGGCTGTGTGAGCAACCACACCTTCAATCTTTCTCCAAGCGTGGCTGTGTCTTTTCTGGACTCTCTTCTCTCTTGAATGGATGTAAGTCATACTGGCTACTCTTGGGGCGTCCATTTCTGCTCAGCCACATGGCCTGGAGTGTAATTTGCATCAGTTCTCATTCTTCGCCTTCGTGGCTCCTCGGGCTGCCACTGCTTCGTCATCATCAGAAGTGGAGTTAGTTCTCCTTTTGAATATCAGTAGAGGGATGTTCTCCCTGACCTAGAGCCCCTTGGAACTTGGGTGATGGTATTTTTCTTTGAAGTTAAGAAGCATCGAGCTAGAGCAGTGGTTCTCAACCTGTTGGGTCTCGACTCCTTTGGGGGAGCATATCAGGTATTTACATAACGATTCATAACAGTAGCAAAGTTATAGTTATAAAGTTGCAACATAATTTTATGGTTGGGAGTCATTACAACATGAGGAGCTGCTTAAAGGGTCGCAGAATGAGGAAGGTTGAGGACCACTGATCTGTCTGGAGCAACCATTGAAGCATTGATCTGGAGCAGTCTTGACCTTCTGTCTTATGCAGGCCTTTGGCTGCTGCAGAATTTACTTCCGTGGTCTACTTCATTCATTGAGCTTTTCAGCTCACACACATATGAGGGTCTTAGGGAAATTAAGGGCTCTAGTGGAGACCAGGCAGAGGAAGTCTTTGAAAGTCTCTGCACTGGGGTCTGAGGACAGGAGCTGAAAAGACTCTCCCTATGGAAGGTCAGTGTGTTCCCACCTTCAGCAGTCAGGCCAAGCTCCCAAGCAGAATGGCACCTCTGGGTGCCCAAAGACACCTCAGGGGTTGCCCAGGAGACGTGTGGCATTGTCCAAGCTGTGAGCTTTCCCTGCTCTCTCCGCTCAAGTAGAGTGAATCAGACAGGACTTGACCCCGTGGGTGGTAACTACAGGAAGTTTCTCCAGGTCCTTTATCCCAGGCAGACTGTGGGGCTTGGTATGTGGGGTCAAGTGCCGGGAGAAGGCGTTAATTTTGTCTCAAGTCTTTAACTTTCGGTAAGACCTTAGGCTAATTGTTGCTCTTGTGACGCCACTTCTCCCCAGCACTGACGTGGTCCCATCTGGACACAGTGTTGTATATCTTTAATCCTAGCACGCAGAGGTGGGGGCAGAAGCAGGTGGATCTCTGGGTTCTGGGCTAAACAGTGTTACCCGGCGTGACGTACGTACGCACGTGCGCACGCATGCCGGCTTACTCACTCTCCCTTTCTCTCCCTCACACTACCCCACAAAAACAAAAGAGTTGTTCCTTTTTCAGAACTTAGTAAAATTATTTATGTTTTGAATTTAGAAACACAAACCATATGTATGTTTAACGTTTTTATGTAGGTATTGTACCAAAATGGGAAATGGGCTATTGTTCACGGGGCTACAGCATTCTCGGTAAAGTCCAGTAGGGAGAAGCAGCTCCTGGAAGGCCAGGCTTTGCTGACTGTCCCTGCAGGTATATGATCAGCAGCCCAGGTATCCAGCAATGTAGCGGGCAGGGCTGACTAACTTTCCTGTGGGCTTTCCACACACTGGGGATTGCAGAATCGGGTGCTGAGTGAGTGGTAAAGTGAATTCTAGCTGTGTCTAGGCTCTGCCTGCACCCTCAGCCAGGCACCTAATGACTTGAAAATCACTTAATGCCTTAAGTAAGTTCACCCTTTACAAAAAATAAAAAAATAAAAAACCCCTTAATTCAGAATATTTCCCAATCACTGTGAGAGGGCAGGGCGATTGAGCACGGTGTACCCGCTCTTCCTGTTGCCGATGTTTATGCATGCCGGAGTCAGTCTGGTACAGGGACTCCTCCATTGTATATACAAATGATTCCCGATAACCACGCGAGCAGAGAAAAGCCACTGACATCATAGTGTTTGTCAAATGGATATTTTGGGTTTTTCTAGTTGTGGATTTTTTGTGAAGACAACTCTGTATGGGAAGTGAAGTTTATTTTCAATGCTGAAGCACACACATGAATCAACGTAAGAATGACTTGATGGCACTAGCTGATAATAGTGCGCTTTGTGCATGGTTTCCTGACCTATAGTGCGTACCCATGGGGAGGGGCATGGCCCCCACTGTGAGCTGGTCAGGTGCTGTGATTATATCAGGAATTTAGAACCACCTTTTTCCCATAGTGCACTTTACCTTGGAATGGATATAGGGTTTAAGTCAATGCATTTGTGTGCCTTCTTCTAGAACATTTTTTGAGTAAGATGTAAGGAAGCAGTGTCATTTTCCAAAGAGGTATTCCATGACAACCCCCCCCACCCAAGTTTATGGCAGATTGCTATGGGTGTCCTCAAACCTGCCTTTGCAGCTATGTAGTTACCGTAGGAGCTGTATTCCTTGTTGAACTGTATGCTTTGTCAGGCCAGAATCATGATCTGTGCTAAGCTTGATGCCTAGGCCAGAGCAGACCCTTCAGAAATGTTAGCTGCAGGCACAGATGAATGAATGACGGCCAAATAAAAGGGTAGCAAGAGCAAGTGGCGCCATTTTGGTGTGTGGTGAAATACTGAAAGCAGTCCAGTCAAACACCCTGGAGACAGGACTTCATTTGTGGAAGTCATGCTTGCTAATAGCGTTGTATGGAGATAAGATAAAGATTCTTTGGCTTTCTCTTCAGAAGTATGCAGTGTCAAGCAGACAAATGAACAGATAATTCTCAAGAATAATGTAATCCGGGTAATCAGAGCAGATCCGGAAATAAAAGAAGTCTCAAGAACAAATTGAAAATATCAAAGTAGTTTTGTTGTTTGTGCTGGTTCTTCTGGCTGTCTGGGAATACTCTTCTGAGTGGATTCTGTACATTTACTGCTTTAAGTATACAAAGTGTGTCTTCTGAAAATGAAGTTATATGCACCTGAATTTTGAAAGAAAAACTCACTTTTGTATAAAAAGCTGATTAAATCGTTTCATTCTATTTAGTAACTTAAAACCTGATTTAAATGGATTTGATTAAAATAACACCTAGTTCAGTCATAGCTGCCTTCCCAGGTAGCAGGTTGAGTTCCTTGTACCCTGGATGACCTTCTATGACAGTGCTACCCTTGCCACTTTGGTATCTCAGGAAGGTCATGAAGTCTGTGCTGCCCTTCCAGCCATTCACCGCAGCTGGAAAGCTGCACTCAAGACCACAAGGACGGCTGCCTGTCCCACAGGCACCATGGCCTTCCGAAACAAGAGTGCCCTTCAAAAGCAAAGTACGTACGAAAATTCCCCTGGAGAGTTGCTTCCCTTGATCCTGGTGAAAAACATTGATCTGCGCATCCAGGGCTGCTCTGTTTTTCAATATTTCTTTGTTTTAATTTTAACTCCCAAGGGAAATACAAAACAAAACAAAACAATCCCCCACCAAAACCTGGGTTTTTATAGTGGAACTACTAGTCCTGTGGGAAAAGAAATAATCTAGTTCCAAATAGTTAAGTTTTTGAAAGTGGAGGCTGCGCCTGGAGTCATGCTGGTTTGAAGCCATGCATGTGCGATTGCTGTACACCCAGGGGTGAAAGGTCAACATGACTTTCTTCAGTTTGAACATAGGATTTCTTGCGCTCTGATACTAAGCAGGGCTCCTGTGGATCATACAGAGGTTTCAAATGCTAGTTTTAGGCTAACAAGTCAGCCTCCAGTGCCAATGGGCACCAGGCCCCTGTGTGTGGTGGTTGTTTTAGGGAGGTGGGAGAGGGAAGAGGAACTTCAGAAGTGAAGTGACCCCATGCTTGTCCTGCCTGCCCATTGGTGGGGCTTGGAGAGGGAAGGTCCTGTATGTGGGTGTACCGTGTCCGTTAGCTGTCTGCCTGACCCAGGGAACTGTAGGATGCCAGGCTTGCTTACATTCTCCCTGCCTCTGACCCCACGCTCACAGGTGGGTTGACCCGTTCTGCCAGCAGTAGGGCCAGGGACAGATCCCACCCCAGTGTGCCACTGAAGGTCGCATTTCACACAGCCCACCCTCCTGCCTGCTGGGCTCAGGGAAGAAGAATGGCTTTGAGTTGGGGGCAGAGGAGACTTAGTTTTGAATGAAGGAGCATGCGTAGAGTACTGTTTTAGACGCAAAGGCAGTTCTTTTTAGTCCTGGGCCAAACATAGTAGTTATATGCATCACTCTTAATAGCCGACCAACTTTCTCTTTCATAAATCTCTGGATTGTAAAAGTGCTACTGTCTAAGAAGAAAAAACAGACCCTCCGCCAGCACAGACTTTCCAAGAAAATAAACAGCCCCTCTTTCTAGACATTATAAACCAAGGCAAATATTGATGATAATCAGAAGAGCTGCAAATCAAATGTTCCCATTATAATTCAAGGAAAGAGGAGCAATTTGAGATGAGTTGTCAGCCCTGATAGGAACGTTTTATCCATTCATTCTCTCACCATTCACACACACCAGTGGGTCAGCCTCTGGCATGGGTCAATGTTGTTATACCTGGTTATGCCATTTTTGCTTCTGAGGAAAATGAAGCTCAACAGAAGAGAAGTGATTTGCCCAAGGACTGTCTCCTAGGAAGTGGCCAGACCCCAAGGATCTACGCAGCCCTGGCCACTCTTCTCTTTCCCTCTGCTGGATGCCCTGAAGCTGAGCAGAAGACGGACGCACAATTTAACTGGCAATGCTATGCTCATCTTTGATCTTCTCTTCACTAAATTTAAAGGAATTTTCTCCCTTATTTGTGGTAATAAAAATGATATATCATGTATTATATATATATATATCACATATATTTTATAATCAGGAACACTGAGAAATCCCTAAATTTCCCATTTAAAGCTGACCAGGTCCTGTTTGGTGGTCCCCTGGAGCAGCACAAGGGTGACTTGGGGGATAGCTTGCTGCAGGCAGTAAGTAGGTATGGGAAGCCTGCAGGGTGCTCATCTCTTCCTGCTGCTGAGGGATCATTTTATTAATTTCCCCACCTCAGTAGCAGTCATCATTCCAGAAGATGGAGTGAGATGTAGACCCAGTGAGGGAAATATTGTCCTCGTTACAGCAGAGAGTCACAAGCCCTTACCTGCTCGGTTCAATTTTTTTTTTTTTTAATTTAACATGGATACCTTCCCCAGGAGCTGTGAATGACCATGTGATTTGTTCTGCTGCAGCCAGGACTACATGGTAGAGGCTGGCATATTTGGTTGTCTGCCTTGCACAAACTTACTGTCTGCAGAAATTGCACGTGAAGGTATGATTATTAATAAAATCCATATGAGGGGTGGCTTAAAAGATGCCGTTGTCACGCCCTTAGACTGCGTTTGGGAGGCTGATTATGCCCTCGCCATAACATGCATTCAAAGTCAGTATTGTGCCTCAAAGAAGGTCGTTGGTGCTCACTTTTGACCCACAGCCAATTTTTATTTAAGCAGTAAACCTTTTTTGTTTGTTGTGGATGCTGTTACAAATTGCTGCAAATGTGGTGGCTTGGAATGACATATTTATTCCCTCATGGTTTTAGAGTCCAAGAAGTTCAGTATCAAGGTTGTCAGCAGGCTCATGATACCTCCATTCGTCTTCTGGTAGCGTCCAGTGTCCTTTGGCTGTGGCCTGCCCGCGTTGTTTCTTCCTCTGTCTTTGAGTGTTCTTCTGCCATCTCCTCGCCTGCATCTTTCTGCAAATGTTAGACCTGTGGGAGCCAAGCTGCATGCTTGCTTAACTAACAGTGGTAGCACCTCCAGTTTGCCCTGCTGGTGGAAGACAATCCTTCTTAAGCATTTCCTTCCTTCTTGCTGTTAGAAGTTTTGGTTCCTGGTCAGTGACCAGATGGGGTCAGCTTAGGATCCAGAGGAGAAATCGGTTAGTGGGTTGGGCCATACTCAGAGGATGGTCCTAGCAGGTCGTGAACAGGGGGCAGTTCAAATAATGTGGTAAAGCTTGCCATGAGGGAGCCTCTTCAGTAGGTGTTATCTAGACAGATGCTTGGCCGCAGAATTCTCTGGCTGAGTATATCATGGGGCCAAGAGGAGGCAGGAGGCATGAAGCCAATGCACAGAGCATATAGCCACCCACTGAATAAAGAAGGCCAAGGTAGGAGCTTGGAAGCCCCAGTCTGATGTCACGGTCACAGAACTGATGCCATTCTGAGTGTCCTTGGCCCATATCCTCTCACATCCTGGGAGGGAGTGGACGGCAGAGCTGGTGAACACGGTGAGTTGTCTAGCCGAGCGGATTGCAGGGTGCGAGGCAGGTAGACTGTTAAAGTTAAAAGCAGATTTAGCTCTTTAAACACATGGGCTTGTGTGAATCTTTTGGATCAGTTTTGGCTATTATTTTAACTTGCTGAAACATTTTGAAATCTCTGTTCTTTTTTCTAGTTCACTCCCCCACCCCCTTCTTCTCAGCTGTGTATTTATTATTCATGAGTTCTTGAAGGACAACTTGATGAAAATGTTGACTGAGGAACAATGTGCAAAATGCTGTCCTAAGATGTTGCTCTCCTGGGATGCTGGTGCCCTGGGGTGTCATCATTTAGTCTCTCCTCAGTCCACCAAGCTGTATCATCAGTTGGCCGGATTTCCCATCATGCTTAGATAGGCCTCTGGGTGACTGCCCCTTTGCTGACACCCAGGGGTGCTATGCCCGTGATATAGCACCTCATAGTTATTTGACAATGCCTGTCTTGTGTCTCTGATAAGGGAAGGGAGACTTGGTAGGGTTCTCGGTTAGCCACTGTGCTGAGAGGTCCTTCATTGGGGTCATGGTGTTAAATTCTGAGCCTATTTCCTGTCACGTATTCAAGTGTTAGGTAGGTGGCATCTTAATTACAGTTTCTGTTACTGTGACCAAACACCATGATCTAAGCAACTTGGGGAGGAAATGGCTTATTTGGCCTCGTTGTCCACAGCCCTGTTCATCATTGAAGGAAGTCAGGATGGGACCTCAAAAAGGGCAGAAACTTGGATGCAGGGACTGAGACAAAGGCCATGGAGTGGCGCTGCTTACTGGCTTGCTCCTTGTGGTTTGCTCGGCCTGCTTTCTTATAGAACCCAGGACCTCCAGCCCAGAGATGGCCCCACCACATAGGCTGTGCCTTCCCCTATCAATCACTAATTAAGAAAATTCCTTGCAAGCTTGCCTACAGCCTGATCTTAGAGAGGCATTTTCTCAATTGAAGCTCACCCTCTCAAGCTAACATAAAACCAGTCAGGACAGGTGGTGAGGATTTTGTTTTTTTAAAGGAGGAGCTGGAGTTCTCTGCCCAAATGTAGCAAGCATTGAGAGAGAGAGAGAGAGAGAGAGAGAGAGAGAGAGAGAGAGAGAGAGAGAGAGAGAGAGAGAGAGAGATAGATATGGAGGGCCAGTCAGCAGCTTCGGACATCATCTTCAGAAATCCTTTCCACCTCCTTTAAGATAAAGTCTCACTAATCTGAAGTTTGCCCCTTAGGCCAGACTGAATGAACAGGAAGCCCCAGGGAGCTGCCTCCCCAGAGCTGGGATTGCAAGAGTATACTAACACATCTGGCATTTTCATGTGGGTTCTGGAGGTCAACCACAGGTCTTCCTGCTTTACCAGATATCACCCCCATCTCCCAGTATTTCTTCGAAGCCCTCAGCTCTCCTTAAGGCCGGTCCTTATGGTCTGTGTAGTCTGGAGTCACACACCAGGGGAATATGGCTGCTTCTGGGAAGGTGTCTTGTGCAGTGCGCACTCGGTATTGAATATAGTCAGAATGTAAAGTGGAAGGGAAGAAGTGAGGATCTGGGTGTGCAGTCCTTAACAGGGATGGATCGACAGTTCGCCCGTCTGCATCGTCCTCCAAATGAGAGCTGACACAGTTGAGGTGGCTTCAGAGTTGCACTTGAGGTGGTCGAAGCAGTGGAAAGGCTGCGTAGATCAGGGCCCCAAGTAAGGCCTGACCTCAGCTGAGACCATGGGGTGCTGTCAGGTGACCACAGAGGCTGTGCTGAGTGTCCAAAGACAGTTGGGACTGCAGTAAGGGAGCCCCGGGTGGGAGCGGGGCCAGCAGAGCCTCACCCGGGGTTGACTAGCTTCCAGCTTTGATGGGTAGAGCTGTATAACAGGCAGAGGAAGTCTTCCTTTCTGCCTGCTTTTCTTCAGTGTTGCATTGATTTAAAACAAGCCCACAGAACCCTTGTCTGGGGCTGATTGTGTTCATCTTTAGAGGAATATTATGAAAAGTCGACCTTCTAGACTGGTGAGAGAATGATCTGAAATGAATTAACTGCCGTTTTGCCGATTAGACTGTTATCAGATGGGAGAAGCACATTTTCCCCTTTCGGAAAGAGCTGGACGTGCATTCA
Source organism: Alexandromys fortis (assembly GCF_014885135.2). NCBI lineage: Eukaryota > Metazoa > Chordata > Mammalia > Rodentia > Cricetidae > Alexandromys > Alexandromys fortis. The sequence goes on along the minus strand of NW_026067910.1, from coordinate 1,337,372 downwards.
AGTGTTGCTTATGGAAGAACAAGTGAAAGCAAATTTGATAATGAGAAGAGATTTGAATAGCCCTAGGGTATGGCAGGCAACTTGGCAGTGGTGGTGGTGGCCCACTATGAGCTGTGAGTCTAGGAGGCCTCACGGGTCAAATGTCAGAGCCCATCAACCACTAGAACAAAAACCCAGAATATTTTACTATAGTTCCTGTATTTAATTAATATTGGCTACTAGTGATTTTTACATTACTCTGTTTTTATAGTGGCCAAGGTAAAAAAATATAATTAGGTGTCTGTGTTTGTAGATCTTACTGTATCAGAGTTGTTTGGAGGGAAAAGTAAAAAGCTTCAGAAACAATCATTTCAAACCCAGCAGAGCCAAATGTGTTGTTAGGACAAGGGATTTGTTACCTGTTGGAAATGTAACTTTTTCTCACTTTGTCTCCGGAAGGTAAAACCCAATTCAGTGAGTACCTTGCACCTGTTTTCGTAAGGTTTTAGGCGACCGTCCTTACCCTTGTTCAACCCATAAACACCCATTCGTTCGGTTCAGGTTTGACACAACTCACGGTAGATTTCTCGGTTCAGGTTTGACACAACTCACGGCAGATTTCTGCTTCTTTTCCTGTCAGCCTGTCTCCGGACTCCTCACACTTGACAGTGTGGTTCACTCACGCGCAGGAACCACCCAGCTCAGGAGCTTTTCCCCAGCAGCCTCCCTCTCCTGCCCTCCTCCTCCACCTGGTGCTCTACACTCCTCCCACTTCCTGTGGCTCTCAGGGTTCCCCCTGGAGCCTTCTGGCTCAGTCCTGCGCTCTACCCTAGTCTTTCTTTGTCTCTAGATGCCGAGCTTTGTGTGCTTCCCAGCATCCCCCACTCTTCTTGCTTCAGGTCTCAGTGATTGGTGGAAATAAGCTCACTGGAGGGAAATGGAGATGTTGTGGTACGGACGGTGGGAACTATTCTGAAGAAGTAACAGACCACCTAGGACTAGTAGTTACGATTTATGTTAGCATGTGATCTTTGTGACCGCTAAATAGGAAAATAAATTGGATGAATTTATTCGCTTTAAAAACTATTTATTGGGGCTGGAGAGATGGCTCAGTGGTTAAGAGCATTGCCTGCTCCTCCAAAGGTTCTGAGTTCAATTCCCAGCAACCACATGGTGGCTCACAACCATCTATAATGAGATCTGGTGCCCTCTTCTGGCATACAAACACACATGGAAGGAATGTTGTATACATAATAAATAAATAAATCTTTAAAAAAAAAACTATTTATTGTGTGTGTGCGCGCACGCGCATTCGCGTGGAGGGGTTATAGGCCAGTTCTCTCCTCATAGCGTATGGGAACTAGGCATGGAACTCCGATTGTCAGGTCTGCAGCAAGTGCCCTTACCCACCCCACCCTCTCACCAGCTCTCACTTGCTTTGAAAACAGTTTCTTTGAAAGACCTAATTTGGAGCTGGACATGTTACTTAGTGGTTAGGGCGCTCTCCTAGCATGTGCGAGGCCTTGGGCCAATCTCCACAAATAGCCTGTGTGATGTTGTTTCCTGTACCATTTGCCTTTCCAAGACTCTCCCGTGTCCCATGCCTGGAATTCGTTTATCTTCCTACTGTCCTGCATGGTATCCATTGTATGAGTGTACCTCGGTTTTACTAATCCCTTCTCCTGTCAGTGGGTATCTGGGTCAGTTCTGCTTTTTCGCTGTTCTTCAACAGCACCGCAGCTGCCGTCAGTCTGTTCGAGGGTACGCACTGCCGCAGCTTCCCTGGAAGAGATGCCCCAGGGAAGGGTTCCTGAGTCGTGGTGTATATGCACCCTTCTCTTGACTGGACAGTATGCCACGTTTGTTTCCCAAGCGTGGTCATACTGTTTGACATGCCTGTGGGGGAGCAGTGACCTAGAGGAGGGGGTCTAGAGGAAAGACGGGGAGTCGCTTTAGCTGAACATCGGAGAGGAAAGGGAAGGCCTTGGGCTCCGATGAAATACAACTTCCTGTTCAGGAATGGAATAACCATGGGATAATGAAGAGGAGGACTTGGGTTTTAAATTGTCATTGGGGAATAGTGGCATGCTACTTCATGGACAGAAGCCACATTGCTTTGAGGGAGCAGATTTCATCTTGCTAGGAGTGGACATGCCCAATTCCCTCCTCACTAGGTTCTCCCTGGCCAGTCCCTGTAGGGCACTGTCTGGGAGCAGATGTTGTCGGGTACTGACATGTGTGTTTCCACGTCAGACTGGCACTTCCTCAGAGGCTAGGGAAGCTTTCCAAACAGACAGCCACGGGAGCCCACAGACATCATACAGCCACGGAAGCACAGAGATATCAGACAGCCACGGAAGCACACAGATATCTTGGCAGTTCCCTTCCTCCAGTCACATTACAGTAGCTCGCTCTGCCAGCCTGTTTTGTGTGTCTCACGTCCAGCACACTTACACAAGGCTCTTCCACATCCTAGGTTTACCTGATGAAAAGTCGGGGCTGCTCACTCACCTGACCTGATGAGAAAACAAAACAAAACAAAACATCCCCTTAAAGCAAGATGTCTCTGACCAGATAAATAGCTGCTTACTCTGAACTATGACACAGTCCTTAGGGAGCGGAATGACTGCAAATTCTGACTACCCTGGTTTTTAAGCCAGAGGGGTATGTTTGCTTTTCAAAGAATTCCCACTTTTCCAAATGTAGTTCTGTGGATGGGCAACTTCTTTTGTTGCCATTACTGAAATGGAAAGTGGAGCGTTGAACCATTAAAAGCTCGTGGCCTCTGGAGGCCGAGAAGGGTGGCTTTTTTTAACTTGTTATTTTTGGACCCTCTTCATTAATAACACTCATCAGATGCATTTGATTCCAGGCCAGGAGAGCACTGATGCTGGGATGGTCAAGATAAAAACATCCTGGCTTTTCATTATGTATTGACAAGTAGTATCGCCTGTTTGAAATTTTTGATGCCGAAATTTCCAATTTGAAGAAACACCATGATGTTCTGTAACTAACATGTATATTGCCAAAAAAAAAAAAATGGGGAGGAACCCTGATGGTCCCACAATTGAAGTTGCATCAGGTAAACTATAAAGCTCCATGGAGTAAAGAAAAAAGTCTTAGTTAAGATGTTGATTGCCCAAATTACTAAGTAAGCTGGACAGATGTTTAAGTTGTTAAATAAGAAGGAAGCAGGCTAGGAAATCACTTGTGGACTATGAGTTTAACTTTGAAAACAAAATTTCTATGAGGGAAAAGACTACAGAAATCACACTGAAATACTAGCCGTTGTTTTGGGGTCTGAGATTATGGGATTTCCTGCTATGTTTGCTAATGTGGTTATTTAATTTTATAATAAAATTAATTAAAAGAGTGAGTTTAAGGGCAAGCAGTCTGGATTCCAGTTGCTGCTTTCTCCCTAACCAGCTGTTTGACCTTGGAGAAGCTTCTTTGCTTGGCATCGGCTGCCTCAGGAACTAAAAGACATTTCATTTACCCCATTCACAAGGCTGTGGCCCATTGGCCTTTCAGCGCCTGCTCTCTCCACTCTGGCTCCTGTTCGTCCCTGGTTCTCCTTCCCTGGTAAAACTAGCCTCACCCGGTCCACACCCAGAAGCCATGAGTGATGTCCTTTTATTGTGTGGTTTCTATTCTGTCCTGTTGTGGCCCAGCTCTGATTACACCCTCTTGGGACTTCTTTTTTAGCACTGACAACTGATGATAATTTTAGAGAAGCAACTGATGAGTAAGAAAGGATCCTTGGCCTTCTATGCTGTGGTGGTTTGAATAAGAATGGCTCCCATAGGCTCATGTATTTGCATACTTAGTCATCAAAGAATGACACTATCTGAAAGGATTAAAAGGATTAGGAGGTGTGGCCTAGTTAGAGGAAGCTTGTCACTGGGGGTGGGCTCTGAGGTTCTAAAAGCCCATTGCCATATCCAGAGTCTCTCTTTCTGAATGTGGATCAGCTGCTACTCCACTGCCATGTCTGCTTGCATGCCACCATGCTGCCCACAGTGATGGTAATGGGCTAAACTCTGAAACTGTAAGCAAGCCGCAATTAATTGTTTTCTTATATCAGAGTTGCCTTGATCATGGTGTCTCTTTACAGCAACAGAACAGTGACTAAAACATATGACAAGAGGGGAAATTTGAACAACTGAACTTCCTAAAACTGAAATTTTCAACTATTTAAATATGTGTATTTTGACTGAAATTTGCTTATTAATTTGAGGGCATCTATATTCGCTCCCTTTTTGGTGAGGAGGAAGTATGCGTTTGCTAAGCAGGCTTGTGTTTTTGGTTCTGTCAAACTCTTTGAAGAAAAGGCTCTAATGGGATAATTTTGCCCTGGGTTTCAGGAACACCTTTAGCATCTATCTGTTCAATAAAACCCGTATTCACATGGACTTAAGTTATTCTGTCTGTTTAGACCATATTTTGGGCATCTGAGATCTCTTCAGACTTTGAAGTACATTCTTGATTTTTTTCAGAGTAGCACCGAAGTCTCTAGCTTATGTCCCATCCAGAATGGCAGACTCTTCCTCTGCCTCTGGTTGACCTGGGGCAAGTTTCTGGACATCCTTCACCTCAGTTTCAGGATCACATGACAGTCAGTCGCTAATAGCCCTCCGATCTCAAGTTCAAAAATCACTCAGTAATTCCCTCGTGTATTGTGTTTTAAGCTTTAGCCTCTTGAGATATACAACTAATTAAAGTTACAGGAGGTGAGCAACAATGAGTTCTAGTCGCTTCCAGTTCCAGGCTCCGAGGCAGGCCTGTGTCTGCTCCAGATGGGTCGGTGGGAATAGTATCTTCATGTCCAAGGCCACAGTTCCTCAAAGCCTGGATTTCATGGCCCTACACCAGCCCGCATTAGTATGAGGCCAACCACAGTGTAGGGATAGGAGCTGCAGACAGACCAGTCCCTGAGACTCTCGGATGCAGCGGATTCTAGCAGCCCCAGGCAGCTCTCCAGGAAGTAGACTTCGGGTTGTTGTGTTTTCTGGGGGAAATGTTGTATCAACTGCTTGATGATTTCATTCCTCAGGAAAAGGATGTGTAGCATCAGCTCATGTTCCACAGGCAGAGTTCCCCTGGCCGTCTCCCAGTTACCTGATAGACTGCACACATCCCTCTCCAGCTTCTGGTGCGGGCATAGTCCCCAGTGACGGGTGAAGACAGGCACATCTTGGGCCCACAGTATTCCCTCAGAAGGTTGTGATTGCTCTTTATTCTTCCTCCCCTCTAGGGTACGATGACGCATTCAACCCGTCAGGCAGCATGAGGATCTCTGTGATGAATTTTTACATGCCTCCGTCATTGATATAATCGTCTCTCTTTTTAAAAGGTTTCGTTAAGTCTATTGTTAGGATTGTAAAACTACCGAAGAGAGACAGGAGGGCTTTTCCCATTTTCAGAATTCAGACAGTTTTGTTAATTGCACAGCTTTACACGAGAAGTAATTAAGTGGGTTGGGAGACTATGTTATACGTATTTATAGTAACAGGCATGTCACGTTTATCATCACTGCACAGTCTACTTGATCGCGTCATGTTGGGGCACTGAAAGATTGTGCCTGTTGGAAGTAGCTCCAGGCTGGTCCTGGCAAAGTCTTTGACCTAGCTGTAAATACTGGCAGACCCAGGTGGGGAAAGGCCATGTATGCTGGCGTTTACAAGGATCCTATACTTGGAAGGTTTTAAATGTGCTTTTTAAAAGGAGCATGGGGCATGGGGGTATATACCTGTAATCCCATCACTGTGGAGACTGAGCAAGGATCTCAAATTTAAGGGCAGTTTAGACAATATAGCAAGACCCTATCCAAGAAAGGTATGATTTTTTTTAACATTTTAATTTTAAAATTTCTGAATTAAATATTTGGCAATGCCAACTGTCTTTGATAAGATAGCAGGTATCGAGCTCATCCATGGTTTTTAAGTTTGGTGATAAGTAGTTTTAGTACAGCTTTTTGTTTGATTGGTTTTTTGTTTTTCAAGACAGGGTTTCTCTGCATAGCCCTGGTTGGAACTCCCCCGGTAGGCCAGGCTGGCCTCGAACTCAAGAGATCTGCCTGTCTCTGCCTCCCGAGTACTGAGACTAAATGCATGCACCTCCATGACCAGCTTAGCACATTAATCTTACTATATTGTAACAAAGCAGATTTTCCAAGCAAATAGAAGAGAAAATGTCCAAGCACAAATGCCAAATACCTCTTTGAAAAAGCACCTGGACCCCCTGAATGCCCGTTCAAGAGCAGAAGATAGAAATCCATTCTAGAAAAGCACACTGTACAAATCTGTGCTGAGTGCCCCATCACCTCTTCTCCCAGAAGCCTGCCTGCCAACAAGTTGGACACTTTTACCCAGTTATCTTAATTTCCAGTTTTAATATGACAGAAGCACATTCGTTTCCACTACCACTGATTTCCAGAATACTGTATTACTTCCTCAATCTTGCTGGACAGTCATGAACTTCCCCCTCTGCCCAGTCTCCAAGGCATGCCTGATGGCCTCTTGTGCTGTGCTGCTCTGACGGCTCTCTCACTTCTGCCCCCTGTGCTGCCAGCGCTGCCTTGTGCAGGCCTTCAGCCCCTGTCCTGTCCCAGTCTCCTGGTACCTGGACTCCCATCCCTGAACACCTGTTCACAGCCCTCATCCTGTCTTGCATTGCCAGCCAAGTCTTTCTTGTGTGTGTTGTCTTGCTTCCCACCTCCTTGACATCTCCGCTGGGTCTCTGTCACTGTCTACAGCAGATGCAGAGCTTTCCCCTTCCCACCAGCCAGTTTCCAGGAACTCTTATCCCCCATCTGTACACGCTGCTGCTACACCGCCCATCTAAGAGGATCTTCAGGCAGGTTGCCAGCCTGCCAACCGGCAGTGCTTGGGTACCTGACACTTTGTGCCGTTAGAAGCCCTTGAGCTCTGCAGGAGATGGTCCTAGCATCCTTGACCTTTGGAGGTCTTCAGCTCTGCCCACTCAGCAGCTATCCCCTACTGTTGTCCGCTTGACTCCATTGGGCCAGTGGATCAATACAGTTCTGGAACACTTGTAGAAATCTGAGAGGAGGGATATCAAGAGAACCAGGAGATAAGCCCTGGCTGCCCTGCATGGGCAGCGTCCTCCGGATACTGAGGCGGCGACTGCCTCCTGGCTAACCTGAGAGTACAGAGACTTCAGTTTGTTCCTCCTCTCAGCACCCAGCCGGGCACAGAGTCCACCCCTAAATATCTGAGGAGGGGGTTGAGTAAATTCCCAAAGCTTGTCTGTCTCAATATCTCATAGACTTATACAGCTGGGAGAAACCTTCAGGGTCATCTCCGACCACTTCATTCTGACAGCTAAGCAAGCCTCAAGCCAGTAACCCAAAGACTCGTCCAAGGTCAGACAGCAGTAAAGTCAGCTTCTTAGCCTTGACTTTCTGACTCCTGGTTTCCCCTTTTGTTTTAATGCACACACAGGCTGTAGTTCTTTCCCCTTCTTTGCTGAGCTTATTGGTATCTGACTGCTTAGAAGATCTAACCTCCTAAAGTTTCGAGAACCTCACAAAATAGCACCACCAGCTGGGGCCTGGGCGTTCAAAGCAGGAGCTTTTGGAAGACATCTCATATTCAAACCATGACACTATAGTAACTGTTTGTAAATATTTGGGACTCTGCAGTTGTCTGCCATGTTTTATACACAGGTCTCTTAAATTTATTTTTCACATGATTGATATAGACAGAAGGTGTCTGAAAAAAACCTTGGGTCATCTCAAGCTTAGTAAAAATCCCCACCCATTCCAAGGGGCCAGCACCTGAGGAGACAGGCTAAGGATCTGGGTCATGATGCTCCTGGCTTGAGTAGAAGATCTGCAAATAGTCCCCGAGACTGGAGCTCACAGAATGCCCAGCTGGCTATGACAAGAGAGAGCAGGGCCGTGGGCTCTGCATGGGGAAAGGTGAGCCTTGTGGGACTGCCTTCTTTTACTTGGTCTCTGCCATTTAGCCTGTTACCATCTCGGTCAGGGTTGTGAAAGAGGATGAGCCGTCCTGCCTGTGAGAACAGGGGTTGGGTAGCTTGGCGGTGAGCTCTCAGCTTCAGATCCACCGTTTCCTCATCAGCCCAAAGAAGGAAGAATGTTGTCTGGCCGGGTCTCATGGACTCCTCTGCAGGGCTTGCCTTCGTACCTCCCTCTAATCGGCCTGCAGTGTAGGTCTTAAATAACCGGGGAATGATTGGGAGCGCTGTAATTGTGTGGGTAGGCAAAGCTTCCAGGTCAAATGTGCCTGTGGCTGTCCTTTCTCTAGGACAAGCTCAGGAAATCGCAGGCTCTGGTGATCTGGCAGGAGAGATGGCACAACCCAGCTCCCAGTGCTGTCGTTTCTCTGCACCCTCAATCGGCGTGGGCTGCTGCAGTTGTAGGGGCACCTAAGAGAAGATAAATTCCTGTCGCTGTAACCGCTCTGTAGAGCTGCTTTTGGTGTTGATAAGGACGGGGGGAAAACTGTGAGGAGGACTCATGGCCCCAGAGTGTCTTCAGATCAGCCTGCGGTGAGGTCAAGGAGCACCCATGTTCTTAACCCACGTGACTAAGAACAGATAATTACACCTCACCTCACAGTGTGGAGTGAGGGCCTCTTGTAGTAGTAAGGAAGCTGCTTGTTGGTTCCTGGCCGCTTAGCCCTGGAATACTAAACACAGAAACTGTATTAATTAAACCACTGCTTGGCCCATTAGCTATAGCTTCTTATTGACTCTTACATATTAGTTTAACATTAATCTGTGTATTGCCAGGTGGCTGTGGCTTACAGGGTAAAGTTCCAAGTGTCTATTGGCTCCATGGCTTCTCTCTGACTCCTCCTCCTTTTTCCCAGCATTCAGTTTAGTTTTCCCCACCTAGTTCTTTTCTTCCCTGTCATAGGCTCAAAGCAGTTCTTTATTAATCAATGGTAGTCATAGCACACAGACGGAAATCCCACATCACCCTCATAAGTCCTGAGATCTTTAGGTGAAAGCTGCCACTTACGCAGAGCTATCATTATTCTTTGGGCTTCGCTGTTCCCTGAATAAAGGCTAGGGTTTATTCTCGGACTCCTTTGCTTCAAGTGAGTTCAGAGCTGGCTGTTTCAGTGGCCCCGCACACCCAGGTTCTCTGTTGCCCCAGGATCAGAGGTGTCTACGGAAGCATTGAGACAAAGTGCAAGGTGCAAAGTGTAGACTCCAGTGAGGATCTTCCACGAGCCTGTTTTCTCATCCCTGCACAGCCCTAAGAGGCCCCTTCTATTGTCACGAGTTTGTGACTTTTACCAAAGTGGCTGGTATGAGCAAGGTGCTGTTCTGGGTGTGCAGGGTGAATAAGTGAACTTAGCCTAGATGAAGAAGGGAGATGGATGAGGCAGGGGATAAGGCTGGGCAAGGAGGTCATCTGTCTTGCACGAATGTCAGGTACCCCAGGAAGGGAAATGGAGAATGCATGCAGGTGTATGGTGCACGCAGGTGTATGGTACACGCAGAGGTATATAGGACACACAGGTAGGTGTATGGTACATGCAGGTGTATGGTGCACGCAGGTGTATGGGGCGTGCAGGTGTATGGGGCACACAGGTGTATGGGGCACGCAGGTGTATGGTACACGCAGGTGTATGGTACACGCAGAGGTATATGGGGCACGCAGGTGTATGGTACACGCAGGTGTATGGTACACGCAGAGGTATATGGGGCATGCAGGTGTATGGGGCACGCAGGTGTATGGTACATGCAGGCATGTGGTACACATAGGCGCATGGCCTTTCCTTTGGGGTTTTCAGGAAAAAAAATCTACTTTAGATTCAGGGTTGTTTGGGCATAGATGTCAAATCAGGTGATTTTTAGAAAGCTGTGTGCAGGATTACCTCCAAAGTGTGTTTATGTGTGTATGTGTGTGTTCTCGCATGTGCCAACACATCTAGATGTATAAATCCATGCACACATATGCATGATATTACTGCCTAAGCTGTGGTAGAAGCCGAAGCAGGGAGGACTTGGCTCTTGGCATTTTTCCAAGCCAGTTTTTAAAGGCTAACATGGGTGCTGTGATGATGTGGTCCTCCTGTCCTGTGATCAAGGGAGAAACTGAAACAGAGATGCTCATGACTCACCAGAGCCAGTGAGTCAAGGTGGGAACTGGGCCTGGCCTCCAGCCTCCAGCTGCTGGAGGCCACCTTCCTGCACCTCCCCAGGTCCTCCCACCAGGCTGGGAGGCAGGGTTTCACCCCCCTTTCTTTTTGCCTGTGGATCACTTCCACCCCCACAATATCTGATTAATTTTTAAAAATGGGCAGAATACTCACTTACAGCCCTTCCATATCATTTTATAATAAGTATAAAAGTGCTGTATAGTCTAGGGATCCAAAACAACCAATTGTTTACTGGATTTCTCAGTGCCGTAGTAGGATACAGAATCTACAGCAGGTCACGTCTCTCTTGGTTCCTCCCGCTTTACCCACACATTCCAACTCTTACGTGTGTCCCCCAAACTTTCCTAAGCGTGGCTCACTTGCCTACCACTTCTCTGAGTCTACTTCACAAAACAGCGAAGATCAGGAAGGATCTTCCCCAAGGGTGGGCAGGGGAAAGCTCCAGAATTCTCACTGTGCTGCACACATTTCTTTCCAGCTGCTGAGGGCTGCGTTCTTGGGCTTCCTTCTGGGTCACCTCTAGGACTCCATCCTCACGGAAACGCTGTGTGGCAGCTCTTGATAGCTCCAGTTATTGGCATGAAGTACCTGGCCAGTGCTCTGTGGTAGAGAAATGCTGGTGTTGGAGCCCAGATCTCTAACTACAAATTCATTTATCTTTCTTCTATATGATGCGACCGCTAAAAGACACAAACCTTCGATACTCCATAGTATATCAATTGCCAGATCAAAATCCTGTGTGCTCCTAGCCTTGAAGCAGTTGAATATATTTTAGCACCCATCTTGGAAGCATAACATGTAAGTTGAAAGCAACAACAAACAACAAAACTCTGCAGGCAAAGCCTTAGGAAGTAGAATTTTTGTCTTGTTTGAAAACTCACTTCAAAGAGATCCTAGCAAACTGGAGCCCTGTCCCAATATATCAGAGGTGATGGGCTCCTTCTGTCCTTCTAACCCCAACAAGTGCATGGTAGGTCTGGACAGCTAGGCAATGTTTGCAGTGCACGGAGTACGGGCAGTTCCTCCTCACAAGTACGTGAGGATAAAGGTTTGTGAGGTTTCCCACAAACACGCTGGTTAACTGTGAATTAGTGGTCATGATGGGGACGAATTCTCAAGTGAACCTGCACTGGATCACATTTGGTAGCAACACCTTGGCTGAGAACTGCCACTCACTGGGCAGAGAATGCGGTGGGAAAGGAAGACCAGATGGAAGAAAGGTAGTGTCTGGAGAAGGGAATGGCTAAATGCAAACCGAAACAGATACCAAGGGAAACCCGGAGTGCTGAGGAAAGCAAGTAAGATGCAGCAGCTGAGGCAGGGGGATAAGCCAGAGCAGGACTGGGTGCGAGTTGAGGACAGGGAGAGGCAGGAATGCAGGGCGCACAGGCAAGGGTAGGGCATCGGGCTGCCATGTTCCCAGCGTTCACTAGATAGTCAGCCTCTCTGCTCTCTTCAAGGGTGCCTGGCTGGCTGGCTGTCTTGTGGGCTCCAGTAGACAGTTCAGCCTGGCATACTGAGAGGAGCTATTCCACGTGCCTGAGAGTGTGTTTGCTGCCCTGGCAGAAAGGTCATTTGCAAGTAGGGGCACTATTTTACTATCATCAAATTTGTCCCCAACACACCACGAAGACCGAAGGGCAGTCTAGTGAAGACCTGTGGTGCTCGCTCAGGAGCCATTGCTAAACACACACCTTCAGACAGATGCCTTTCCATTTTCCCGGATTCGCAGTGAAGATTTTAAAGACCACACACACAGGAGTCTCACTTTGTACAGAGGCTATTCCGCTAAAGCCCCTTTCCAGTTACCAGTGCTGTGCACTTCCCAGTGACCTGCCATGACGTCATGTGCTTGCTCTCAGGTCCTGTGGCACATTGATACACTGAGCTGATTATAAATAGCATTCTAATGAAATTGTTGGGCGTGTTGTCGGATTAGTCAGCTACAAATGGGAAGTTGTTTCCTGAGGAAATTTGATAAACTGAAAGTCAGCTTGAAGGTTCAGATATTTTTGTGGGATTTTTCTGCCCTTCCTTATGTTTTCCTTTTTTTTTAAAAAAAAAATTACCGGTTAATTGTGAGCCCCACCCAGACACATATTTTAGCGCTTACTCCAGACCTCAGCTGTCTGCTATGTTAGCATGATGTAAGAGGTCAGAGCTGTGAGCCCTGAATCCTGAAAGGGAGATGAGGGGGCTTTTTAATTCAAGTATTGCTTCTGTCTAAAAGTATGGAAGAGCCGTGTACAAAGTTTTCTTTCCTAAAAAAGTAAGACGGAGGAATAACATATATTTTAATCTGTCATTTTCTCCTCAGCCCCAAGCCTTTAGGAAGTCTCACTACTGAGGAAACACACAGACACATTCATTTGGCTATTATTTTCTTCTTGTTTTTGTATTTATTTTGTTGTTGTTGTTTGAGTTTTTTGCTTGCTTTTAGAGACAGAGCTTCTCTATGTAGCCCTGGCTGTCCTGGAATTCACGCTGTAGGCCAGGCTGGCCTTGAACTCAGAAGAGATCTGCCCCATCTCTGCCTCCTGAGTTCTGGGATTAAAGGTGTGCGTCTTTAATTTTGTCATTTTTGTTTGATTGATTGTTTTTGTTTTGTTTTTTAAATTGAGCCATCATTTAAAAATCAAGTTATCTCATATTTAAAAAAAATAGCTTGTGGTAGCATGCTGGTAGGATTTGCTGAAGGAGGCAGAGGTAGGAGTATCACAAGTTTGAGGCTGGCCTGGGCTGCAAAGTGAGTTCCAGGACAACCAGAACTGTTACACAAAGAAATCCTGTCTTGAAAAACCATAAACAAACAAACGAAATATATTTATGGTCTCTTTTAAAATGGGGCAATTTGCTATCTTAGAGCCAGCCAGTCTCTTGGTTGCCTGCCGTGTTTCCTGGGCTGTCTCATTCCATTTAGTACCTACAGCTGTGCTCTCTGGCCACAGGTATTCTTTGACCTTCACAAACATATCGCGATTAGAGTTTTGTAATGGACACGACAGAGACAGAGACAGTGGCTAGTTTCACTTGTTCCCAACTCGCCTTGCTCCAGCATGTCACCTGTCCTGTGGCCTGTGACCTTCTGCAGCTTATTCCTTACATCCTGTTTTCTCAGCCTGTCACACTGGTATGGCCACGTTCCAGATCGGCTCTCACAGTCAGGGAGATGGGCTGCGGTGTGGTTGGTCTGCTCCTGTGCTCAGCGCCGGCCTCTTTGGGCTCCCGTGACTCTTCCTTGGCGACCTCTTTGATCTGCTTTGCTCCTCCTACGCTGCCTGAGTGACTATTTATTTTTGTCCTTTTACAAGGACCCAAAAGTCATTTTTAAAAATCAGATAATATAGCAGTAGATGAAGTTAAAAAAAGAAAAAGCCCCACCTTTTGTGGCTGAAGAGATGACTTAGCAGGTCAGAGAACCTTTTGCCCCTGCACAGGACCTGGATGCAGTTCCCAGCACCCACAGGGCAGTTCAACACTGCCTGTAACTCAGTTGCAAAGAACTCATCACCCTCTTCTGGCCTCCACAAGGACTGGGCAAGCTCACAGTGCACAGACACACATACAGACAAAATACTCATGTCCATAAAATAAACTTAAAACCACCATCCCTCCCCCTTTTCAGAGTCCACCATTAACCCCTTGCTGTGCTTCCTTTTCCGGATCCTTTCCCCCGTGATACAGTTTGTAGGTCAACATAAGCAGCATCATGTTGTGGAACTGTTCTAAATTAGCGATGGCCCTGCTGGCATAAACCAATCCCTACCTTGTGTACTTTGTGCTCTACCAGCTACTCGAGTGTTGCTATTTCTCGGCGTGGCATTTTAATAATTATAGTACTTACCATGTTGCCGCATTTATGATCATGTGTCTGTTTTCCATGGACTGTGATCTGTCTGAAGCATTGTCATTGCCTATCTCCCTCTGTCAGGGTACCTGCTGCTGTATATTCAGCAAGTCAGCGAGGGAATGCGGTGGTGGTGTCCCTTCAGTTAGACCATTTAGCTATGCGTATAAAATTTATATAGCAATCTAAATTTCAATGTTCTAAGCTTCATAGTCAGCATATTAGTATATTTATTATGTTACAGGTAATCTGCTTCTAGGGCCATTTCCTAATAATTTTGAATTAATTCTGTCTTCCTCATCTTAATGAGTAGCCAATAGCAGATCGAAACCACCCTGCTATTCAAAAGAGAAGTTCTGATGCCGCCTCTTTTGGTTGTAAAAAATATTGGTATCTAGTGGTTTAGTTTTGCATATTTTAAATGAGTTTATGTTTTGGCATCTTGCCAAAACAGATAAGTCTTTTGTATGCAATTCATTTTTCATAAAAGTATCATCTATCTTTAAAGGGAGTGTAAGTGCACAGTGGTTGGTTGTATAAACAGGGCTTTGGTAAAACAGGGTCCCTTCAGTAGGCAATAGCTGAGGTTCATGAAGTGAGCCTTGTCAGATACAATGGGAGTCTATTGCTGAGGTTTTCATTTAGTGTCCTGCTGCTGTTAATAGCTCTGATAAAAGAAGAAACCAAAGAAAGCATCTGTCCTCTGGTAGCTGGGGATGCCTTCCCAGCCTGTCATGGTCTTGCAGTGTTCTTGGGTTTAGGAGCTGAAGAAAGTGACTTGGGTGTTTAGTCCCTAAGCTGTTTTTGTTAGATGTGGATGCGTTTCTTACTCCTGAGTTGAAATGAGGCTTTTAAGTAGTCTCAAAAGCTCTCGTCGCCAGGCCCTCTGGAGGAGACACCAAGGGTAAGCATGTGGGACTATTTTAAAATTTTGTTTGGGTATTTAAGAAAGTAAGGAGGTGGGGCTGTTACCAGGAGTGCAATGGAATCATTGCTCATGCAACCCCCTACTTGCACAAACTTGAAAAATAAGTCAGCCCAAATTTGACAATGAAGAAACAGGAAACTGGATGTACAAAGGCCTGTGATATGTGTGTGTGTGTGTGTGTGTGTGTGTATGTGTTGTGTGCACGCATGTGCATGTACGTACATGCACGTGGATGTGTGTGACTGAAATCTGCCTTAGGTTTACTGCATGGTGAAGCTCTGTTTGCTATGGTGAAGGGGTGTGTGTGTGTGTGTGTGTGCGCACACATGTGTGTATGTATGTAACTGAAATCTGCCTCAGGCTTACAGCACGGTAAAGCTCTGTTTACTATGGTGAAGGTGTGTGTGTGTGTGCACACGTGTGTATGTGTGTAACTGAAATCTGCCATAGGCTTACAGCACAGTAAAGCTCTGTTTGCTATGATAAAGGGGTGCATGCGCTTGTATGTGTGTAACTGAAATCTGCTTCAGGCTTACCGCATGGTGAAGCTCTGTTTACTATCGTGAAGGTCCTGGAGAAAGTGGGTCAAGAGCTTTGCTTTAGAGGTGGGTGGAGAGGAAGGAATTTTCAGGATCAGGCGCTGTCACTAGAAAACAGTTGGTGATCTAGTTGGAGACTCTGAGTCCAGATTGTAGGTTGGAATAAGAGTTCAAATGACATGAACAATGAAAAAAGAAATGAGGTGGCTGTGTCCATACAGATACCCCGTTTTTATGGAGGGTACTGGATTTTACCAGCTCCTTGGGAAGTTTCATTTTACTTCTCTTCAGGATTGCTGAGGCAAGGCTGGGTGGAGGGGACTCAGGCGGCAAGAGAGAAGAAGGAACACTTGACTTGCTCTCGGTTTCGGGGCCTCTGTGAGAGAGGGTCATAGTCAAGCTGGTGAGGGAAGTCATTTAGTCTTAAAGGTCAGAGGTTGGTTGCTGGTGAACTTTGTAAGAGAGAGCTGGGGTCCGAGCAGAGTGTGGTGTGCTCCAATGGGGATGTCTGTGGGACTGAGTGAACCCTAGACCTAGGGTCTGAGTGGGGTGTGGTGGGCTCCAGTGGGGAGGTCTGTGGGACTGAGTGAACCCTAGAGTCAGGGTCCTAACAGGGTGTGGTGGGCTCCAATGGGGATGTCTGTGGGACTCAGTGAACCCTAGAGCTGGGGTCCGAGCTGGATGTGGTGGGCTGCTCTGGGGAGGTTCGTGGGACGGAGTGACCCCTAGAACCGGGATCTGAGCGGGGTGTGGTGGGCACCAATGGGGAGGTCCGGGAGACTGAGTTAGGCAGTTAAAGAAATGGGAAAAGAGGAAAGTAAGGGTCAAGTGATACTTGTAAATCAGAACTGCAGAAATGCCACAGTTTGTAAAAGCAAAACAAAACCCCAGCAGCCTGACAGCTTAAGGTCATGGTCTGTGCTGTTTATTTGCTGTTTTATCCCTTAGGAAATGGCTGTGGCTCACGAGTAGACAGTTCTTGTAGGGCAGGCACATGCCAGCAGCATCAGAGGAAGCTAGTCAGCGGTGGCGCAGCAGCAGGGCTTGGGGTCAGGTCCTGAGACAGAGCCAGACCCCCGAGGCAACCTACAGCCAGGACTCCGTGTCGGTAGGCTGGGAATCAGACAGTGCGGGTTAGAGGTCCACCAGCATCTTGTAAATGAATGGTTCTGACATCAGTCAAACACGATTACAAAGATCCGTCACTTCCCGTGGAAAGGTAACCTTGCACTCATACTTTGGGGTTATTATCATATGCCAACATACCTTTCAGAAGGAAAGAAAAGCAGAGGAGCCTGTGCCCCTTAGTTCAGGAGATCCTAGGCTACAAAGTAATACCCTAGCTTAAAAAAAAAAAAAAGAAAAAGGAAAAAGAAAAAGTATTTATATCAAGGCCATAGTCAGTTGAATCAGATTAACCCCATGCTCTTATGCCTCAAGCATATGGAATGGTTTGCATCTTGGGCACCAGCTACCGCTGTCCTCAGGAGCCCCCATTCTTGCTGGATTGATGCCGCACCTAGGAGCTAGAAGGACCGTGTATAGCCATAATAGTTCTCTGTTTCTCTTAGCCTCCACCTTGCCATCTCTGAGCAGGATTGAAAGCACAAAGCTTATTCTCAGCATGGTGAACTCCGTGCTTCAGCCCGGCATGAGTAAATTTCATCACACTTCAGTAATTCAGATAAATAGCACCCAGAGTGGGCCACTTGCCAGTCATCAGGCCCTCTGTGTTCTCTCTGCCCTTCTCACAGTTGGCTGATTCTTCAGGGCACACGTGCATGGATGCAAGGTTTCAGAGGCCAGCCTGAAGCTGGCCAGAATTGCAGCCCAGCACTGTAGGAACCAGGCTAGCACCCCAGCGAAGGACACACATTGCTCTTGATGAACTCTGTAAGGAGACACTTAGCTTTTGTTTATCAGGCAATGCTCACATTTTCCCTTAGACTGAAAGAGAAGAATGATAAGAAAGCACGGGTTATTAATTCGTACAGGCTGTCTACTTTCAGAAGCACCCAGCCTTCGAGAAGAGCACTGTTTCTTTGTCCAATGAGTTGAGGTCTTTGTGTGTGGAGCAGACAGATGGAGACTATCAATGGTGAATACATTTAGATACAGGACCCGGGAGGTCATCCTTGGGCTGTGATTGTCAGCCAGGAAATGAAGAAGGCCGCACTTGGAGCGGTTCGGTACAGGGTGTCAAGGCTGGTTTAATAGCTGTGTGGTAATGGGGTGCATCTGTGCTGCTGTTGTAAAATGCATGTTAGAGGCGTGTATATAGGAGTAACTCACAGAGAAGAGTGCTTCAGACACACGGTATTTGAGAAACCAGGAAGATGATGTCTGAAGCTTGTCCTCGTTGTCAGCTGAACCTTGATACTGTTCCCTCCAAAGCTTGAATGGTTGGACAAGCACTTCAAGAACAGGAACACTGTCAGCTGAATAGCAAGTATATGGGTACTGTTCGTTTGTTTGTAAATCTAAACAGTATTGAAAAATGCAGAGAAAAAGATAGAAATTACCCAAACCCCATCCTTTGCCCCGAGAATCTGCTGCCAGGGTCACAGGATTTCCTTCGTGGGCCTTAAAGTCTGTAGGTTAGTTTACAAGTGATTTTGAACAGATAATGAAGCATCGTGGATTCTTGGTTGTGGAATATAGTTTTACATTACAAGTTTTCATTATTTAAAGAATATTAGTTTCTGTAATCTTGTAATGTAGACCCATTTAGACAAGACCTGGCATGTTTATTAGTACAGTGTACCAACCCTTTAAAAATGGGAAAAATGAATGTTTCTAGATCAGTATGGCTGTTAATTTATGGACAGTGCCAACTCAACACAGTAAACTGGGATACTTTTCCAATGCCGATAGCACAGCTAATGTTTTCAAAACTTCATACAGCATATCCAGGTAGATAGATATTTACATAAAGAGATCAATAGCATGTTGTGCATCGATAGCAGCTTTTCCAGGTCCTGTAGTCATTTGAAAAAAAAATTCAGATTTATTCAGCACACTGCATTAAAAAACAAATGTAAAAAAGTAAAGACCACACCTCAGCAGACAGCATAGTTCTGTTACTCTTGAGGCACCTGGCCCCATTAAAAAAACAACAACAACAACAACATAAAACATTAGTTTCTGAATCATCTAGATCTTCCTATTTTAAAAAAATACTATTCAGTTATGTAACTGTATCTTAATAATTTGTATATGGTGCTGCTGTTCATTCGGCAAATTTAATTTTAGTTTTTGTTCTGATCATGTAGTTGGCACTGTGCTGAGTTCTAGGATATAGCAGCAAGCTTCTGTACCAGTGAATGGAAGCTTTTACTCAGAAGTCACGACCTCCACGTGATCTCTGGAGTCCCAGTTCTTTGAGTTTTAATTGTATTCCTCCTTAAGGGAGCTTTTCTGTCGCTGTGTCTATTTCCTTCTCAGTCAGGTTTGAGTTAAAGAAAGGTTGTCTATTGCAGCTCCTGACTCGTTACTGTAAGCAAATGTGTGTATGTGTTCACTACCTTAAATGGAGTTGGTTTTAACTTTGGTAACTGTGATTATGTTTCAGATCAGTAGTGAATCTTTCTTAGCAAAGATTTACCCTTAGAATTTAATGGAATTTCCTTAATTTGATTAATTTCTGTTTGTTTTCAAATAGATGCTATAGTTGTGAAAATACAGCAACATCAAAGGTATTTAACGAGTAACTAATATAAATATTACAAGGTTAAAACAAGCATATTGTCTCCATTTAGCTTGCCACTTGGCTAGGTAGTGTTGGTATTTTATAAACGTTGGGATTCCCCCTCCACCAGCTACATGTGCAGCACAGCAATCGTGAGTTCCAGCTCCCCACTGCTCATGTGTGAGTGGCCTGCTTCTACGTGTGCAAGGATAGTGGTACCCAGCTTGTGAACCTAGACGATGCTGTGAGATAAAGATGCCACACGCTCTTGACGACACTTAAGATAATAAACACTCTGTTATCATCTTGTGGGAAACTGATTACACTGTAAGAAATTTCAGTGATGGAAAAGGGATAAAACTCCTTTCCTGAAATCCCAGCATCTAGAAATGTCCAGTGTTTGTCTCGCTACATACTTTATAGAAGTGGGACTATATTAAACATACGCCATACTTTGTACAGAACAAATGTATAGATCTCATTATTCAGCAATAAAAGGGAGTGGTTTCCCAAGTCTTTCCTCTTCCTCCTCTTCTTTTTTGACATGGTTTTATCGTGTTATTTATTTGCAACAAAAGTTTTCTTAGACTGAAGATTAAGTGTAGTATTTTAGACAGTTTAAAATTCTGAATGTTTTAGTTCCTCCGAACTCATTGTTCAAATCTGCTGTTTATCATGCAGTCATAGTCAGTAATATGACTGTTGTCTTTGTTATTTGGGAAGTGTTCAGGCAGTTTGATTGGCTGGAGGAGGCTGCCACTGAAGCCAGTCCACACAACCATTGCTCCCGGGACAATGGGGAGGGTGGTCTCGTAGTCCCCGAGTGCAACCTTCTGAGACAGGCATCCATTCTGAATCTTTCTTGGTTTTTCTTTCTGTTTTCTTTGTCTTAAAGCTTTTACTTTGAGACATCTTGGAAGAAACCTTACAGGAACACATGGAAAAGATACACATGATCACAAAATGAATATAATTAGAAGCATCAGTGCCTGTCAGCTAATGCTGAAGCTGAAGTTCTGGGACTTAGACATGATCCAGGGACTGAAAAAATGGATTAGTATTCCTCTCCTTCTTCCTCACCCTCTCCTTCAACAGAATCCACACCACCTTCCTCATCATCCTTCTAGGGCAGCCATGTCCTCACAGGCCTCAGAGATCTCTCCCTCCTCCACACCCTCACCCATAAACCAATGCTCAAAGGTACACTTGGCATACCTCAGGTCAAACTTATGATCTAGGCAAGCTCAGGACATAGCAATGGCTGTGGTCCTGCTTGGCATGCACACAGCTCTCTGGACCTTTACCAGGTCTCCACCAAGTACCACAGTGGGAGGCTGGTTGTCAGTGCCAGCCTTGAAACCAGTGGGACAACAGGCCACAGACTGGATGCTGCGCTTGGTCTTGATGATGGCAGTGGTGGCACTGACATCTCTGGGAACCACATCACCATGGTGCAACAGGCAACAAGCCATCCATTTATCACGGCAAGAGTCACATTTCACCATTTCGTTGACTGACTCAAAGCAGGCATTGGTGGTCACTGCTATAGAAAGCTGCATATGGTAGGCATTTTCAGCAGAAATGACAGGGGCATCTGTGGCCAGAGGGAAGTGGATGTGAGGATAGGGCACCTGGTTGGTCTAGAATTCTGTCAGACTCAAGGCTCCATCAAATCTGAGGGAATCAGTAATGGAAGACACAGTCTAGCTAATAAGGCAGTTAGTGTAAGTTGGGTTTTCAGCGTCAAGGTTTCTGTGACAGATGTCATAGATGGTCTCCTTGTCTGCCATGAAGGTACAACCATAGTGCTCCAGGGAGGTATGGGTGGTAAGAATGGAATTGCAGAACTCAGCAATAGCAGTGGAAACCTAGGGGGCAGGGCAAATGGAGAACTCCAGCTTGGACTTCTTTCAGCCTAGAGCCACTCCCTCAGCAGGGAGGTGGACCCAGAGCCAGTTCCCCCACCAGAGCTCTGGAAAACTAAGAAGCCCTGAAGACCCCGTGCACTGGTCAGCCAGCTTGAGAGTTCAGTCCAAGACAAGGTCAATGATTTCTTTGCCAAATGGTGTAGTGGCCACAGGTAAAGTTATTGGGAGGATTAAAGGGAGAAAATAGAAGGGGAAAGATATAATTATGTTATAGTATAAAAATACAATAAATGTATTTTTAAAAGAGCAATAATCTTTTTACCTGGAGTAACTTGATGAGGCCTTTGTTCTGGCAACTGAAAACAAGTTCTGACCGAGACAGCAGCCCACAGGTCTCTCACAGGCTGACCCGCAGCACTAAGGACTGGAGAGAGACTGCGGAGAGACATGAACTGTGGTGGCAGGAGCTCAAAGACTAGCAAACAGACAGGCTTGTAGCTAAGGTGGTTGGCGTGAGAAAGGAAGTAGAGCGGTCAGTGCTGTGTCTCCTGAGTGTGGGAAGGGCCTTCAGGAGAGCAGGGAGTGGTTCAGTTTTAGTTCCCTGTCACCATTTTATTTATTTATTTGTTTATTTATTTATTTAGAGGCACTGTCTTATCAGGTAGCCCTCCCTCACCTGGAGCTCACTCTGTAGACACAAACTCACAGAGATCCACCCGCCTCTACCTCCTAGGTGCCGGGGTCAAAGATGGTGTGCCACCACGCCTAGCTGTTTTGACCTGTTTTTGAAATCTTTCCTAAGAATGGTGTTTGAAGTGTGTGATAAGGGATTTCCCCTAAGCGTCTGACAGCAAGCGTTGCTGAGTCTCTTACTGAACTAAGCCCTGAGGACGGCAGCGAGGCACCCGTGTTGGTGAGGACAAGCATTGAGGGCTTTCAATAGAGCTGCTTTCAGGTGGCGTGCACGCCGCTTCAGCCCCTGTCTCACTAGGACAGTTTCTTGACACTTCTATCATGGGAACTTAGCAGTAGGGACTCCTTACCCATCCTCATGCTTGTTCGGGCTTCAAGGAAGACCTCCTTCCCTCTGGGATCCTGGGATCCATGTCGGTTCTTGCACCCACACAATGACGGTCCCAGTGATACGCATTGTGAGCTTACCATGTGAAGACCTCCCTGAGCCCCTGAGGCTTCTTGGGACTCCCGTGAGACAGGGTTAGGTTACAGGGTTAGGTTTTGTAGATGACAGAACTCAGGTCTGGAGAGATGAGGAGTCTCATTTAGAACTTATCACTCATCTACAATGTGGGGTATAAGTAGCCTGCATTCAGCTCTTAATAACTGTCCTCACCCCTCTGCCCATCTGAAGGGAAAGCCATCAGACATCAGAGCCTTTGAGCTACCCCGGGGATACATTGTATTGGGACTCAACCTCGGTTATTTCTGGGGATCCCATCAAGGTGAGTCACAGGCTTAAGTCAAGCTCCCGCTGCTGTCAAGGTTAAATTTCTTAACCAGCCATTGGCTCACACCCAGTCTATACAGTCTCTCAGATCATGAAGTGACAGGGAGCGGCAAGTCTGTAAGAGGGCAGACACCAAGTATTTATCTTGAAAGTCCAGATCCACCTTTGGAAATTCCTTGCAGCTCATTAAGTTTGTGGGTTTAAAGCACTCTTGCAGGCAGGTGCCTTCTGATTAGCGTGAGAAGCGGTCAGTGGAGTGAATGCTCCCTCGGTAGCTGTGTTGGTGGATGGATCGTTTACGTTCTATAGTTGTGAGGAACTAAAACATGGGTGAGCAGTCTCACTGTGTGTGAGAAGGCAGTCAGTATCCAGTCACGTGCAGTCGGCACTTGTGGAGGGTGTGGCTCCTCTACAAAAACCTCCTACGTGTTCAGAGTGTCTTTTATCTAAACATGATATTTTAGAGATAATTGTAAAATATTACTCTGAGGAAAGCTAGTGACACACAGCTCTTGTGTCCGGATGAAGAAATAGCCTAGATTGGTTACGTGTGATTAATTCAAGATGTGTGAAATCCAGTAACAGAAGGTTTGTCTGTTAGCCTCATTCTGTCTGTGACTGCTCTCTGACCTTTAGGAAACTGCCCTGACCCCACACCCCATAGAAAAAGAAAAAGGAACATTTCTGGGTTAGTTAACCAGAAATAATAATAATAATAATAATAACAACAACAACAAGCTGCGTAAGCTTGTTTGATTTTTCAGAGTATCAACTTAAGTATTAGTAACCATTCTTTCTCTGCCTCCTTTTATTCTCCCCAGTTCCACAAAATGCACACCAAGCAGATGGCACAGACAAGCACATGGGTTATTTACAGCCAGTACAGTAGAGGAGGCATATGTGCTAAGCCCTCTCATACCGCTCCCTGGGAGCCATTAACACATTCATTTAGACGAAAGAGTCCCAGGTTTTTGCCTTGGGCATTTCTGCTCTACTCCCCTGAAGCATCCATGGCCATCTGTGCTGCCTCCTCCCAGTGGCCTGGCACCTTCCCCTCCTGCTGGCCCAGTTGTAACCCTGCTCTCTCAAACACCTCTTACAAACTGATGGTTGCAGAGCTTTCTCAGAAGCTGCTTACATACTCTGGGAGACACAGCACTGGTTGCAGCTGCTCTGCTTCTCACTCATTCAGTTCAGCTCCAAGCCTGTCCATCTGAGGATCCAGGAAGCTCTTGAAAAAGCTGTTCTTGGGCAAGTTCAGTTCCATGCAGTTCCTTTTATATACTTTTGAGTACTGTCCACACACTAAGAAGGTCCTTAAAACAAAGGTTTCTTTTCTTCTTTCTTTCTGTCTTTTTTTTTTTTTTTTTTTTTTTTTTTTTGGTGTGTGGTTTCGAAACTACCATTGCTGGCCAGCTGGGCTACCTGGAAAGCCAGCAGCTGTCTTCACGCGCCAGATGCGCCAGATAGCACCCCCTTTTCCACCCACCAAGGGAGTCACGTACTTATTCTTCTTTCCTCAAATGTTCTTCCTGGGCCAGCAACTAGTTATAGTTACAGAAATATTTTCTACCCCAAATGCAGGCATTTCTACTTACTGTTATCCTCTAAAATTAAAAAAAAAAAATAAAGAAAGACACATTCTCGAAGCTGTAGAGATGACTCAGTCAGTGAAGTATTCATTGCGCAACCTTGAGGACCTGAGTTCACAGCCCCAGCAGCCCTCTGTGCTGCCTCCCCTTCCCAGGGGCCTGGCTCCGCCCCCTCCTGCTAGGAAGTCAGAACCTTGCTCTCCTGAAGGCCCTTCCCATACTCCTGGAGACACAGCACTGACCGCTCTACTTCCTTTCTCACGCCAGCCAGCTTAGCTACAAGCCTGTCTGTTTGCTGGTCTTTGAGCTCCTGCCACCACAGTTCATGTCTCTCCGCAGTCTCTCTCCAGTCCTTAGAGCTGCGGGTCACCCTGTGAGAGCCCTGTGGGCTGCTGTCTCGGTCAGAACTTGTTTTCAGTTGCCAGAACAAAGGCCTCATCAAGTTACCCCAGGTAAAAAGATTATGGCTCTTTTAAAAATATATTTATTGTATTTTTATACTATAACGTAATTACATCATTCCCCCTTCAAACCCTCCCATGTATCCTTTTTTTGCTCTTTCAAATTCATGGCCTCTTTTTTATTAATTGTAGATAGATATATTAATAATTCATATTAATTATTGATTAATAGCACATACATTATCCTAAATATACCCTAATCAGTCTATATAATGTTAGTCGTATATCTATTTCAGAGCCAGCTGTTTTGTATTGGGAAACTAATTCGTGGGCCCTTTCCTGGGGAAGACTGTTCCTCCCACCCTCAGCGTGTCTTATGTTGCCTGTAGTTCTTTGTGTAGGCTGGGGGCCTGCTGGCTCCCTCACCTCCATCTCATAACATTAGATATTAACATGTCTAGTGTTGGCCTTGCACAGCTGCGTTTTAGGGAGTTGTGTTGGGACTTTATGGTTGTAGCTTCTGACATTCCTAGGAGGCACATTCTCAGAGCAGACTTCCAGGTTCCCTTCCAGGTTCTTACTGCCTTCCTGCCCCCTTTCTTCAGTCCTTCCAGAGCCTTAGGTACAGGAGTTGGACACCCTCTGGGACTGGGCTCCACAACTCTGTGTTTAGATTGGTTGTGGTTTTCTGAAATAGTCTCTGTTGCAAAGATGTTTCCTTGGTGAAGGGCGAGGACTACGCTTATCTGCAAAGTTGATGATTTCATCTTTCTTTAGAGTTAGTTGCATCAGTAAGAAAGCCTCTTGGGGCTAGAAAGCCGTTAGAACAAAGCCCACTGTCTACGGCTGCATCTGTAGCCCCCATGTTCTCCATGTCACCTTATCTGTCTGCTCCATTCTTCAGTCTGTAGGCCAGCTGGAGCCCTGCTTGACCTTGGCCCTAACTGGACCCCACAGTACCCAAGGACGCATTATCTGTTGGCTTAGCAAACCACAGCTAGCCTGTATCAGCCTGGAACTTCAGATTCCTTGTAGAGCAATCTGATTGGTGTAACTTTTTCATTTTAAGCCACGCTTCACTATTTGTCGGTTCCTAGCCACCCATGAATAAGTCTTTCTTGGGTCAGTTGTTCATTTCTGTCCAGTCAGATGTTAGATAACTACAGTCACATGGCCTGCTGCTGCACTGTAAGCAGAACAGACTTCTTTGGGGGTGAGGGATGGGGCAGTCACCCAAAAGTATATACAGCAAAGATGCAGTCTGAGAAATCATGGGACAAAAACTTTATTCTGCCTTTTGTTCTAACACAAGTCAGTCCCTTTGCGGAACTGGATTCCATTAGACTAAGAAGTGCAGAAACAATTTGGCCTGTGTTGTCCAGTGTTGGCAACACTTCTGTTCTCGGTCTGCACACTGTGCTGTGTGACTGCCACTCCCACCACCAAATCAGCTACTATATATTACGTTTAAAGCCTTTGCTTTTGAAGCTAAACTTGATGACTGGAAATTAAAGTCTATTTATTCCCTGTCCTAGCAGCTCAGTAAGTCTTAACGAAATTCCCAACCGAAGCCACACATCACAAAAAGCAGCCCTCTGTGTCATGTCTGAAACCAAGCCTCTAGAGTCAGCCTCTGCAGACTGTTTGCTTGTGGGCCTACTGGGTCCAGAAGGCTGTGCGCAGCCACGTTGGCCACATACAGTGCTTGCTGCTGGACCAGACTCTTTCCCAGTGCCAGCGACTCCGTTGTTCACTGGGGAAAACCCTCTTATTCATGCAGAAGCAGTAGCTTGTCAGTGTATCATGCGGTGGCACACTGGGGAGAAAACAATGGGTGCTTTGTAGAAATATTTTTAAAACAAGTAAACAGCCACGCACAGGGGAGGGATCCCAGCTCCAGAGTGCAGTCTGCTGGGAACTGACATGACGTTTGGAAGCATAGGATATGTTGAATCGAACGTCTTCTCTTGAAGTAGGGAGCAGGCCTTGCAGACTTCATGCCCGGCTTCACCCATGGGGTGGGCTTGAGTAGGGGACAGGGATGTGCAAGCGTGTGTGAAGTGGGTTGGGCTTCTGCATGCTCGCTCGCGCTGTTGGAAGAGACACCATGCTTCCTGAGCCCTCCACTTGGAAGGAGCCATGAGCGTTAATGTAATGCTCATTTCGAGAGGTTAGAATTAAGGATTTTGGGGTGTCTGGGGATGGATCAGAGCGAACAAACATGTCTCAGACTTCAGCTTATGTAGGAGGCGACAGTTGGAAGTGATTCCGCTGATCAGTGAGTGCCGTGGAAATGATACACAGCAGCCTCACCAGCCTGACATCAAAAGGAGTCACAGACCGTGACAGATTGCTTTTGTAATCTAATTCCCCTGGTGGCCTTGGGTACTCTCAGCGAGGCCTGTGTGACTCAGGGAAGGTTCCCCTACCCCTCTCCTCACATCCCAGTGACAGCCAAGGGCCCCTTGTTAGAGCCTGTGCAGAGAGAGCAGTGTTCTGCTTCTCTCTTCCTGCTCCATATTTATGGTCTGTAATTATCATCTGACTATTAATCTAAATCTTTGGGCCTCAACGTTCAATCATTAATCAGGTCGCAACGCAGTTTACTAAAATAGTATTGCTCTCCTTGAGTTACAGGTCTCTGGCCGGGAGAACTACTACCTTCAATGAAAGAATTATCTCTTTATAAGGCAATAAAATTAGTCATTATTGCCTACCTGCTTGGCAATTAGAACCAAAATCCTGGATGCCTCTGAATCACAGGCTGCGCTTGTGTGTATCTGCTTTTCCCCAAACTCAGTCATCTGGGTTTCCCATCTGTCACTCATACGCGTAGTCTCTCAGATGAGTCCTTTCTATTAGAAGCTAATTTTTTAAAATTTTAAATGAAACTTCATTACCTCAAGTAGAAAACCAGCAAAGTTTAAGTTAAAGTGAAATCCATCCTACCAAGCAAGCGATGCCATAAAACCAGAAGGCCCGAGCTGGTGACCGCGTGTCTCTAGTGACCTGAGCCGGTGACTGCGTGTCTCTAGTGACCCAAGCTGGTGACCGTGTGTCTCTGGCGAAGGAAGGACCTCAGGCACCACAAGGAAATTGCAGGGCATGGCAGCAGCCCCCTGGGTTTTAGAGCCTGAGAGCCTGAAAGGAAGGAAGCTTTCCTTTTGTGGTCAAGGTTACTTAGAGCCACCTCTCTATCATCTCAGAAACAACCTGGGGTGTCCCTAGCTCAGTGGTTCACAGCCTTCCTAACCCTTTGATATACAGTCCCTTATTTTGTGGTGACCCCCAACCATAAAATTATTTCTGTTGCTACCTCATTACTGTAATTTTGCTACTGTTGTGAATTGTAAAATAAATTACAATTTATAACTTATAAATTGTGGTTTTTGATGGTCTTAGGTGACCCTGTGAAAGAGTTGCTGGACTCCCTTAGGGGTCACAATTCCCAGGTTGAAAACCGCTGTCCTAGAACCACACACCATCTCCTGTACCCGTGTGCCACCGGTCCCATCCAGGGAGCTCCGGAGCCACCCTCTTTCTCCTTTGTCAGAAGATGCACACACACCCAGGGAGATTTAGAAAGCACTTACTGGGTGCACCCCATGCAACAGAGGGTGTCAGTGCCGACTCCCAAGACCTGCTTCAGCCCAGCAGAACTCATGCTAGTTGGGTTGAAGCTGAAAGGTGGGATGAATCTCCCTTAAACCTGGAGGCACGTTATCCATTTGTTTACTAAGATAAATCTAACTGGAAACCCTTAGCTATTAAACAGAAGAAAGGGGGAGGAGAAAGGGAAAGGGGGAAAGAGAAGGAGGGGAGGGGAAAGAAAGGACCTTGTGGTAGCCCCGTGCACCCACTGAATGAAGCCTGGTGTTACCGTCCACTTTAAAGATCGGAGTTGCTTTTTTTTTTTTTTTTTTTGTAGAGTTTTTGTTTTTACTTCTTTTAGAAAAAGAACGAAGCTTAGCATAAAATACATGGAGGTTTTTTCCTACATCACTAAAGTAAAATATTCTTTCTTTCATGAATGTATTTTTAAAACATGCTTGCCTGAACAATGCTATGTTCTGGCAAAAATGTCCACAGAGCTTTGCAGTGGCACCAGGTACTCCCCCCAGCAGTGGCCGTGGGATACTGTTAACTCTGAGTAAGATGGCAGGCCTTTGACACTCCTCTGCACCCTGAACAAGTCCCTCCCTTCTCTCTGTCTCCAGTGACCCAGCAGCTTGACTTCTGTGACCTACTTGGGGGGTTCTTTTGTTTCTGGTTTGCGGTTGGGTTTAGCACCCACATACTGAAGAGAGGGAGAGAAGGAGGAAGGGAATGAGGTGAGAATATTGTCCCCACTCCCCACCCCTGGGGTCTCTCTGACTGGCAGTGTCTGTGCTGGGGCAGGCACGGTTCCCCTGGGCAGCCTTCCCCACCAGCCTTTATGTCTTCCTGTCCAAGCCCGGGTGTCTGCTCTCTCAGCTCTGTCAGGCCTTGGGCTGTAATGGTGACTGCTTCTCCAGACTTCCTGCTAGACCGCAGTAGGCCTTGTGGTTTTCCTGCGCCCTGGTCATTTTTTAAATACCTCTCTTGTTAAATCCTCCTGAGGGGATTGCAACTGGAAGGGGCTGCCTGTCACCTCATGTCACCTGCCTGTCACCTGATGGTGCCTTTGACTGACAGAGTGCACCTGCAGTATTGTTGCTTTGATTATTTTTGCTTCCGAGGGACTGACCTCTGACCTTAGCATTAACAGTAGTGTGTTCCCTATCGATAGGACTTCTAAGTTGCAAATGATAACTTATAGATGACCCCAGATCCTTGTTGGGGGTAAGTGGGGAAGCTGTGTTAGCCTAGCCTGGGCTAAGGAAGTCCCTTCTTGTGGTAAATCAGAATTACCAGAGAGTTCACTGGTGGAGGGGGATGGTGGAGGGGGCGACACACAGAAACCAGAGGCAGGGAAGTGATGACACCTGAGCAGGGAGGGCCGGCTTCCCCAGACTCCCTATGTGAGAAGTTGAGAATGTTTCCTGTCATCTGGGGCAAAGCTCAGCATTGATGATGGCGCTCTCACCATCATCCGCTAAGTAAAGCAATTCTTGTCGACTCCCTAAGTATGTCTCAAGATACAGACTGCAATTACCTACATAATGCACGCAGCTTTGTTGCAAAAAAGTCTATAAAGAAGGCCTCTGTTAGATGAATCCCTTCAGTAGGGCCCTTGTTTAAAGCCCATGAAATGCCCAGTCTGTGTCTACCAACTGCATGCCTAGAGAAGGCCGTGACCTCGCACCGACCCGAGGAAGAGAAGCTGGAACTCAGTGACCCAAGTGGAGCAGATGGATGTGGTAGACAGAGAGCCCTGGTGTCCAAAAGAAGTGAGTTTAAAACCTGCTTGGTTCTATTTCTCCAGCAGATAGTGAGAAGATTAAATGAGGAGGTAAAACTCTGGGGGATATGACATTCTCAGAGTGTCCCCCAGCTCTCCCCCTCCACCTCGGAGCCCTACATTGCTATCTTAAATATTTCACATCCAGATCTCAGAACAACCACATAAAGGTAATCGGCAGATACTCTGTTGAGTCAGTGGGGGGCAGACCCAAGTGCCCCAGCGCCTCAGAATGGATCTGCAAAATTATCAGACTGAACTTCCAGTCCCAGCTTAGTGATGACGCGCCCCCCTCTATCCCCCCACCTTCAGGAGTAGACCAGGCCATGGGCACTTCTGTCTTCTAGCTGCTTGAGGGCTGCTGAGAGCTAATGGCATGAACGCTTTTCCTACTTTGTCATGTAGTTCATTGTAAGCCTCTTCCTTTGGGGGTTTGCTGCAAGTGCTTGTCATAGTTGGCTTCCTATTGTTGTGATAAGCACTATGACAGAAGCAACTTGGGGCGAAAGGGTTTGTTCCCTTATACCTTACAGTACATCATGGAGGAACCAGGGCCAGGGCTCAAGGCAGGAAATGCCACAGAAGTCAAGGAAGGGTGCTGCTTATTGCCCCCTCCCCATGGCTTGCTCAGCCTGCCTTATACAACCCAGAGCTTATACAACCTTATACAACCCCAGGGATGGCACCCTCCACAGTGAGCTGGGGCCTCCCATATCAATCGCTAATCAGGAAAATGCCTATAGTCTAATCTGATGGAGGCATTTTCTTAACTGAGGCTTCTTCTTCCCAGATGATCCGAGTTCGTGCCAAGTTGACAGTAAACTACCCAGCCCAGTTGTTGATATTAAGGAAAAGGGTCATCTGTGATAGGATACTGAAGAGACAGATTCTGCCAGGGGGAAAGGCTGGGCTTTGGGAAATCAGCTGACCCAGTAGGACAAGCTTTAGTGCTGGAGGTACCTCCACTGGGTTAGCTTTGTCTGCTGTGTAGACTCGGCTCTGGAGAGACAGAGGTGGAACGCATGGTGCTTCTGTTTGTGGGCACCAAGTAGCCTAAAGAAGAATGAGTGGTCCACAGTCTGAAGGAGATGTCAGGGGTCCCTCAGAATCGCACTGGGGTCTTAGAGGGTAGCCCCACAGCAGAGGCCGATTGGGAGGAGGCCAGTTTATAAGTCAATCAAAGCTTCTTACTCCAATCCTTCCCATGTATCCCTCCCCCCTTCCCACATTGTTCCTTGGTGTATGTGTGTTGGGGCGGGGGGTGGTCTTCCATTCCCTTGAGAGCTGTTGTGAGCTCAGGAGAGAAAGGAAGCTGGCAGAAAAGCAGAACCCTAGAAGACTATGAGAGCCAGCGCTCGAGCTGCGCCTGTCCCCCCGCCCTTCGCCTCTGCCCCAGCTTCTCTTTCGCACAACCTACATTTTTTTGTTTCACTTCAGTATTTAAAAGGCTTGTAATTTGATGGTTTTAATTTGTGGTTATAAATGACCTTTTATTTAGAAAAAAAAAAAGAGGCAGTTGCTTCCGAGAGTGGATGACTCATGCAGCCGTGGGTGACGCTGTGAGTTGCCTCCTTCTGCTGACGGCTACTGCCCGGGTAAGGGGGCTGCGGCCGAAAGGTTGGTCAGGAGACAATTGAGAGCCTCTTGTGGAGGGGATGTAAGTAGGCATACAGCGATGTGAAGCCAGTAGGAGGGCCCAAGAGGGACAGTTGGACAGGAAAAGGATTGAGCCTAACTCGCAAACCCTTTTTCCTCGGCCCCAGAAGAAGGACTTGTACTGGACTGACTGTACAGGAGGACCAGTGGGTGGCATGAGGCAGCCTACCACCAGCAGCAGCGTGTGTGTGGGATCGCCAGATTCAACAGAAGCATACAGGATGCCCAGTTAAATTAGAATTTGAGATACACAGTGAATCATTTTGAAGCTAAGTTTGCCCCGATTATGTCTGAATTCACACTTGGCCTCATGTCTTGATTTTACTTGGTGGTGTTTCTCTTCGACTGTCCACCTAACATTTGGATAGTCCTGTGAGACCTCTTTAGTGAGGAGAAGGCCAGGCGGAAGGCGTTGTGGTTGACAGTCTCTTAGTTGGTGGAAAAGTTAATGTCCCCAGCCTCTGCCTCTCTATGGAGAATGCATCATAGGACCTAACTGCTGGCTTCCGTCTGGTGTTTGACCCAGCTGGCAGAAAGGACCTCCTCAGATGAATGCAGGCTGACAAAGCCTCCTAGAGTTTTCTTCTAGTTAGGTCCAAGGCTTAGAGGCTTGGGAGAAGCATCAGTCACCTGTTCTACCATCTTGGTTTTATAAGGAAGTTGAGGGAGGACTCATGCAGCAGTGGCCAAGGAAGCCTCAAACAGAATCAGGATTTCTTCAGCCCTCGCTGAGTTCTTTCAGTGGTGGTGACTCATTGGATTCTTAGTGACACTCCTGAGAGTCCATATAACAGGAAGAGCTCCTTTGTGGTGACAGCCCTGCTGTGTTAAGTATTTTGTAGGTGGCTGTTGTGTTAAGTACTTCATAGGTAGCTCATTGTTGCTAGGTAACAAAGACTAGGGACTGTAAGGAGTCTTTCTCTGTCCTGCCAGCCAGCTCCCAAACAATGACATGGAGACTTCTTAATTATAAAAGCTCTGTCTTAGCTCCTGCTTGTTTCTAACTAGCTCTTATAACCCATTTTTTTTAATGAATGCTAACACATGGTATGTGGCTTTTGTCTCTCCTCTGGCATGTCCTGCTTCCTCTGTGTCTAGCTGGCGACTCCCCCTTTCTTCTCCTCAGAACTTTTGCTGTCCAGAAGTCCCACGTATAGCTCCTGCCTAGCTGTTGGCCATTTGGCTTTTTATTAAACCAATTACAGTGACAGGCCTTTACACAGTGTTATCAGATATCTCACAACAAGGGGCCGGAAGTTGAAGTGGTTATCACTCGTGACAGTGGGTGTAATATGGGACGTGTTCATGTATGTTTCCGAAACCTAGACGCTCAGTGACGTGAAAGTGAAACTTGAGAGTCTGCTTCCCTTCTGGGTCACCAAACACATCCAGTGGCTCTGCAGTGCAGTCTCAAATCCCACACGGGACAGAAAGCTGACGGAGCCTGTCGTTCTGTGGAGCTGGGAAGAAAAGAACCCCTCGGGGGTAGAGTGGCCGCCGTGGCTCTTTCCAGAAGGTTTGACCCTCTGGAATGTGAGTTTTTGTGCCTAAACACATGTGGTTGAGATCTAAAGAGTCTGTTGCCTCTGTATTCTGTATTCTCGGGCCTGTGATGTCTCTTCTTGGACTTTTAATGCCACAGGAATGAAATGTTCTTTTAAAGTTTATGTGGTTTACTTTAGCAGCTTTTGACATAAACTGTAGATTTGAGGATGAGAAGGTCCCAGTGAGACCAGTCACCATATCCACACTGCAGTGTGCATTCAGGAGCTCAGCTTGTGGGAAACTATTTAGAGGGGGGAAAGGTCGCTCGTGGGAAAGATGATCTTTTTTTGCCTTTTTTTTTTTTGTGTGGTTTGTCCCACTCCTAACTTGATATATGTTTTCTGGTGTTTCCTTAGAAAGTAAATATCCAATATCGATGCAGTGCTCTTTGGGAAGACGGAATTCTGTGTGTATCTGTCTTTCGTGGTTTTTGTCTTTGGCTAATCCTACATTTAGACCGGTGACTACAGAAATTTAAATTATCCTTGGCATGTTGCTTCGTTATTATTGCAGGAGTGATACTAACATTGGACAGGGACACCCCAGTGTTGAGGGTCTTCGAGTGTCCTTCATCTCTGGGGTTTTGTTCCACACCTGCCCCAGTTATCAGTGTTTTAAAACATTACGGTCGTCCATGACAGCTGTTCTCAACCTGTGGGCCGTGACTCCCACTGGGGTCGCATGCCAGGTATTTACAGTTCATAACAGTATTGAAATTACAGTTATGAAGTAGCAACAAAAATAATTTTTATGATTGGGGATCCCCACAACACAAGGGGTCACAGCCTTAGGACAGCTGAGAACCACTGTTCCATGACCTTAGCAACACATGACTTCCCTTTCCAGACTGGAGAAGATAAAACCGACTATGAAACCACACTGAGGATATGATGGGGGAAACTGGCTGGGGTCCTAAAGACTGCGTAGTTTATAATCCTTAATTACAAATGCTTCCAATGGAGCCCAGATAGCACAGATAATTGAATGACAGTTTTCATAGGTACTGAGAATCACTTGAATTAGAAAATCCTAAAAACATGAATTGGCCAAAAAGATTGCTCCAAGAAATGAAACAGTAGCCTATGCTCAAACATTTTAGTGGAAGCGGTTATTTTGGTACTCCAAGGTAGATGATTCTGGGAACAGTTTTGCTGGAGAGAGTTGGAGTAGAAGCAGAGGTAAGTGATTCCTTCTGTTTTAGAAGACCTTCATCGGGCTTCTGGTTACCTGGTACGAGACTGCCATTTCCTTGCTAGCGAAAGCATGTATGATTGAGAAACCTAAGAGTTTTACTGAAACCGTCCGAAGAGATGGCTCAGCGGTTAAGAGTTTTACTCAGCGCCAACTGCAAGTCCATCTTGGTATGCAGTAGTTAGTCTTGCCTTTTTACCTGCCAAGTTGGCTGCAGACACTTTGAGCCTTGAGACGTGGTCAGTGTTGGCCTCGTCTCTTGTTTTCACTTGCACAGAATGTCTAACCTGAGCTCCCCCAGGGCCCAGCAGTTCCGTGCTGGGGATGGTAACTAAAGCCCGGGCAGAGCCTCTGCCGAGTGTCTGCTGCAGGAAGGCTGTCTGCAGAACATGCACAGATTCCTAGCGGCAGCGGAAGTGAGAGGAAGTCGACACTGTTAAGAGGTGCACACGCCAGGCTGTGTTTTTGTCACCATCTCAGACACACTGTTTC
Organism: Alexandromys fortis; assembly: GCF_014885135.2. NCBI lineage: Eukaryota > Metazoa > Chordata > Mammalia > Rodentia > Cricetidae > Alexandromys > Alexandromys fortis. The sequence continues at coordinate 1,302,641 of NW_026067910.1, read as the reverse complement.
CTCGTTCATCCTGGGGCACTGGAGACACCCGGACTCACTGATAATTCAGAGCAAATGGTGTGTTCCCAGGCGCCTCTGCGGCTGGCGTGGAACATTTCTGCAGCCAACATGTTTTTTTTTTCTATAAATACTTGTTCAGCTAAACTATACTCCGTGAGAATTGTCATTTGTTCTGCTCCAAGTTGAGGAGAGACAATTCGACCTGTGTAGAAGAGGGTTAAAAGCCAAGTTTGCAGAAATGCCAGGCACAGATGCATTGTCCCACTGTACGATAGCCTGCTCATTGGGGGACCTGCTGCATCATCCTTTCAGCTGAAATCCCTACTTTTGTCTTGATATTTTTGGAAGTAGATAGATGGTATTAACTTCTGCTCTGGTGGTGGTGGTGGGGGGAATGGAGCAGTATGGTGACAGATTTGGAAAACGCGACTGCAGTCGGTACTGTTGTGGTCAATAGTGAATTCCTCCCGCAGCTGGCTCGGTTTTCTGTGTCGCCTCCTCCTCCCTTCATCTCCTTTGTTGTCCCTTTGTTAAGGTGTGTTTCTGCCTCCTGCTCTACTCCCTGAGTGATGCTGAGGACCTGGGTGCAGAGCCAGCTGGCTGGAAAGCTTGCTCCCTCCCTGTCTTTCCTACCCTTTGCCTCGTTTTCAACCCTGCCGGGGTGATGTCTCATTACTTGAAAGAAAATTAAAAAACATTTTACATTGCTTAATACAGATCACTAATTGAAGCTCTCCTAAACCCAAGGAATTTATTCTTTCATTGATGTGTGCATCACTCCTATTAACATTAATAAAGTTGTTTAGAATCAAAGAGCTGGCAGAAACCCATAATAGAGATCCATCTTGATCCTGCTGCACACAAAGTGACTCATACCCACAGGGCATCAACGAGCATTTTAAAGATAATTTTTACAACTCCCTTTTAAAAAGTGGAGCAGTTACTGAATTTATCCTAGCATGCTCATCATGCCTCTCAGAATTGGGCTTGACTGTTGCCATGGATGTAGTGCGCCCCGCCCAGGGTACAAATTGCAAGCTCTGTCCATTTCGCCTGCGGCTGCTGTGCCTACTCATTTGCACTGGGGAGCTGGAGTTCAGGAGGCTCAGACAAAAAGGATGTAGGGGCGGAGGAAGACGGCAGGCTGACCTCCATAGCCATCTCTGTCCATTCATCTCAACATCCACAGCCACCATTAGTTACTCGTGTGGCATCATGAAGCACAGGCAGGAGGATAGGGCTTCGGCTTCTCATTGCTGTGGAGCTTTCCAGTTCCTAGTCCTTACTGGAGCAGAGGGAGCACAAAGAATCTGAGCTTGTGAAAATAGGTCCTTAACTTCTGCCTCAACTACCAGGACCAGGGGTTAAGGTGGCCTCCCTGCCAGGGTCTGGGCATTTGCCCACTTGTGCGCATACACTCAGTGAGCAGAATCAGCTTCCTCACAGAGCATCACGGGCAAGTCTCTGTCCTCCTCTACCATACCCTGCCCAGCTTCTCTCCTCTACCTGTCTGTAGCAGGGAATTGATGGATATAAATGTTCCTGCTAATTAGAAGATGAACTGGGCTGGGGAGAGCAACAGGTGCTGTCTGGGAGGCAGAGGCAGGTAGATGTCTTGAGTTGGAGGCCAGCCTGGTCTGCAATAGTGAATTCTAGGCCAACAAAGCAAACAAACAAAAAAAAATGTTGCTTTAAAAAAAAAATCTTAAAAGGTGGGCGGGAAAGCTGGGAGTCCTTCTCAGAGCTTAAAGTGCCAGCCAGAGTTGGGTTGGTCCCCAGCTGACTGCATCAGAATTATGCCAGTCTCCTGCTGCAGCCCCAGAGCTGCCCTGAGAATGGGGGTGCACTTTCCTTCAGCTTTGAAATCCCTTCCTTTCCTTATCTGTTCAAGGAAATGAGTTTTCCTATGATTGCTAATCTGAATATATAGAAGAAAAAAAGTATGTAACTCTCTCTTTTAACCACCTTAGCCTCATTTCCAGGCTCTTAAAGAGTAAATGTAAATTTCCCAAGGAAGGAAGCAACATTGCCTATCTCCGTGTGGAATCCATTGAGCACTGGAAAGGTAAAAACAAGCCCGGAATACTTTGCATTTATCCTGCACCACAGTGCTTCAAACTGGGTCAGAATTATCCTTGTTTTACAAATGAGGCAGCTGGAAGGAGAGAAATGAAGCCAGCCTCTCTGGGGCCACATGTCCCGGCTGTGTCAGAGCCTCCTGAGGATTGCTACCCAGCTCCGCCCCTCCCTGCATCCTGCTGAGAGCTGGTGCAGAGGACCAGTGGCAGCCCTGTGGCTCATTTGTTCCCAGAGACCTGATTCGACCTTCTGGTACCTACCTCACAGGGTGCCTGGAGCACAGCCAGCACGGTGTATTTGTTAAATGAATATGTTGTCACTGCCGAAGAATTCATTATAATCACCCATCGCACCCTGGTGATGGCTTTTGCCACCTTTGAATCTATTTTGAAACCTCTTTGCAAGTGAATTTAGAAATATGTATTAGGGCTGGTGAGGTGGCTCAGCCTGGCAAAAGCACTTGAAAATCCTGGCAACCTGAGTTTGTTCCCCAGAACCCACGTGGTAGAAGGAGAGAACTGACTCCCACATAAGTTGTCTTCTGATCTACACACAAACACACCATGGCACACATGCACCACCAAACACATAGTAAAAATGAAATAACAGTATTTCACACCCAAGGTAGTGCTGAAATTGATTGACGGCCAAGCTCCTCACAAGTCCCAGGTGACCAGTAGAAGTGGAGCAGTAAGGTAGAGAGGCATAGCTTCTCTTGGATGTAAACTTCTAGAATAAAATTTTAAAATGTTCTTGGCTTTACAGTCTTCAGTGTAGGCAAGGTGGTAAGCTACAAAGAAATGAAAATATTTCTTAGTCACACCCATATCAAGATAACAGTGTTATGGTGTCGTTATTTCCTGTGTGTATGCTTTGATCATCTTTCTTCCATTTCATATTCTAATTTTCTAATATGATTAAAGTGCTATGATGTTTTCTGTTATGTGAATAGACTATGTAACCACGCACTATACTCTTACTGTGCTGTTAAGAATTCTTATAGTTAATATTGTAAGTAGCATCGTTGTAAATGTTCTGGCATCAGAGAATTTGCTTCTCTGGTTACTTCGTGATGCAAGAACAGGCTTGAGTAAATAAAAACACAAACGTTTGATACATAAAAATATTCTAAGTGAAAATTTAGAAGAAAAACACTTTTATCCTTCATAAAGTAAAAATAAGTTGGGGAAGTACTTCGGCCGCTTACTAGCAAGGCCCTGGGACCAACTCGCAGTGCCACAAAAATTAATTTACCAGAAATTTCTTATCTCCCTTCTTCCATTCTGTGTAATGTCTGCAATTTCATTGGCCTGTGTCTTCAACACATATGAATTTTGCTTGTCACCAGTCTTACTTATAGTATGATTGTAACCTACATGGTAAAGTCCTGTTTCCAAGGGTTTTCTCACCCATGTGATTGCCATGATGCCTGCGTTTCTATCTGTTTTGTTTGCTGTTGTATCCATGATTCTCTGGCCAAGGTCTGACACACAGTGCCCGCTCAGTCAGTACTTACTGGGTGTATGAGTAAAAAACATATTCTCTCCGCTTCCTCCCCTCTCTATTCCTTCCCATCCTTCCTCCCATCTTCCCTCCTCCCCTTTGTTCCACTATGCACTACCAGACGTGCAGTTATTCCTTTATATTGGCAATACGTGCACCCGTCCTATTGGCAATGCGTGCACCAATCCTGTTGGCAATGTGTGCACCAATCCTATTGGCAATGCGTGCACCAATCCTGTTGGCAATGCGTGCACCCGTCCTATTGGCAATGCATGCACCAATCCTATTGGCAATGCGTGCACCAATCCTATTGACAGTACGTGCACCCGTCCTATTGGCAATACGTGCACCCGTCCTATTGGCATTACTTGCACCAGTTCAAAGGAGAGTTTATAGTAGTGGAGAGCGTACCCCAAACACCTGACCAATGGGAACATCAAGACCTAGGTTTGCAGCTCTCCACAAATTTATAATCTAACCTTGAGCAACTTAATTTATTTCTTCCGGCTCCCATTTTTTACTTGCAAACCAGTGCTAGAGCCCATGCATCTGATAGGCTTAGACTGAAGCCCAGCACAGAACCTGGCAAGTAATAAATATTCAGTAAATAGTAGCTGTTTTCTCTTATTCATTCTCAGCAGCAACCTGTTCTGAACCTTGAGCTATGACCCATGTCCCGGGGCCACAGAGATTAATTCATGATGAGAAGCTGTGTAGGCTTTGAGGCAAATGCACCCAGCTTATTCTCCTTGTGCTTTATTGTCGTTGTCAGCTGAAGCCATGAGCTGCGACTCTTCAAGGAGGATTGCTGTGAGGACATGTACCAACGTGCCTCAGCTAATTCACTATGGCCTCCAGCTAGACCCAATGACAGCATCTCTGATAGTGATTTTGTTCCATGTATGTGCTTATGTATGTACTTCTCTCCCTCGAGCAAGGTGTTCTCCAGTTTTAAATGTTCTAGTAGCACAGAACTTAATACTTTGTCCTCTTAGGTGTCTGTCACATGCACGTATGGCTGGAGACCATTTTCCTCTGAGCAGTCCCGTGGATGTGCGTCCCTAGCTATATCCTTGAATTTTTGTCTTTTATTTAATTCAAGAAATGGTAGGTGTAACTATTGAATTTTATAGTTTGCTTCCCACGGGTTGAAAGACAGCTCTAGCGGGTTGTGTCTCTTACCTGGATGGGGGATCGACACCTGCTTTAGGGTTTGCTTTTGATTTGTCACAGAGATGGTTTCAGAGGCACGGGGCGCTGATGAGCTGGGCAGCCTTCTGCAAACTTAGCGATTTTTTTAGCTCAGGACCCGCACACGTTTTCTGCAAAGGCCAGATTATAAATATTTCCATCTCTGTGGGCCATACGGACTCCTCGGAGACAGCTCTGCTATTGTCATTTGAAAGCAGCCCCAGACAAAACACAAGCAAACGGGCGTGGCGATGTGCCAATACGTTTTCTTTTATCGACGCTGAAATTTGAGTTTCTTTTCTTTTCCAGCCATTTAAAAATGTCAAAACCCATTCTTAATTCATGGGCCATCCAAAATCAAATCAGACCTTCCCACAGCTGTGGCTTGTGACTCCCTTGCATAGCGGCAGGACTCAGTCTTCCAACTGAAAGGCTCTTAAAGGAACTGGCCTGGGTGGTTTTGCTCTGTCCATATAACTCTGAACTGATTACTGCATTTGATTTCTGTCATTCATCTCCATTTTCAGAATTCATGATAAAAACAAATTGCTTGAGAAGCTCATGCTATTCTTCTATCAAGAGAACTTCGGCTAAGGACTGGGGGATAGGGTTGAACTTACAATACCGTCGTCCACCAGAAAGCTTACGCAAGAGCTTGAGGCGAGAGGTGCTCCTCTTTGGGGTAGCAGCTTGAGGTGGGAGGTGCTCCTCTTTGGGGTGACAGCTTGAGGTGAGAAACGCTTCTCTTTGACAGAACTTGAGGTGGGAGGTGCTTCTTTTTGGGGTGACAGAGCTTGAGGCGAGAGATGCTCCTCTTTGGGGAGCTGATGTTTAGGAAAGTGGGGTGAGTTGGAGGTGCACAGATCTCTACACTGTGGGTGGGGAGAGCAGAGCATCTCTGGGACCACTCTCAAAGCACACACGGTATGTGGGGTCCGTGGGATAGAGCCATTGTGTGTGTCTCACTTCCTCTGCAGATGGCCCTCATTCTTAGGGTGCTGGCCTAGTTATGGGAATGAACCTCTCCTCCAAAAGGTTCTAGAAAAGAACTGTCCGCAAGGGCCAGCCTGTTTGGCCTCCTACACACCAGGATCTCCGGGACTATGTGTGATGATAGCCGGTTGACTATCAGATGACCAGAAGACTGAGATCAGGGTATCCCCAAAGCAGAGGGCCTCCTCTCCCTCTCCCTGGAGGTCAGCCAGCACTGCCCCCTTGGAGATGTTTCACCCATCCATGCTCTGTGGTGGAGGCAGGAATGGGCCGGTCTCTGCTGTGGTTCTCGCCAGGGTCTTCTATGCACCTGAAGATGGAAATGCTTTTTTTTTTTTTTTTTTTTTAAGATTTTTCCCTTCTAGGATGTTGCAAGCTATAAACCAAGGTTCCAGAAAAACATTTTTTGATGTATATGAAGTTGGCCTTGAATAGCCAAATTTTTACTTAAAACTCAATTAAGATAAAGACAGACTAGTGGGTGTTACTGTACTGAAACTGCCTGCTGCATGCCGTCCTAATATAACAATCTAAAATGTCTTTACCGTGATAGTCATCTTAAGTGAATAAAACGCGCAGTTTAATGAAATGGCACTTTGAAGCTTTTAGCACTGTAAATCTTCAGCTCATCTTATCTTGTTTAAATTAATTTTCAGTATTCCTCGGCTTTCCCGTGCTCAGGAGAGCTCTGTTTTGTTTCTGATTTCTTTGGGCTAGCGCCAAGAGTTCTAGGAGTTTTAATGGAAGTTTTGTGTTCTTGCGTGAGAAATGCAGAGAGTAGGTAAGTGCAGGGCTGGTGGATTTTCCAGGGGAGCTCAGCCCTTGTTAGCAACAGCCGGATGAGAGAGAAGTCACTGAGAGGCTGCCAACTTCTAGGCCCCTCTAGTCTCTAGCAGGGAACTCCACCAAGTGTAGTCAGCAACGGCACTTTTAAACCTCAAAGGTTGGTTTTTATCTATTAGAAGTTTTATATGAATAAAACATGCCTCTGCTTTCATGCTGCTGTGTGACCGGGTTGTATATGACTGTATCAGAATCCATTCAGCGCTTCTGTAGTTGTTTTAAGTTGTTTCCAGAGTGCCTCAGAGGACAGACATATTTGATACTGTGTAGGATGTACCCCTGGGGGTCAGATCCTAAGTCTGAGGAGATGCCCTTCCCTGTGTGAGCACACTCACCTGCACTGGATGAGAAGTCCCCATGAACACACCCATTTCCTCACCAGCCTTCCCGGTGTCTGTCCTGGTTAGCTTAGCCAGTCTGACCAGAACAGGCTGGTGTAGTCCATTGTGATTTGGGTTTTCTTTGGTCATTAAATTAAAACATTTTAAGTATGCATTGGCTATTTCCTGATTTTCCTTCTCGGCTCTTTACCTATTTCCTTCTGGATTGTCTGCAGTGTATCTGCCAGACATGTGCTATAATGGCCTCTTCCTCCTTTCCTTTTGATTCTATTGAAGTCATTTCATGATGTCGCAATTTTACTATAATTACAATTGAGGTATTTTTCCTTGGTTAGTGCATTTTTTTTTGTTCAGATTTAAAAATCTTTACCTGCTGGTGAATGTGAAGGTGTTCAATGAGTTGTTTCCTTTTCTTTGGCTGTTTTTAATCCTACCATCTATCTATAATTTTTCTGCAGAGTTGTCTTCTAGGTGCTGATATTTTGTGCATTTGCTTCCTGGGGCTGCAGTAACAAGCATAACAAAACCCGGGCCTTGAGGCAGCAGACGGGAGTCCTCTCAGAAAGGTCATCTAGAGGCCAGAAGTTCAAACCTGAGGTGTGAGCCGGGCAGTGCCTCCTGAAGCTTGGTGGGGAGAGCCCTCTGCTTGCTGCTGGGGGAGACTGGCAGGTCTTCCTTGATCCCTCTCCTTGGGTTCCTGCTGCAGCGCTTGGATCTTGGTCTCCCTTAGTACATGGCCTTCCCTGGGGGTCTCTTTGGGTCCATTTCCTTCTTATTTAAGGCACTAAATAAATAAATTAACCTTCCACTGGGTCTATTCTATATAACATCTCTACATCTTCAGCCATCTTGTTTCCAAGTAGGGTCACATTGTGAGGTCCTTGGATGTCAGGATTTCCCAGCATATCTTTTGGGGAGAGTCAACTTAATACCTTCAGTGAACCCAGCACCGTGCACTCTGTCTGTTTTAGACTGTTTTATTTTGTTGGTCTATTTGAATGTGCATGTACAAATGACTGTTTGTCCATGTCCAAATAACCACTGTTATTCTATGGTGAATCTCCATATCTGATCAAGTCTTGTTTTCTTCTTCAGGATTTTTCTTTCTTTTGATCCTTTGAATTTCCTGATAATTTCTGTTTATTGATTCATTACAGAAAAAAAGTATCAGCTGTTTTTTTTTATTTAAAATTAAATTAAAGGTTCAGTTTGTGAGAGAATGGATGTGTAAAGAGCCCTGAGATTTCCACGTTCTGTAATCCTTCAGTCCTCCTTCTTGTTCAGAGAGCTCCTCCCCAGTGGGCCCAAGCTCCTCCCCGCTGGTCCCAAGCTCCTCCCCACTAGGCCCAAGCTTCTCCCCCACTGGTCCCAAGTTCCTTCCATCTGGTCCCAAGCTCCTCCCCCATTGGACCCAAGCTCCTCCCCCACTGGTCCCAAGCTTCTCCCCTCTGGTCCCAAGCTTTTCCCCACTGGGCCATCTCTGTAGTCCTGGTAATAGGTTGTCTTTCGATGAAGATTTGTTAAAAGCAAAGAAGGAAAGAGGGAAAGCTTCTGCTTTGTATTCATGCCATTAAGGGTCCCCCCCCCCCAAGTTTACTAAACTTAACAGGGCCAAGATTTAAATTAATCTCATTGATTCCAGAGCTGGGTAAATAAAACAAGTACTTCAGACATTCTGTTTTTTTATGGGAGGTTTGTTGGTTTAAAATGTGACCTCTTCTGGGATGGTTAAAACAAGCTCTTAGTAAAGAAGTTAGCACAATGTTGGATAATCAATGCTGTAACTGAGAACCTTAACATGGGCTATAAGAGACACTGGGCTAAGCTTTGGGTATTGGATCAGGTGGAAAACTAGATCTCTAGTTGTCAGTACCCTTGGCCTGGAGATGGTTCTGTGGGAAAACTGATCTGTTCCACTATTTAGTTATGAGAATTAGTATAAGCGTTGAAAGTGTGTGTGTGTGTGTGTGTGTGTGTGTGTGTGTGTGTGTTCTGGGTCTGTGAGAGACATACTGGGTCCTGGTACTAAAAAGAAAATTTAAAATTATAAGATTTTTTTAAACATTCCATCTACTCTCAATCCTGATATGGTCACCACCCACACCCCAGGTTCTGCGTTATTTGCTGTTACCTCCATTCTGAGCTGCTTGTGAAATCACGCAGACGTGCCTTCCTCAGCCATCCCTGGAGCCACCCCGGTGTCTCTTCAGGGGAGCTAGGGGACATGCTCAGCAGGTGCAGGTGCATCAGAGCAGTGCGGTGTGTCTAATCCTGACTAGATTGCGCATCCTAGACATAGCTTGACCTAAAAGGGCAGCTCAGAAACAATTCGCGTTTGCTATAAAACAGGATTTGCTTCGTTTTCTTGCTCTACCTGCTGCCTGATGTGCTTTCAGGACTGGCAAGAAAGATGGGGTGATTGCACACATACATTTTATTCTAACGAGTTTTAGAGACTCAGAATCCACCCCACGCTAGACAGGTAATCCAGTTCCAGTGACTTTTACTTCGTTTATGTCTAACCCTAAATGAGTGCAGTACCCTTGATCTATAGATTTCACTATAGTAATAAGAAGAATATGAAATTATGTCGATATTTTTTATTGCTCGGGCTTCGCTGGAGGTTCTGATGGTGGGAGCAGCACTCCCTTGGCTCAGCCACTCCTTGCACAACAGCCATGCCTGAGTGCAGTGAACCCCCAACCTGTGTTTCTCCAGTCTGACTTCTCAGTCTCAGGAATCTGGTTTGGTGATGTCTAGCTCACAGTGAGCCTCTGCCGTCTCCTCCTGGTACTTGCATTAAAAGGAGCATCCAGCTTTTATAGTTTGACCCTCATATCCCCTTAGTCTGCGGTCAGTACTTCCTTCCTGCTGGCCTAGCGCCCCATGCTCTTCTCCTCTCTCTTCCTCCTCCTCCTCCTCCTCTCTCTGCTGTTTACTCCCACTCCAAAAAATCATAAAGCAACCCTCCACAGCCCTGCTTGAGTTCGTACAGCTTGTTGGAGGAAAGCCAGAATTGACAGGAGGGTTAGCTGGCAGGGTCAGTGAGTCCTTCCCAAAACACCCCGTTAATCGCGCCACCCTCACCCAGGAGGAGGAGGAAGTGTACAGTCAGTCAGTGGGCTTGCTTCCCTGGAGAACCATCCTGGTCCTGGCAGTGGGTGCGGCTTTGTCTGTGTGCTTGCTGCTTGTTTAGTGTATTATTCAATCGTTTGGAGCTCGGATTTTTCGGACAATTTAGTTGTAGCACTTCAGAGACGATTGTAGCTGGGGGGAGTCAGGGCTGAGTGTGAAATCCCTTGTTATTGTGCACATAAGCCGCCAGCCTTTACTTCACGCTACACATAAACAGCAGCAGCCAGAGGAGAGCCGAGAAAAGAAAGGGACAGGAATGCACCCCACCTCCCTCTCAGCCCTTCTCTTTGCTTTTAAGAACAGAGCTTGTGTTTAACCTTGTAAATAATAGGTGGCTGGGGTTTTTTGTTTGTTTGTTTGGTTGGTTGTGTTTTACTTACTGTTTTTGTTTTATCTTGAGATTTTTCTAGCGATGCCACAGGCCCAGCAGTTCCTGGATTGATGTGGTTTAGTGACCCTGTGGGACAAAGTCTGGATTCCAGCTGTTCCCCTTACCCTAGAACAGACAGCAGCTTCCCATGTCATATCCATTCCTTAACTTTTGGGGGGAAAGCACCCCACTGTAAGAGACACCCCTTGTTACACGCATGAGACCCACTGATTCATTCAAACAGTCAACAAGTACTTTTGAATGCTTGCTACACATTAAGTTCCCTTGCGAGCTTGTCATATGCGTTTGCACTAGTGTCGAGCTGGTTAGCCAGAGCACTGTCTCAGCGGCCTGGGTAACGCTCCTTTTTCTCCTATTCTCCAGTTAGAAGACTTCTTGCTTGTAAGCTTCTTGGCCACAGTGAATGTGGTTTCTCATTTCCAAAGCTTGGTCCAGGCTGTAAGTCCTTCCCAGATGACACCTAGTTGGGACCTGTGCAGTCTGTGCCCAGATATTAATATACGTCAGTAAGGTGGATGAAGAGATGCCAGAGCTAGGAAGTAACCTGAGCTCCTATGAGACATCATCGGTCCAGGGAGGCCTTTGGTTCCTCGTTCAGCAGATGCTGTGATTCCATGCCAGCTACTGTACAAGCTCTGTGAACAGAACAGTGGCCAAGAGAGTTCCTTCCCTGCGGCTAAAGGTAGCTCACGAGCCAGGACCAAGAATGGGAGCGATGTAGTTTGAAATTCATTGCATGGGATGCTGTTGGGAACTGGGGAAGCTGGAAGTGGAAAGGAGGGCAGGAAAGAGAAAGCAAAAGGGGGCTGAGGGGGAAAGAGCTTGTGAGGGAGAAGCTGGGGAGACATTCTGTGAGGTAGTCAGCATGCTCACTTCCTGACAGAAAATTCATTCTCATCAGGTCACCGTGACAACCCCAGCACCAATACAAACCCAGAATAGCCCTCTTCCCCAGTGTGGCTAACAAGCTAGGACACCAAAGATGTCCGTTGAGACGTTGCCATTCTCCACAACTACACGTAACACCTACATGTGAATCAAAATTATATTAAAGCCGCATGTGGTTCTGAGTAACGGCCGGTCTATTTGCTTTTCTCAGAGAAGTCTTCACAGAGAAGCAGGGACATGTAAAGGGGCATACATGCCTGCACATGTTACTGCCCCTCAGATCTTCTCCAGACCAGATCGCCGGTCCCAGTTCCACAAGTCATTGGAGCAGATCTAGAACCAGACTCTGAGAGCCCCAGGCTCTTCTCTATTTACCCTCAGTAATTACACACCCTCCCTTCTGGAGGCCCAGGCTGAGCAATTAGTCCCCCATTGTCTTTGCAGGAAATGACATCCGTGTGACTGCTTGGGAAGGCAACTGTTGACCACTCTGGTTAAGATAATTTGGAAAGTGTTCAGCATTTCCTCTGGAAGATTGAGTCCAGCTGACTTGGAAATGCGCAGATGAAACGGTCATCATAACCAGAGCACCACTGGGTCGGTTCCCTGAACAAAAGGAGCCTCTCAAGAGCTGCTCTGCTCTCCTCGGAGTGTGAGGAGCTCAGCCTTGCTATCCTCTCCCTCTCACAACATTGATTTGGGACCAATTCCTTAAAACGTTTTGCAGAGCTAACACTCGCCGACCCCACTCAGGGAGACCTAAAAACTGAGGAATGCATTGGGAAATCAGGTGTTGCAGTCCTAAACTCTGCTTTCCAGCGTTTTCCTCGTCTCCAGTGGCTACAGCAAAAGAGCCACGGAAATCTCAGACTTTGCACACACACATCAGTGGGCAATACAGAGATTCTCTCAGAAGAGTGAGCTGTTCCTAGCAAAACATTCTTGTCTCATCGGCCTGTATTGGGGCCATGTTTATTTTTGACCCAGTCACTGACAAGAGTCTGGGGGTCCCTTGAGTCAGGGCCTCTCCAACCTTAGTATACACATCCATCACCTGGGGAAGCTTGTTTGAGTGAAGCCTGAGGGCTGACACTCCTGGATGTGTCCACGTGATGCTCATGTCAGAGGGTTGGAGTCCTCTAAGGCTCTAGGCCATTCAGATGCCCACCCCCAAGGAGATTGTTGTCCCCTGCTCTTGAGGCTCCGTGGCTCATAAAGGACATATAAGGGCTACATTAGGAAGAAGAAAGAATAACCCAGTATTGATGAGAACTATATTGGCAATACCTGTTCACAGTGTGTATTGAAAATGTTGCCTTTAACTCAGAAGTCATACACGGCCTGTGGAGTATCTTAGAAACAGAAAGTACACAGGGCTACCCACTACTGTGTGAGAGTACCCATAAGAACAGTATTATTCCTTTATAACTACGCACACATTGCAGTTCAAGAAGCGGAAGGTACAGTAGTCAAATCACCTGTTTGTCATCCTTCAGTTAACTTCTACTGGTAACTAAGATCATATATCCCAATCCTAATGAAATGGAAATAGATGTGCTTAAGTATAAAGAGGGTTATGTGCCAAGTCCACCCATTCCTAACAGTAGAAGCTCGTCAGCCTAGGAGTTACTGGAGAAGAACACACTCCTAAGAATCACTTGACATGATGTTAGGTGTGAAAAATTCTGCCAGTGGTAAATTTCTGCCAAAACAGTGGTCACTGTGCCCTGATTGCTGGTTTTCAGCAGAGAAAATCATTATGTCTCCCTCATTTTTTTTTGTTTGTTTGTTTTTGGCAAAAGATTCTCTTAGGAAAGAGGATAATATGGATAGTCTTGTCTGTCATGAGTGATCATCACAGATGCTGTGGGGCTTGGAATGAAGCATGTGGCCAGATGTTGAATACACCTTCCTGGGGTGGTCACCAGGGTTGCCATCTCTGGCCTCCTATTCAGGGACATCACTCCTGGGGCCATGGGGAAAGTGTGTGGGATTTCACCTTTTCATCTGCTTGGTCTCCCTGCCCCAGCACCACAGCTTCACGTCTGTGTGGTTGGCAGGAAGTCAGATCTTGGTCCAGTTTCCAGTAGATGCCAAGTGGTGCTAACTGGCCTTACCAGCATAGTTTCACCATTCTTTCCTGGGCAAGACTCAGGGAGGTGAAGAGAGTCCTGCCTGCTCTGGACCAGCTGACAGAAGTTGCCGGACTTGATGCTCCACAAAGCCCAGGGTTGTACTTGTCTCTGGGCATCTAGGGTGTTACATCTCAGTTATGAACAGCTGGTCTGTTCCCAGAGACCTGTCCGTCAGCAACGCAGATGAAGCACCCACTCTAAGGGAAGGGAACATTTTGTTGCCTAACCTCAGTCATTCGTAATCTAAATATAGAATGCTGAGATGTCCATCTACATATTTAGGGCCTCACAGGCTGCCAAAGAGAGGCGTGGTAATTTTAATATTAACCAGGCTTATACAATCAGTGTACTTAATCACTGATTGATCCAGACACTACTGATGAGTGCCTCCCTTCTCGGGCTGGTGGTAGGGGAGAACATTATTTTTTTTTAAAAAAAAGAATACAGAGTTAAATGCTTAAATGTTAAAATGCTTAGAACTTAAAATATAAGTCTTATATCAAAATACAATTTAAAAAACCAGAAAAACAAAACTTTAAGGTAATGCCAAATTAGGAAAATCAAGACAGCGAAAGATAATGAGAGTTAGGGGGAAGGCTTAAAGCCGGTGTTCTGGGACTGAGGACATGGCTGGAATTCAAGGGTTATTCCTCGTTTTCCTTAACCTCGAACTGAAATCCAGAGTTTCTCTTTATTATGGAATAGTTGTAGCTCTGTATAGAATAGCGTATGAATAGAAAGTTTTTATGTTATATTACAATCACGAAATATAATTTTCCATTTAAGGATACTTAAAAATGGCATTTAGTTTTTGCAGAAAAACGTTTAAATACTGAAGGAAATCCATCTCAATTTTGTTAAGTTATTTTGAAACCGTCTCAGTATGTAACTTGGAAATATTTTGATAACTGAATAGGGATGCATTTTGTGGCTTAAATTCTTTGCATTTCATATGCTAATTTCAAACACTTAAAGACATTCCAGAAAAACAAACAAGCAGTAACAACAATAAAAATTCCATCTAGAACTCTGAAAAAATTCTGTAGACTGAGGTAGTCCAGAAAGGCAAAGAGCTCCTGCCCAGGAAAATACCTGGGCCTCTTACTAGTAGGGGTGGAACAAAAGGGACCAGGAGAGGCACAGGCCTGGTATAGGACCAGCAGCAGCAGGCTGCTTCCCTACAGGTTGAAAGCATGTGGGAATAAAGCAGGGACAAGTATGTAAGCTCCTGGATAAATGCGGGTGATAGGGATGGGAGGCGGGTTTTCTGAGGAAAAGTGTTTGGAGAAGCGCTTTGCAGGCAGAGTTGGCGTAGGGGGCTGTGGGGTGGGGGAGACTGGGCATGGGTTTTCTGCAATCCAGCATGATGCAGACTGGATAGAGTGTCCAGAGAGAAGGAAGAAAAGTGAGTCCCAGCCTCGGTGTGGGCTCAGCAGCAGGGCTGGGGCCTGGTGTGCAGCAGAGGTGAGAAGCCACGTTAGGTCTCAGGCTGGGGCAACAGGAGCATGTATGTGGGCCAGGCTTCCATTCACTGGGCACTTACTATGTGTCTGCTGCTGTCCTAAGCCTCTCTGCGTCCCGAATGTGACACTGTGAGGTTGGTCACCATAATTCCCGTTTTACAGCTAGCCAGATAAGATCCACTGAAGAGAGAAAGGTAGCCTGGGACCTCCCAGAAGAAGGCAAGGAATTGGCTCTAGGGGAAAACGGTAGAGTTTAATCTTAGGTATTTCCCCAGTGTTCTCTTACCTTTGGTTGTCGTAAAGGATGGGAAATTCCTGTATTTGTAAGTGCAGTTTCTCATTGATTCAGTTGTTCACAGATTTTTTTTTTCTTACTAGTGTGTGCTGAGATAATCTGTAAATTGGTTTCATTTTCCTGTGCACGGCAAAGGGGCAGCTGGTAGGGAGTGTGCTGCTACAGGAATGGGTGCCCCGCCCGGTGAGGGGGGGCCCGGGTGAGGAGGCAGAGAATGCACACGGGGCAGCTTAAAGTGGATTGTGACTAAGGTGTTCATTTGCATTGTCTTTTCAGAGCCGGTCCTACCCGTGGTTTAGAAGACATGTGGTGTATATAAAGTTTGCGATAGTTGGTGGAAATTTGGGTAAGTGTTGTCATGTTTATTTCTTATGCATCTAGTTATAAAATGGTGTCAATGAGGGGAAGCCACTGCTCTTCTCCGCATACCTTTCGGATCTGCACAGAACTTCAAATGAAAGTTTTTAATTAAATGTGGCACTGAGTTTTTCTTGTTAAAGCTAATGTTATTAAGTGATACAGGATTTTCTAAAAATCAACTAAGTCTAGATTTGGGAAAGTTCAGATGCACAACCCAGGACACCCTTGGCAATTGTTTATGTTCTAAGCCAGCCATGTAATAGGAGCAATCAAGTCCAGAAGCAGAGGGTTTGCAATGGCCTGCATGTTGTAATGAGAGAGGAATGGGAAATGGGAGGAAGTGAGCCGCACAGCTTCCTGGGAGCTCGCCCCAGGCTGGAGCAGTAGCTTGACCTCCCTGTTGGTGGCGGCACTCTGCGCCTACTGGTTGTTTTATAGCCTCTGGGATTCTTCTGCCAGCCAAGGCTGTTAGTATCCCCTCCTCCACGGGACTGCTGTGGAAATACGTGAGCTGAGAAGTGCTGGGCTTAGTAGGTGCTCTACAGCAGCCATGCTGCATGACAGAGCCCCTTGTTCGGGGACCACATTGCCACTGAAGCTAAGTCACTCGCAAGGTGTGTGTCTTCAGCAGAAAGACTTGCAGGATGGGTTGATTATGCACATGTGTGATTTCACGGGGCACCACAGCCACTTCTCCATCGTTTGCTTCATAGTGAGCTGGGGGACCCCTGTGACCTGGGCCTCCTTCCGGAACCCCAGGAAGCTATCTATTCTCAGACAAGCACAGCTAACTTGGCTTCCCTTCCTGCCACCTTGCAACCGAGTGAGGTGACATTGTTGGAGCTTTTGGTTAAAGGATGATACTGTTTTCATTCACTTTAGTCAGAAGTGATGGCAGTGAGGGCAATGGTACTCTTGGTTTGTATAGGCTTTTGTTTCCAAACCTCCTTTTTTTATTTTACTCCACCCCAATAGTTATGTAGTTTCATAGAGACCCAAGAATTTGGTTTTGGGGGAGAATCAGCCATGTCAGCTGCAGAGGAGTGCTGATGTTAAGGTCACATATGTCTGTTTTATGAATCAAGGACATGAACATGACCTCAGGAGGTCTCTATGATAATCTCTAAAAAGCCACAGAGTCTCTTCAACAAAATCTCTAACCAGGGGATACAGGTCCTCTCGGGGATAAGAAACTAGCGTGTGGCAAGGCAGCTTGCTGATACGTATGACATGAGACAGAAGGGAGTAGGCCTGGTTTCTCCAGCACGCTACAGAAGGACTGATTATTACAATATAGGATATACTTCAAAACAACTAGGAAAAGAACATAAGTGTTCCAAGCATAGAGAAGTGTTTACATTTGAGGAACTGGGAATGCTCATTCCATTTGGTCATTAGACACTGTATGCATGCATTAAATCATTGTACTGAACCCATTTTTGTCTTAATGAAACATAAAATAATAAGCAATTAGGAACACAAGGAAATTGTTTGAGAAGAGTGATCATTACTGTTCCATATCTTAATTGTGGTGGTATTTATGCAACTGTAGGCTTTTGTGAAAGCCCACAGAACTGCACAGTAGAGAGAGAGAGAGAGAGAGAGAGAGAGAGAGAGAGAGAGAGAGAGAGAATTTTGTTGTGTGTGAATAAAGAACAGAAAGAATGAGCTCTTATACAGAGGACAGTTAGCTTGCTGAAAAGGATGGGATGAGGGAGAGTGGAAAGGAAAACAGCCTGCTCCTGACATCAGACTGTTTGTGGGACAGGGACTTGGTTAAGTCCCTTCCTGCCACCACAGTACCTGACACACCAAAGGATGTGATGAGCATTTAAATATTCATTGAGCTCCCTGCTGCTCTTAGTGTCTAGGTCGGTCACCTCACTGTCCCTCACCCTGGTCCACCAAGTCCATATGCTCTTCCTCTGCCCCCCTTTCTCTGGGACTAACCTGACCATCTCCCCTTTACATCCGTGTCCTCTAATGTCCTGTCCACACCCCACCCTATCCTGGAAGCTTTACCGTTTTCTCTCTGCCTGTCAGGATCTGACTGGGAATGCCTTGCCTCTGGAGATGATGTCAGTAGACACTCAACCCTAAACTCCCTTCTCATCCTTTACTCTCTAACTGAGCACCTACTGATGGTCTGGGGGAAGGGCTTTCTGTTGAGTAGTCTCAGAACAGAGCTGTTGAGAGGAGAGCAGTCCAAGAGCTCAGAGTAGCAAAGATGTCGTCTTCTGTGTCCTGGCACTAATAGCTGAGACAGCAGTGCGGTGTATGAATCTTCAGAGGTGCTAGTATTTCTCAGATTTCGATTCTTCATCATGAGTCAAGAAGTTTTAAGATCCCTAAAGCCAAGATTCTCTCACCTCTGGGCCATGTCCGAGTGAGAGGTAAGTGCACAGAGCACAGAGGTTCTCGTCTGGGGTCACCTTGCCCTCCTAGAGGGTAGCTGGTGATAGGACGGTTGTTGCTGAATGCCCTGCAGTGTATAGGACACCAGCACATGTGTACAAACCCAAAAAGTGACCCCAGAAGTCAGTGGTATGGAGATAGAACCGGTAGAATGACTGAAGTGCCCATTACTGTGTGGAGGGTTTATATTTTAAGATACTTTGACATCTAATCATAACAACCATCTGAAAAGGGGCTCAAAATACAGAGGCCTGAGAGGCTGCCAAGAAGCTACCTTCTTCATGAAGCTACCTGACTTCGTTAGGAGTCAGGCTACCTCCCGACTCCGAGCAGAAGTGGACCTAATGAGTTCAGACAGGTCGTACTGAACCGTGGCCCACAGAAGGAGAGTGGGTCTCTCAGCGTGCTCTCGGCATCTCTACAGAAGGGGCCTTCGTCTCCGCTTCACCTCAGCCCGGCTTCCTCAGATGTGTTTGTCTGCAGATGAGACAGATAGCGTTGCAGTCTGAGCGGTCCCTCCTTCCGAATCGTGGGTAGTGATTCTGGTGTGATGGGAATGTGCGTGGGGAGGAGAGGGATCTCATCACAGATGATTGAGATCAAGTATTTTGGTTCGCAGGGCTGTTTATTTGCACCCGTTTGCTGGTGACACCACAGTCTGGCTTAGATGTGACTGGCTGCGCACGTTCGCAGCCCAATATGGCTGCATTTGCTGAAGCTGGGAGATTAAAGCAACATATGTCAAGCTGCGACACAGAACAATTCTCTCGAGATGGCTTGGCTTGATTATGGGGCCTATTTTGGGAGGTAACTGTGCTTTTTGTGTGGTGTATTTTAGGTTACACCAACCTCACTTCCAGACCAATACCATCTTCCCAGAAAGGGTGTGACAAGTGTTGAGCACGTGACTACGTTCCTCCCTAAAGCTCCGGTGGGATGCTCTCTTGGCTTCCTGATCCTCTTTATCTTTTCCTCTCATACGATTGCAGTGGAAATGTGTTCTGGAAAGCCAGGCAAGGGAAGTCTGATAGCCTCATTTCAGATGGCCAGACCCAGAGGTCTAGGGACTTTGTGTTGTCGATCCTTGTCTTTAAAATGAGTGGAACTTGGAGGAGCATATAGAGGTCTCGGAGGCAAACAGGTGAAAGAGACAATAAACCCTGTGTTTTATACGGGGTAAGTGTGGCAAAACTGTCCATTTATAGCCCTAAATCAAGACTCCCGCCCCCTCTCAGCCTTTGCTCCTAGCCCAAGAGGCTCTGTATGTTGTAGTCTGGCCCAGCCTCTAAGATCCCCTTTTGAGAGTGTTGTGCTAGAAGCTAGAGTTGTCCAGAGTAGTCACTTTGGACACCAGCCCGAGTCTAGGAGGCAGAGAGGCGTCTTCTGCATCGTCTTGTGGTCCTGGCTGCTGAGGTCATCCACTGTCCCTTTCTCACTTGTTTACCAAGACAGGTGTCATTTTCACTCCAGGGTAGTTTTGGCAACAACCTGGACCAGATTCCGTGAAGCTGCTTCCAGCACGCTTCCCTGCTCATCTACAATAGCCCATGGCTTTGCCATCTGCCCTCACTCTAAAAGTCACGCCGTAGTGTGGCTTGAATCTGTAGCAACACATAGAAGCCCAAATTGCTCACTTAGGGGAAGTGTTTTCAGAGTCTGAAACTGTTGCCTTCGCTAGTGTTCGACTAGATTGAAAAGACTGAAATCGGGCTGCTGGGGACCCAGCCCCACATCAGCTTTGCCAGTGAGACCGTGTATCCGGGTGCCATTCGGGTAGCTCTTTAAGTTTATAAAGAGCTGCAATGCATTTGATCCTCCCAAACTAGTTCTCAGGTGATGGAGTCATATCACCCGATAAACTCGGAGGCTCCCAAATTTGCCTGTCTGGGGAGGGGATGCCAGCTGGCCTGCAGAACCTGGGACAGCATCTGTAGCACCCTGCTGAGGAGCACAGCTCTGTGCTGGACCGCAAGCACACAGTGAAGCCAGGCACACTCACTGTTGGGATCCAGGTAGCCCTCTTGGTTGAAGGCCTCGAGGTACTCATTCCTGCTTCATTGGGAACTCTAGGCATGGAGTTCAGACAGGCTATTCTATAGGCTGTGCATTGCTGCTCTGTGCACCAAAGCTGAGCACAGCATGCTGTGCATGGGCACAGATTGACGGACACCTTCCTGGCATGGCTAGCCAGTGCTCCATACTGCTCTTCCTCCATAATTGCCCAGCACAAAAGAATGGGACCCTTCTGTTAGGGGGAAAGACAAGAGTCCAGTAATGCTCTACCCACAGACTTTATCTAATCTCACCAGTTTGAACCATCCTGAAAGGGTTGGAGAGATGGCTCAGTGGTTGCATGTGTTTCTTGGCTCTTCCTGAGGTCCCGGGTTCTGTTATTAACACCCGTCTTGGTCAGCTCACAACCACCTGTAGTCCCAGGTTCCGTGGACAGAAATGTACATGTACACCTGCGCATACATGCACACTATTTAAAAAGTAAATTTAAGAAACCATCCTGATAAACATAGGTGCCAGTGTCTTGAGTTGGGATTTGGTCTGAGGTCTCATCCTGCCCTGTGGATTAGCACAGCCTGCCGACAGAGCTTTGTTGAGAGTTTGGTTTTGGTGCCGGCTAGCCAAGAAGCTGATACACTGGTATGTTGACTTGAATCAGCACATGCAAAATTCATTGAAGTGATAAAAGAAATACTGAATGAAAACCCTGAAAGGGAAGCTAGCTTGAATGTCAGTGTGGACAGCTTTTCACAGAAGGAGGTGCTGATACTATCTCCTCCCTCCCTCCTCCTTCCATCTTTGGAGGCAGTAGTTAGTGGTTGTTTGGTTTTTCCTCCCTCCCTCCATCTTTGGAGGCAGTAGTTAGTGGTTGTTTGGTTTTTCCTGCCTTTCTCCCCCAACTTTTTATTTTTCATTTTGTTTCTATTATGTTTAGATATGTGTATGTTTCTGTGTCTGTGTAGGGTTATGTGTACGTGAGTGCAGATGTACAGAAGACAGAGGTGTAGGATCCCCCTGGAACTGGAATTACAGGTGGTTGTGAGCCACCTGGTGTGGGTACTGGGAATAAAACTCAGGTCCTGTGGAAAGAGCAGTGCGTGCTCCCAACTTCGGTGCCATCTCTCTAGCACCCTACTTGTTATTTTTAAAAGGTGTCCAACCTACCAGCCAGGTAGAGCCAATGAAGAAACAAACGCCTCTAAGTCATTTGTTAAAATTCCCGCTTGTTCCATATATACTATGTCCGCTTTATTCTCTTCCAATCATACATGAAAATCGCACCCATCTTATTTGTTTTCTGAACCACCTAGAAACAGAGACTGTCATGACACTGCAGTTTCAAGTGTTGTACCATGTCTAACCTAAGAACGACAGCCTTCTTCTGTCACGGTTCTGTCGATAACATCCGTTAGTGTTCTCCAATCCCAGTCTGTCTTTGGATTTCCCTGTCTACCCAGAACTCTTATTTCATGAGATGAATCCATTCCGTGAGTAGCGCTGGGCAGCCTAGAGCTCACTAGTCAGATAACGTAGCCTCAGGCTCAGAGCTCTGCCTGCCTCTGCCTCCCACACACCCGTGCTCTGGTCTTGGCTATTTCTTCATGATATCATTTAATCTGTTCTTCTCTTTCTAAAACACATCAGTTCTGGAGGGTTGCTATTAAAAAGGAAGAATCTGTCATAAGTGATGTCTTAAGTCTAACATGACATCACATCACAGGGCAAGTGATGTTGGTTTGTTTACCATCCTTGGTGCTATTTGGTGTTGGCTAAGGTGGTAACCAGACCCAGCTAGAAGAGGGTGCACTTTGAGTTGGCGAGTCACCTGTGTGTGACACCTGGGTACATTGTGAATCCTGTCCTAATGTTCAGTTGTCTGGTGGTGTGAGCGTCTGGATAGTCTTTGCCCGGATCTGTCGTTGTTTTGGAAGGCTGCCAGATATTTTTACCTCTTACTTGTTCTGAATTCTCTGCGCCGTATAATATACATCTTCATATGTTTGATTTCTGTGGTAGTCTGCTAGATCTTGTTGTAGTAACAGATTGTCCTACAGTTTTCTTTCTTGCCTTAGGGATAGGAAGGAGTGACTTCCGCAGAGCTAAATCTCTCACAGCCCACGGCTTCTTTCACTTTCTCCTTGCACACACTTCAGAGGGCTGAAGTAACTTGCACTAGGTCACGCGTGCCATAAGGTGGAGCTCAGATGGATCCACCTCTGTCTGCCATGCTTAACCAGGGTCTTTCAGCACCTTCTTGTCCAGAATCCCCTCTGGCTGTGCTTCCCATTCTGCAGTTCCTGCCTCAGGCTGTAGACCCTGCATGTCTGGGAAGGTCCCTAAACTGCTGGAGAAATGCAATTCCCCCACTTCTGAAAGGAACAGGTGCTGTTAGAGCCGAGGCGAGCAGGCCCGACACTGCCGGATCTGCCTGTTACCCGCCCTGACTTCAGTGTAGACCACTGAGGAGCTGAGCCCGTTTACAGCCAGCACCGCTGCTGCCTATGGCTGTTCACAAATGCAAGTTATTCTTTCTTGTTTGTGTGTTTGTGTTTAACGTTCTCTTCTCCATGTAAGAAACTGTTATAATGGAGTGAAAATGGAATGCTGTTTTGACTTACAGGTTGTTAGATTTGGGAAGAAGGGAAAGTTGGGTTTCGAAGTCAAATGACCCTTTCACAGGGGATGCCCAAGACCATCGGAAAACACAGATATTTACATTCCAGTTCATAACAGTAGCAAAATTACAGTTATGGAGTAGCAATGAAAATAATTCTAAGGTTGGGGGTCACCACTACATGGAGAACTATGTTAAAGGGTAGAGAACCACCTCGCTAAGGCATTGGATTTCCTTACATCAGAGTCTGAAATTTCTGAATTAGTAGATTAAAAGCTCACAAGTAGCTATTTCTTAGGTCACCTTTAAATAGTACTTTCCTCTGAATATCTAGAGGATTTTTCCTTCTCAGACTTCCCCAAGTCTTGCTTTCACCCATTTGTGCTTTCTTGTTCTTTCCGTGTGTATCAGTGAGCACACAGCAAGGGGAAACGTGTAAGCTTGTGCCCACGGAGGGGTAAGGCAAACAGAACAGGAACCGCGTCCAGGATGTTCCTGCTTAAGAACTGGCGGGGCTCATCCCCGTTGTTCTAGGATCACTCTGTTGTGGATGGTGGCAACTGTGCAGACACAGAGCCTCTTGTCATGTTGCCTCATTGTGCAGGGACTTTGTCCTTCCACCATGTAACAGACTAACCACCCTCTAGGCACAGAGGGACAGCACCCTGCCAATTAGACTTGATCATCTTGAATCTCTTGGCATTGTTTCTCATGCTTCCTAAAGCAGAAATTGTCTGCCAGCCAGTAGCGAGAACCTGTGACTTGACAGGTCATCGATCTCATGGCTCTCCGTCTCTGTAGACCACCCGAGCCTTCCAGCAGCCGGGCCCCACCATGAGCTCTGACTCACAAGTGAAGAAGCTGTGGTCTGAACCAGCTCCATCCAATAGGAATCCAACACAAAACTGTGGATCATTTTTCTCAACACCAGATTTGAAAAAAAAAAAAACAGTGAGCGTGGTTTTTATATTTTACTTAACTCATCTGTCTGTCTGTCTATCTATCTATCTATCTATCTATCTATCTATCTATCTATCTCCAAAGCGTTATTGTTTGCCATGTAAACCCAATATACAAAATGTTAATGTCTGCCATGTAATGTTTAGGCTGCATCTCTGAAACTCAGTGCATCTTACTCTTCCAGTGAGCCTCACTTTGAGGGAGCTGCTTTCGTCCCTGGTCCCTGGGCAGTGTAGTGGTTCAAGGTCACAGCAGCTCGTTCTTTCTCTTGAATCTCCCCAGAGAAACCTAATCAGTGCTCTTGCCTCCCCCGTCCCCGAGTCTGAGGTCACATATTTCTCTCCTCCTTGCGCCTTTCTCCTGGCACTCTAATTATAGGGAGGTGCTTGGGGCGACCGTAACTGCCAGTTCAGCGGTTTGCCTCCACCCTGGCAGCCACGGAGACCACTGCCCGGAAAAGCTGGTGCGTGCTGGAGCAGAGTCCTACTTTCTCCTTGGTGGTTTCCATGTTTCTCTTTTTCTTAGAAGTTACTGGGTGGCATTTTTTTTCCAAGTCCACATTGATGGTACAATGCATTCTTTGTTAAAGACCTTCCCTAACTGATAGATTCTTTAACTGTTTGTTAGTCCGTGATATTTTAGAGCATGTGGGTATTCTTAAATGGGGGGATGGTATTAGGGGATTGAATCTATAGACGTGTAAATGTAATGCAGGACTCTAACCCGGGGCTTTATCTCCAGGCCTTTTACCTGCTCTTTGAGCCATGCAGGGACTCAGCAAGTTGCCCAGGCCAGTCTCAAACTTGTCTCGTGGTCCTTGAACCTGCAGTCTCACCCCGGTCTTCAGGTGTAGCTAGGGTTATAGATGCCTCCACCACACCCAGCTTTATCTCTCCCCTTTGTTGTTTATGGTAGTGTCGCGTGCAAGCATGAGTTGCAGGCACGTATGTGGGTACACTTTCTCATACAAGTAAATGTGGAGGCCACAGGTTGGCGGCGATGTCGTTTTCTGTTACTTTGACTTCACTTTTTGAGACAGAGTCTCAAACATAGGCTAGATGGCTGCTGAGCCCCAGTGATTGTCCTGCACCAGCACTAGGGTTTCAGATGGTGCCACCACACCTGGCTTTGTTGAAGATCTTAACTCAGGTCCTTCTGCATACATAGCAAGCACTTTACTTAAGCCGTCTCCCTACTTTATGTTTTGTTTTGACTGGTCAGCTATTCCCCCAGTCCATCAGTACCATGAGCATTGGAAAAGGTCAGGGGTCAGGTTCTGTTTCTTCCAGGTGTCAAGTCTTTGTCTGTTGACCCCGTTGCACGAACTCTTAAGACCATAATCGCAGGGTGGGGAGGAAGCTGGCAAGAAAATGGGACAGGAAGCCTGGGGTCTGTACAATGAGCACCCACATACAAGCTCTGATTTATAAAAATTGAACTTCCGATCAGGAAAAAAATTTTCTCTTGTTCTTAACTGGAGCCCGGACCCACATCTCCCACTGCTCTCAGTGATACGGGGGAGAAAGCAAGGATGCCTTCCCTCTGGTCATGCAGCAGCTGAAGGGAGGGTGGCACCCAGGCCAGCCCCTCTTCTGGGAGCTCCATGAGTTTTGCTGATTCCCTCAGTGTTGTATGTTGAGATTGTGACTTGGTGTGTCCTTTATATTCCCTGATTGTCCGAAACCTGCCGTTTAAATTGCCCTAGGTATAAGGTGGTTTGGGATCAGAACAGTGTGAAAGGCCTTTCTCCTTACCCCTTCCCTAAAGAGTGCTTACTTAGACACCCCAACACACAACACTCCTTTCTCACACCTGCGTTGAAGTCATCTGTATTTCCTTGGGTGAACAGCTCGTGTTCCTCTCACGGTGTCTTTTAGTGGCTTCTTGCTACTAAGAAGCCAGAGATTATCGCTGCCTCTAGAGAAGTGTCTTTGTCTCTAGGTTTAGTTTTCAAAGGTGGTCCTGAGTAAAAATGGTTTAGTTTTGTGTGTTATGCTAATAGCTGAGAGAGGAGGCCCTGGATGAGCAGGGGAAAGGAAATAGCAAAGGCTCAGGACAGACAGCATTTACTTAAGTGGTCCTTGACCTGGAACCTTTCTCAGCCTCTCTTGTGGAGATAGATTGTCTCAGTGCCCAGTTGGTGTCCTGGAAATGGGGACCAAGTAAGAGTGTAACAATCACCCACTCCAACTCAATTGTATCTTTTGACTTAGGGAGACTAGGGAGCCTATACCTTGACAAACTTACCCTGCAATCTGTGTACATATAGAACTTCAGCATTTTTCAAGCTTCTAACACCAGCCATCATGGAGAATAATTTGACTCTCATACACTCTAAAGTCTGCAGATAGAGTGCATGCTTGGAACAATCCTTCACTGCCCTGACAGATCAGAGGGGCAGTCAGACTTGGTACGTAATACAAAGGAATTTATTTAATGGATAAGAATAACAACCTGTAATTACCATGTGTGTGTGTGTGTATGAAAGTTGTGATATGAATGTACTTACAGAACAAAGTGGGAGCAGGAGACCCACAAACACACACGTGCACACGCACACACCTACACACACCTGTACACACTCCCTCTTGTATCCTCTCACCGGAAGGGAGAGGGTGGTTGGTAGCTCCGGAAGAATTCACCAAGAAACCCTAGCACCCAGCAGTGAAGGCTTGAGCACATCAGAAGGTGAAGAACATGTCACCTTTTCAGTTTCACTATATCTTAAGGTTTTAGAAGAGCAACGAGCAAAAAGCGGATGCTGGATACTCATGGTATAGATAAGGTTTTCCTCACAAAATCTGTTGAAATTTGGTCTCCCATGTAATCATGCGGAGAGGCAGGGTGTGTAAGGGCTGATTCTGTTTAGATGGATTGGTACTGCTCTCTTGGGAATGGATTCATTTTTCAGAGAGGGCTGCTGTAGCCGAGTTCTGCTCCTCAGCTCTCTCTTGCTCCCTCTCTCACCACGCGGCCACTCTACAGGTACCAACTTGCCTCCCACAACCAGCTCTGCACAGACGCCAAGCAGATCTGTAACGCTAAAATCAGCCTCCCTTCTCTTACAAGTGGCCCAGGCTCGGGTACTCTGTTACCACCACAGAAAATGAACTAAGCCAGAATTGGAGAAGTACGGCGTGTTTGAGAGTGCCGGCTGATGCTGCCCTGAAAATACCGTGTGGGACAGTACCCCTCCCTTCCTGCTCCCTCTCTTCTCTACATTTCTGTAGCTGCCTTTTCAAGGTCCCATTGCTGGTGCTTTGATCCTACAGGGTACACAGGGGAAATTTCACCCTGACCTTTTCACTGTGCTGAAGCAGCGAAGGACATGTGTCGATTGCGTTCGGGTCCAGGGTTACTCAGTCTAGGGGTTTGTAACCCACCCTGCAATCAGTTATTCCAGGGTCACGGAGGGGCGCTACCTGGAAGGGAATGAGCTAAGACAGAAGAAGGAGGCCAAGCAGATTTGTCAAAGCCTCCGTTTATTAGGGACGGGTTACAGTTTATATATGGTAAGGAATGGGGGGCAGGGCACGGGATCTCGCCAGCCGCGTGGTCCCGGGTCACGTAGCTCGGTCAGGTAGGCCAAGAGTCACAAGTTGCCACACCTAGTTCCCTGGATAGCTGGAATGTGAGGTGCGTTCCTCTAACAGATAGCTCTCTATCAACAGCTTTATTGGGTGTGGGGCAGGTTTTCTCAATAGAACATAATTATGGGTGTGGGGTTCTCTGCAGACTCCCTAGGGTGATGGTTCCTGTAATGATCCTTAGGGGGGAAACGGCTCCTGACAGACATGAAGAACACAACTGCTTTGTTGGGAAGGCTGCTTTCCTCGGATGCCTCTGTACTGGAGGCCCTTGTGGTTGGTTTTCCTATTTCTCAACTCTAAAAGCAATGTGAATTGCAGATCTTTATTCTCATGAAGGGGAGGGTGGCAACCAGGAGCTGGCTTGGGACGTTGTTTGTTTGTTTGTTTCAGTTTTTGAAATGGTTTGTCTGTGTTAACCTGGCTGTCTTGGAACACACTCTGTAGACCAGGCTAGCCTCAAACTCCCAGAGATTAGCCTGTGTCTACCCCCCAAGTGCTGGGATTAAAGGCGTGTGCCCACACTGGCCAGCAAAAGACTTATTTATGTGTTTTATGTATATGAGTGCTGTATCTGCATGTATGCCTTCATGCGAGATGAGTGCATGGGGTCCTCTTATAGATGGTTGTGGGCCCCTGTGTGGTTGTTGGGACTTGAACTGCGGATCCCTGGGAGAGCAGCAGTGCTCTCAACCTCTGAGCCATCTCTCCAGCCCGATTTGGGGCTTTAAGCAGAACAATGGGCAGGGCATCTCTTTGGTTCTGGGCTTGTGTTTGAAATAGAGTTCCATCTGACCATCTGTGGAATCTTGGGCCAGGCACATCGCTTCTCTGAATCTTTCCTTGTATATTTTCCCATATCCAAGATGGTAGCCATCTTGCAGATTAAAGAAGAGGAAGAAACGTGTAAACCCATGCCATATCTCTTCATTTGCCCTCACCAGCCAGTAACAGTCTCAGCATTCTCTTCTTCAAACCTTGTAAGACACCCTTGGCCCTGCTCCCTGGCCGAGAAAGGCCCAAGCACTATTCAGGGCCTTCTGTGATTTCCAACCAGGCGACCTCTCCATCCCCTTCAGCTGTTAAACTTCATACCCAGTCCAACAGCAAAACCAGACCAACTCTGGGCCCTCCTTGGTGCCCTCACCAGGCTGCGAGAGCTCCCTTCCTCCTCTCACCAGCCTTTCAGGCAACCCGGGAGAATGGCCCAGCAGTGAAGATCACTGTCTGCTCTCACAGAAGACCCAGGTTTCGTTCCCAGTGCCCACCACACTCAACGCTACCCAAGGCTTATTTTAAATGACACCTTCTTTCTGGTCCCCCAGGCTGGAAAATTTACTTCTGTGGCCCACACTGTTTCTTTTTCATTATACAGTACCTGAAGGAATGAGTCTAATATATTCTAGAACCTTTGGCACAAACCAGAGAAACAAATAAAGGCCACTTTTGGATGTTTGTTTCCATCGAAGAGACCTCTGATATCAGTCAGGTCAGGGAGTTATAACAAAATGCCTGAGACTGAGGACCAAGGGGAGTTTAAGCAAGAGAAATAGATTTCTCACATTCTGGATGTTAGAAGTCAGAGGTCAAATGCCAACACGTAAGGTTTCTTTTGAGTCCTGTCTCCTGGGCCTGTAGAAGACAACGGCCTCCCTAAGCCTTCACATGTCCCGTTCTATATGTGTTCTTAAGTTCTTTGTTTGTCTCACTGTGTAGTCCAGGCTGGCCTTGAGTTTGCAGCAATCTTCCTACGACTTAGTGTTGTATCTAAGCCAGGATTCTTCCTCCTATTTTATTTATTTAGTTTTTTTGTTTTGTTTTAGAAAGTAAAGTAAAATAAAAAAAAGGACACCCCCCCCCAAAAAAAAAAAACACCAAAAACCTGGCTAGCCTCAAACTCAGTTTGTAGTGCAGGGTGACCTTGAATTTGTGACTTTTCTGCCTCCACCTCCCGCTAGGGTACAGATGTGAACTGACATAACAGGTTTTTATGATGTTGGGAAATCCAACCAGTTTCTTTGTGTATCATGGGTAAGCACTCTGCCAGTCAGAGCTACATTCCTGTCTTCCTCCCCCTCCGAAGGACTTACCCCTGTGACCTTATTTAACATACATACCTCTTTTAAAGTCCCTGTCTCCAAATGCAGTCACATTGAGAGATAGGGCTTTGGTACAGGAATTCTAAGGGGACATAATTTAGACTACTTCTGCTCCCGGGAGAGGGCTCCCTCATGCTGTCACTTCCCTAGCTCCCCTCACACGCCTCTGCCTTCTTCAGCTACCAGTGAAGGCAGTGGAAGAGAAGGAACGAGCTGGGGGACTAGAAAATGGGGTGGCAGTTGTGTCGTGAAGGACGCGACACCTTTCTTGCTTCTGTGTAACACTGTCCCGTTCACCGGGTCACTGAGTCTGAAAGCCGCTAAAGCAGCTCCTCAATTGACAGAGAGGATGCAGTCACACTGGGTTCTTAGTCCACCCAGACTTAACAGAGGGAGGCTCCTCACTCTGTGTCATCGGCAGAGGAGCAGAAGGCACCAGCTTTGCATTATGCAGAGTGTTGATTCTCACAATTAATATGCTGGAAAGTGTGGTTTCTGCACTTTCTGCCAGGGCAGAGGTTCTCACCCTGAAGCATCCATATCACCTGGGGAGCCTTTACAGAAGACCGCCCGATGTGTGCAGATGTGCACGCCCCCTACAGCACCCAGCCAGGGGAGACGATGTAGCCTCCTAGCCCTGAATTAACCGCAGCGCCGCCACCTATCACTTCCTCAGACACAGGAAGTAATCGTCACAATTTTTATCTTTACTTGAAAAAAATCAGTGACCAGTTTGTTTTTTAAAACATTTTACCACAGAAACTTTTAAATTTCCAGAAGTAAACAGAGCAACCCAAGAGCCCTCCATGGATTCGCCTGCTCCAACTGTGTGCTTCATTCACCTTATCTCTGGATTGATGCTGTTACTTTTCAACTGCTTCAATTTTGTTCTATAGCTAAGAAAGAATGCATAGTTTGAGAACTAAAGTTGGCTGTGTACTACCGTGTACTGAGTCGGAGTAGGGCATGTATTTCCCATACTGTGTTGACCCCTTCGCAGCACCCAGAGATATTGCTGCCCACATTTTATGTGTAGAAACTGAAGCTCTAAGAAGCTACTTACCTGCCCAAGGCTCCCGGCTAATAAAGGCCCAAGCATGCATCTACACCCCTAAGAGTGAAACCTTTTTTAGAAAAAAAAATGAACAGTTGAAAGCTCTGTAGTATAGCCAGATGGGCAGCTAAATCATAAAGCAAACACATTTTATATTAATGGCAATGGCTAAATGGTACCCATGAATGCTCCGAGTAAAACTTGAAACTTTCAGAGTGAAAATTCTCACACTAGAGTGTTGACGCAGGCAGGGGGTATCAGCAGAATCAAGTTTCTCTTAACTGGCAAGAAGCGGCTGAGACAAAAGCTGTTTCTAGAGCTTCTGTCGCTTTCTGCTGTGTGAGAATAGGAGACTCGCTTACACATCTCACAGGGAGAGAGATTACCCGGAGACGGGAGGATGAGGAGCTTGATGCGGAAGTAGACGTCTCCCTGAAGGCTACTGGGCTGTGGGCCTGCTGCCCGGTCAGCTCTCACTGAGCTGTTCTTGGGAACTCCAAACCAAGCGTAGGGAAGACGATTCTTTTCTCCAGTTTAGGCTCCTTACGTAAGAGTCCATGGTGATGTCTTTTCATCATTTGTCCAAAAGAACACTGTGTACATAAAACATGTCCTGAAACTGTTCCCGTGTGCAAGGGCATAACCACCTTTGTTTGTTTTTGTTTTTTGTACAACACAAGAAAGAGAGGAAAGAAAGAGAGGAAGGAAGGAAGGAAGGAAGGAAGGAAGGAAGGAAGGAAGGAAGGAAGGAAGGAAGGAAGGAAGGAAGGAAAAAACCCAGGCATCTGCTCTGGTGTGCTTCAGTCCTGCTTTGATAATGAGCTGGCCTAACCAGTCACTGCCACATCATTATTCATAGGCAATGGTGGTTGGGGTCGGACATACTCAGTCAGGATACATGAGGGAGTTTTCATGGTGAAGGGAGAGGAAACCCATGAGTCCCTGGTGTTGCCCCGCAGAGAGCTCTTTTTGTCCCCAGAAACTGGTGTGTTCTAGCTCAAGGAGGGCTCTGTGCCTCTGCTTCAGTCTGCTAGGGAGACGGGAGCCACCTTAGGACGCCACCTCTTCAGAACCCCCCATGGTTCCTACAAATTCCAAAATGATGATCCTACCAGGAAACCAAGACGTTTTTAAGGACCACCCTTCTTACCGAGTACCAGCTCCACCCTCCAAATTCCAGTAGACTCTGGGAAAGTGACTTTGGCATTCATACGTTGAGATTGTTCTTCCATGATGCCAAAAGCGCCAGGTAAAAGAGAAGCAGCCTTCTGCTTCATTCAGAAGCATGATGAGCAAGCTTTGTCATTGGTCTGGGCCAAGAGTCCCAACACCATCCTCACTGCCTTTGGGATTTGGACAATTTGCCCAGGTTCTTTGGGGCTCACTCATAGAAAAATGGTTTATTCTGAACTTGTAGAAGGTACGTGACTACAGCTTCCTTGGTCTCTGGTTCATAGACGTGCCACTTCTTCTGACAGGGGTGGCATGTGGTAGAGCTGAGGGGGGAAGGGCTCTGCCCCTAAGGTCCCAGCCCTGCCACCAGCAGCTGGTGGCACAACACATCTCTTCTTGTGCCACAGTTTCATCGTGTGAAAAGGGCCTGTTCTTCGAGATTCTGTGTGTGTTGTTGTGATCTGGTTCTTTTTTCGTTTTGTTTTTTCCTTTTAAAAATATCATTCTTTCTAGGTCTTTGAAGAATTTTGCTGGGCATTGCGTTGAATCTGTAGATTGCTTTCGTTAAGATTGCCATTTTTACTATATTAATTCTGCCTACCCAAGAGCATGGGAGATCTTTCCACTTTCTGGTGTCTTCTTCAATTTCTTTCTTCAAAGATTTAAAGTTTTTATCATACAAGTTTTCCACTTGTTTGGTTAGAGTTACTCCGAGATATTTTATGCTATTTGTGGCTATTGTGAAGGGTGTTGATTATCTGTGCTCAACTATGTTCATAGCAGCTTTGTTTGTCATAGCCAGAACCTGGAAACAACCTAAATGCCCCTTGATTGAAGAGTGAATAAGAAAAATGTGGTACATTTACACAATGGAGTACTATACAGCAGAAAAAATAACGACAGCTTGAATTTTGCAGGAAAATGGATGGAGCTAGAAAACATTGAGGTAATCCAGACACAGAAAGACAGCTATCACATGTACTCACTCATAGGTGGTTTTTAAACATACAGCAAAGAAAGCCAGCCTACAAACCACAATCCCAGAGAATTTAGACAACAAGGACACTAAGAGAGACATACATAGATCTAATCTACATGAGAAGTAGAAAGTAGAAAAAGACAAGATCTCCTGAGTAAATTGGGAGCATGGGGACTTTGGGGGAGGATTGAAATGGGATGGGGAGAGGCAGGGTGGGAAGCAGAGAAAAATGTAGAGCTCAATAAATATCAATTAAAAAATACCTTCCACTGGGTGGTGGCTGCGCACACCTTTAATCCCAGCACTGGGAGGCAGAGGCAGGCAGATCTCTGTGAGGACAAGGCCAGCCTGGTCTACAGAACAAGTTCCAGGACAGGCTCCAAAGTTACAGAGAAACCCTGTCTGGAAAAAACAAAAATGAAGGAAAGAAAGGAAGGAAGGAAGGAAGGAAGGAAGGAAGGAAGGAAGGAAGGAAGGAAGGAAGGAAGGAAGGAAACCAACCTTCCTTGTAGCTACATCCCTAAGAATGACCTGAGCGTGAGAGTGATGGGATCACAAAAAGGGTGAAGGCTGGGAGGGATGAGAAACTGAGTTGGTGAGATTCCTGTCCAGAGAATAGGAGGACAGGATCAGAGCCAGCCTGAAATCGGAGGTTGGCATTTCTAAGCATTGAGAGTGGCGCTTGGAATTCTTGCCAAGAAAGGCTTACTTAGTTCCACCGTGCTGAAGAGCGTGGGTGCCTGTGTTTCCGGTCATTTCCCCACTAGAAGGTTAATTGCAGCCTGGGCTCCTCAGGCAGCCTGTCGGGGGGAGGCTGGCAGGCTGCTCGGGATGAGTGGCCTCTGCAACGCTCCTGCCCACACAGGCTCCAGCTGCCTTTCTCCCCGCAATGATTTTTATTGTTTCTTGTAGTTGCGCTGCCCTGAGAGCTCATTTGCTCAGCTTTGCATGACATACATTAAGCTTGCTGCTGGATCTTCAGTGGAGCCTTGCTTGTGGATGTCTGTGCTCGTTGGCCCTGCCTGCCACAGTTGTCCAGACACTGAGAACATAAGTCCTGGTTCCTCCACAGCTGCCAGGAGCCCAGGAGTTGGGTTTCTTTAAATGTAAGCAGCTGGAAGGGTGCCGGAGAAGTGTGGGGGCAATTAGAGGGTTCCTCCAGGCAGTGTGGGTTTGCTCACTCTGGGTGTGTGACTCTTGCTCGGTTTTTATTTTCCATTTGAGTATTGTTGGGCTGTCAGGTTTTTTTTTTTTTTTTTTTTTTTTTTGGCTGCTGGTAGCAGGAGCTTGCAAAAAGCGGAGTGGTTTGCTTACTTCCAGTTTGACTGGACTTTTCATGGGGAGGGCTGGGTAGTGCACAACAGTGAATATGGTAACCTTCATATTTAAAGTGTTCTACAACTGAAACAATGTTTTTTATCTACATCACTCTGTCATTTGGTGTGGACACAGGCTCAGAAAAAAAAAATGAAGGCTCCACTCAG
This sequence comes from Alexandromys fortis, assembly GCF_014885135.2. Lineage (NCBI taxonomy): Eukaryota > Metazoa > Chordata > Mammalia > Rodentia > Cricetidae > Alexandromys > Alexandromys fortis. Next base: position 1,268,646 of record NW_026067910.1, on the reverse strand, counting down.
GATGGGAGTCATCATACCCCACCCACCCAAGGCTTTTCCACCATCTCTGGTCAGACCACACAGGAGACAGGGAGAGAAACCTGCAGCCTCTGCCTTGTTCTCTCCCCCCCCCCCAGTTAAATATTTCTCAGATATACTTGGAGCACACTGCTAGATTTCCTGGCAGCAGATAACTGCACCAGACATCCTTTGCCATGGGGAGAGCCCCGTGGAGTTGGGGAAACAGGGCATTAAAGCTGTGAGGTTTGGGGAAACGGCCTGGCATGTGGAAGATACTAAGTAACTAGGTGTTAAAGAGAAAAGGCAGGCAACTAGACAAGTGTATGACATTGCCTGCTAGGGTCCTGAAAAACAACAACATGTAGCAACAGTGTTCCATGGTCCATAACAGGACTGGCCATAGAGGTTGCAGTATGCAGGACCTTGGAGTGGGACTAGGGTGTGAGGCCCCATCTGGGATGTCTGTGTTCAGAATTTACCATCCTACATAGCTAAATGAGAGCTGAAGATCTTCAGGAAGAGAGTGGGTTGGGAACAGGAAAATGATATTTTCTGATTTTAAAAGTGAGATTAAACAGCTGGGTAGTGATCGTGCACACTGTCAATCCCAGCACTCAGGAGGCAGAGAGAGGCAGGTGGTTCTCTGTGAATTCGAGGCTAGCCTGGTCTACAGAGCTAGTTCTAGGATAGCCAGGGTTACACCAAGAAGTCCTGTCTTGAAAAATAAAAACAAACAAAAAAAGTGAGATCAACAGAAAAAGGAGGCAGATGGAGATAGACTAGGTGGGAAAGGTTGTGCATAAAGATGAAAAAACACCTGGCAAAATCACGGCACCTTGGCCATCCATCTTCTGAATCTGAGAACCGGTACACTGGAGAAAACGGCTGTATTGCAGACCTGCCCACAGATGACCAGTTGCTGGGAATCAGCCGGGAGACTGAGATGGGATGACCTCTGCGGGCTTGGGAAGCTGAGAAGGAGGCTTCCTGGAGGACAGAACTCCTGCGGGACCCATAGGTGCACAGCTGTGGGGAGAGGTTTGTTAGGAGCTGTGGAAGATCACTAGGGGAGATCTAGGGGCTGGTGTGACCGCTTTAAAACAACACTTCAGGGCTGGAGAGATGGCTCAGAGGTTAAGAGCACTGATTGTTCTTCCAGAGGTCCTGAGTTCAATTCCCAGCAACCACATGGTGGCTCACAACCATCTCTAATGAAATCTGGTGCCCTCTTCTGGCCTGCAGGCATACATGCAGACAGAACACTGTAAACAAAATAAATAAATAAATCTTAAAAAAAAAAATAATAACAACAACAACTCTTCAAGCCAGGGAATGCTGTTAAGCAGGAAGCAGTATGACAAGGACATGCACACAGTTGTTCAGTCCAGCACTCTGCATAAGCAGCTGCCACACATCCTGGGCTAGCCTTGGCCATCTGTGCCGACAGTCATGCTGAATGGTGAGAGTAAGCAAGGCAATCGGTACTTTCTTAGACTGACCATCTCTGGGTGTCACCTGGGGACTACTGATAGACCTGGGTCCAGCATAGCTGCCATCAGGTTTTTATTGGGTGGGACCATCACCAAGGGAATTAATCACTATTTCAGAAGCCTCGAAAGTCCTTGCTAAATGGAGGTATTCTCATGATTGTGGGGTAATAACCTGTGTGAATAGTGCACACTCCATTGTGAAGAACTTAGAAATACAGGAAAACAATGGAAGTCACAAGTTCTACCGTACAAAGATAATAACATGTTGTTAGGATTTTTATCATTATCCTTTTCTGCTATAAATCTAGATATTTGAAAATGATTTTGAATTATACCAGGTGTTTTATATCCTACTTTTAAAAAAACTTTACAATGTATCATGAATGTTTTTCTGTCAGGAAATTTATTTCACAATACATTGTGCTATGTATTATTACATCATAAGAATGTTCCAGTTAGTCGGTCAATAGTCAGTAATCAGTCATTCAGATAGGAAGTCTCTCAAGTTTTGTTTATTTGGGTCCTTTCCAGCCAGTTAGACTATTAGCATATTGTAAGGTGATGTCATCATGTAGGATTTTCAAATAACCTTGTTTACTACTAAATGAATAGCTGACTCAGATCCAAAGGACTATGGAAAATTGGTATTATTTGTATTCATTTGTATTTTGTACTTAATTTGTATTCACTTTAATCAAAAATCACAGTGAACGAACCCCTTGGGAGAAGAGTGTGCATGTTAAAGTTCGCTTTCCTGAGATGGTTGGCAGTGTGTTCCCACACACACTCCCACGCCAACACTTACACCAGCATGTGGACGAGGAGTCCAGACCCTGGATCAAGCCGTTCTTCACTTGAGTGAAGCTTCAACAGCTTCTTTCAGAGTTTCCCTTAACTGTATTTTCAAGAAGATGAAGGAAATTATTCTTAACCTTGGCTCTCTACCTTCCTCTTTATCCATGTCTCCCTTTATGACACCTGTCTCCTTCCCAATGTGGGTGGCGTTTTGGAGGCTCAGTTCCTGTTGACATTTCTTGTAAGTCATGCAGAAGAAGGGTATCATCAGCCTTGTTTTCCTTTCTTCCCATTGTCTTTTTGTGTGTATGACATGTGTGTGTGTGGTATGTGTATGGTATGTGTGTGACTCTAGTACTAAGTAGAATTTGGATTTTTGCATGGGACCTTAGAATAGATTGGAATCCTGAAAGGCTTCTTTGAGATTGTGGTCCCTCTGTCATACTTTTGCAGTATAATTTGGTTCCTTGTTTTTGTCATCCTGTGCTTATCTGGGTAAGGTGCTTGGCGAAGAGGGGGAGATGCAGGTCAAGAGAAAGAAGCCAGTGTTCTCCTCTTAAATGACTTCTCAGGCAGTGCTGTGCACAGTGTTTCCTACTGAAGCAATACTGTTTAATGGTGCTTCTCTTCTCGGTTCCCAAACTTCATTGTGTTCTCTAAGTTTTCTGTGTAACCAGTCGCACTGTCTAAATGGTGTTAGCTATTCCTTCTTAGTCTTTTATTTCTCCTGACTTCACACCCAACAGGGAGGTTAATGCAGGGCGGTTTTAAGAACCATGGACAGTACAGGTTGTCTACTGATGATGAAGGAAGGTTGCTTTGCTGATGCTCCAGTCTTGAATATGATGCTTTGTTTGGGTTAAGAAAGGACCCTTTAGGGGCTGGAGAAACGGCTCAGCAGTTCAGAGGACCTGAGTTCAGTTCTCAGCACCCTCTTTAGGCAACTCAACCATGTATAACTGACTCCAGAGGGATCTTCACCTCTGACCTTTGCCTTTGCAGGTAACTACATTCGTGTGTATATCACCTCACACAAACAACACACACACACACACACACACACACATTTTAAAAATATAAAAGCTGAGTGTGGTAATCCATAGCTTTAATCCTAGCAGTGTGGAGGCAGAGAGAGGCAGCTCTCCAGAAAGTTGGAAGCTAGCCTGGTTTACATAGCAAGTTCCAGACAAATGGTGAGACACTGTCTCAAAAAAAAAAAAAATATATATATATATATATATATAATTTGTATGTCTGTATGAAAATTCCCCTTGATTGTACTTTACTCAGATTTTACATTTTCAAAAATTGCAAAGAGCTAAAATTATTCTTGAATGCTTTTTAGCATCTATTGATTAAAATCACAGGGTTTTCTCTTTTAATCTGATAAAGCAGGTGGTTATTATCAGTTCTCTAAAATTCAACTGTTGTTTGTGTGTAACTCAGGATGAAGTTCTTTCTGAGTAGGTTTGAAGCCCTGAGTGCTATCCAGCACAATAAAAAACAGTTACATTGCTGGGGCTAGGGATGACTTAGTGGGTAAAATGCTTGCACACGAATATGAGGAATCCCCAAAATGCATAAAACCAGGTGTGAGTGGGAGCACCCATCTAACTTGCAGTGTTTGTGCAGGAAATGGGACACGGAGACTAAAGCTTTAGCAAGGAACAACATAGAGACCCTGCCCCAACATGGTAGAGGATAAAGACCCACAATAAAATAAAAATGGCATTATTGTTACAAACCAATTTAGTGGTGATATATTTTATGTACCCTTGGGTTAAGTTTAGCAGATTTTATGTAGGAGTTTTACATTTGTGAAAATTAAGGAGGGTGGGTGTAGGTGGAGTTTTTCATCAGTCAGCTCTGCCCCTCCAGCCCTGTCCCACCAGCCAGCTCCCCAAATAGCCACACAGAGACTTATTAATAATTAATTGGTAATTATTAATTTTTATTAAGTCAAAATAATAATTTTAAAAACAATAATTAAACTTATTGATAATTATAAATGTTCAGCTGACAGCTTAGGCTTATTACTAACTAGCTCTTACAACTTAAATTAATCCGTATTTCTTATCTACACTCTCTGCTTGGCAGCACCTTTTCCAACACAGTGTGTTCATCTTGTTTCTCTCAGAATCTCCTGATGGCTCAACCCCCCCACACAACCCAGCTATTGGCTTTATCAACCAATGAGAGTAATAGACATTTACAGTGTACCAAAAGATGGCTCCACAGCAGGCGAGTTACTGTGTTGCTTTGTTTCTGGTTTTCTTTGAAAAATAATGGTTTTCTTATTTCTTTCTTTCTCCTCTAAACCTCCCCGAGCCTAGTGTTGGGTGGGTTTTCTTTGATAGGAAATGAATACATTTGTAGCTACTGAACCAGTCTTCAACAGTTACACCCTGCCCAGGTTTCTTTCCTTATTTAAGTAATATTTGAATTTTTCTATGAAATTCTTCATTTTAATGAAGTTCCAGACTTTATGGCCTGCAGTATTCAGAGTATGCTCTTGTTTTCCATCTCTGCTGAGTATTTTCTTTCATTCTTGTTACGAATACGTGCCTTTTTTTGGCTTTCTTGATTCATTTTGGTGAGTTAGCATGTTTTGTTAATTTTTTTTCAAGTAAAACTTTTTATTCTCAGCTCTCTTTGCTTATAAATTTACTGATTTCTGTCCTTTTCCACTTCCTTTTCCGCTACCTTTTCCTCTTTTGATTGTTTTCTTCTAAGTCCTACTTCAGAGGCCTCTGACACAGTATAATGTGGGTACTCCATCACAGTTACATAATGGTTTCTATAACTCTTGCTTCTTTGACTCATGAGTTCTTAACAGTGTCATTTTAAAATCCCCAAATCAGTGACATTTGATAGTCATTTTGTTAAGGATTTCTAAATAAAACAAAATTGTAGTCCAAGAATGTTAATATGATTCCCACAAAATGTGTTCTGTAGTGGGGCTGAGGGGACTGACTTCTAAATATATACACCTTAGCGTAACTCGGTGCACGCTCATCTTTTCTGCCCTTATTATTCTGCCAGTTTCTAAAGGAGTTGTCGATAAATCTCTTGCAGTATTGTCATTCTGTCTGTGTATTTCTCATGATAGCTTTTCATGTGGGTATACCGGTTGCCTGTTCTCCTCAGAACATGGATTTCTTGCTTTGGCTTCTAAGCAACTAGGAATCCAGTCTCTCACAAACCCTAGTCAGAGCATTATTTTCATATTGCTTAGTTATCTTCAGTACCATGGGTTATTTTAGAGAAGAAAAACCGTATCATAAGATCCTAGGGCTTTTGCCTGAAGGAACCCTTGGGATTACCCAGTTCAAACAGTACTGGTCTTCTAACCCTCCATCCGTCCATCACAACTCCACCAGAACGATCTAGGTGCGCTCGACCTCCTTAGTGACATCTCGTTGTAAGAAAATAGTTGTGAGCGAGGCCTGGTGGTTCAGGACTGTGACCCTGGCTGCTATGCTGGCCAGTGCAGGAAGATCGCGAGTTCATTGCCTTCCAAGACTAAAGAGAAAGAGTTCAAGGCTTGGGCAAGGTAGAGCCTGTCTGGAAATCTGAAAAGAGAAAAAGGGGCTAGTGAAACAGTAGGCGGCTCAGGAGTAGGGTGAGTGTATGTGAAGTCCTTGGTTTGGTCCTTCTCTGATGGAGGAGGGGTACTCTTCTGAATATCATCCATCCGTTTTGGGGTTACTTGCTTAACAGCAGCTTCGGGTGTCGCTGCTAAGCTGAACACATTTCAGCTTTTTTTGCTAGTTTTTACTAACACACTCTCAACTCTCTTCAACATGACTGCTCTTTTGTTGGCAAGTTCTATTTTCTTTATAGTCAAGGCTTAAGAGACAACTAAATTTTTCATGCATCATGCGCCTATAGAGGCAGGTCATGTGTCTATGTATGTATGCATACTTCTATATGTAGTAAGGAATGTTTTGTTGGATAGATTACTAAGACCAGCTCTCAGGAAAATACTCTGTTCTGAGCCTTAAAGCGGCCTCTTGCATTGTAGGACTTAGGGAAGGACATTCAGGCTCAGGTAACAAGTGGGAGTAGAAGCTGCTGTGGTTCTTGCCTGTCGTTCTTCAGCATGGACAACAGGTTCATGGGTCCGAGCTGAAGATAAGCAACATCCAGTTCGAGGGAGGAGAAAGCACACAGCGGCAAGCTTCCTGTTTTCAGACATAACTGACTGCATTTAGAAATCGTGCTGGCTGGCTCTCTGTGTTTCTCACTGAGGGGACAGAGATGGCCTTCACTTGCCAACGTGAGGTAAGTGTTAGGTTTGGAAGTAGCAGTTCTGCAGTTTACGCACTGAGAACGAGTTTCAGAGACCAGCTCTGCATGGAACAGACCCTGCTGGCTTACAAGTGGTCTGTAGGTCAAAGGTCACACCGCCCCACCCTTATGCTCCTCTCCAGCTGTCAAGAGCACAAACCCAGATTGGGGTCTAGAGCTCCTGGGGTGACTGGAGAGTCTCTTCAGACAAACAGAACAAGTCCAGTGTCTTCATATGACTTAGCAGTGTGTCTGAGGAGCAGCAGAAGGGCAGTTTATGGTTCCTGGGTCAGGTCAGTCTCATGATGCCTAAAGTTGCATTACCTTTGCAGTTTAAAGACTAAGAGTTAGACTTGCTAAGAATGGGCACATGTGGCTTCTAGTTTGTCCTTCCTCTTAGCCTCACTAGCTCAGTGCAGGCTTCAGGTGGGCAGAATATTGACCAGCAAAACCTCTGCTTGGTCAAGTGTGGCTGGTTTATTAAGTAACTTGACCCAGCTTGTTCATATCAGAAGCACCCACTTGTGCCATGGTTTCTGGAACCCCATGTAAGTGACGCTGGAGTTCATACTGTGTTTCACTAACCACCACGTTAAAGCACACTGTTAAGCAGCTGCGTTACACAATTGACTCAGATTGAAATTACTTTCAGCTGAAACCCCCAATGTCTTTCTCACACTTGCTGCAGCCAAACCACACGCCCGCCCCCCATCCTGTGCTTGGTTACTTCTTGTTCAATCCTCCATGTTTCCTCTCGTCACATCCCAGTCGTGACCATTACCCCAGGCTGTCCAGGCACTCCTGACACAACAGAAACAGGGACAGGATGCCCCTGCACAAGGGATAAGACGAAATGCTGACACACTACAACAAGATTCCTCAAGCAGGACTTTTCATTGGTGTGTCCTGCCTTGAGACTTTTTCCCTAAGACTTTTCTTTCCTTATAAAACCAATTATTACTGAGATTTAGAGTACAGAAATATGACTAGATTTCACACAAACTTATCTTTACACATTTTTTAGTTTCCCTTGCTAGCAATAAACTATCAGATATCAGAGCGTATCAACTGGAATATTAGAAATCCACCAGGTACCCCATCCATATCCCATCCCACCCCACCCCACTGCCAGTCTGCCTTTGCATTCTGCCCTCGCCCTCTCTTCCTAAACCAAGGCTGACTTGAACCCCCACCCCACCCCCGGAGCTCTTTCTAGTCCCCGTCCCAGTGCGGTCCCTGCTGGCCCACTCTGCAGGGGGCCGTGGATCTCCAGCCCAGGTCCTTTTCCTTACCCTGGTGATCCTCTGCTCAGAGCAGCCATGGCCTTGCTCTTCAGACTCTACGCCACCTAGTGGACTCTTCACTCCTCCCTGGCTCCCAAGTCCCCTGCCGCTTATGGCCAGGTGCGTCCCCACCTACTTCTAAATATAGAACTCTTATTCCTTAGCAATAAACCAGTGTTCCTCCCCAATGCCGCCTGGCCTCGTCTCTTCACCGGGAGACATCTCTGGCTGCACTGAACTTCTCACCGCTCCCAGTGACTGTGTTTTGTGTGTAGTTATTTGTATGCTCTGGGGCAGGGTGACTGCTGAGTCATCTTTTTGGCTCACCAGGAGTAGACAGGCTGTATCCGATGGATGTATGATGGATGAGGAGACAGCGAGGATGTTGGTTATGGGAGAGTGGGTGAAGAGACAGGATTGACCCAAGACAGCATAAGTAACTTGCTAACATCACTAATTTCCACTAAGCAAATTAATAATAATTTTGGTCCCCAATTTTGTTATTAATATTTGACTAACACCGCTCCCAAGTTTCTTCCATGGTTTTGCTTTGGTGTTTTTTTGGAATTTTGTTGTTGTTATTAGATCTTTTAGATATTTTTGGTATTGTTGCTCACCACATTCTAAATGGATCACTCTTGTGAACATACAGTTCGGAAGTTTCAGGAAGAATGTGCCACACAATTTAAAACGTGTTTAGATGTTAGAAATACTTATCTTTTCAGCACCAAAATCAGAATTCTCTTTAAAGAGTAGGACCTTCTAGTTATGCCATACCTATAGTTTTGGTTTGTTTGTTGTTTAATAGTTGTTGCTTTAAATGATAGGACCCCAAAATCTTATGTTTAAATTAAGCCCTAGGATGAAATAACCCCGCTACCTGAGAGAGTGCTTCCGAGGCTTTTGGGCTACAGAAAAATGTATGCATGATGCTGTCCCTGGGGCCCATTTGCCTCATTTGAATCTGAAAGGCAGCCGCATCCTTCCTGTTGCTACACAAGATGTTGAAAGAATTCACTGGAAAATCAGGCAGATTAATAAGCCTTATAGTTTCCACACATCCTGTGCCTTGGCCCTATGTGCCCCAACAGTGAAATAGTGGGGAGTGAGGTAGAACAAGAAAAAGTAAGGCCAAAGCTACGTGGCGCTGTTAGAGAGCCAAGAGAGCTTTGCCTTTTGACCTGCTCCTCTTGGTGTTTTGTCAAATGTGGTGCTGCAGACAATAGCAGCTAGAAAGAAATGTAGGGTTGCTTTTTCTGCCTCCAAATAAAACTGTGATCATGCACAAGACACCTACCGAGACTCGCTGTAAGTCATGAGTTGGCCAGCTGTCCCTCACCTGTGAGCCTAGTAAATGAAGGCGGTGGGTTATCCTGTTTGAACCTCTGTCTTGCTTTCTGCAACAAGTTCCCCAGAAGTTACAGAATGGTAAAAGCACGTGCTGTTTGTTTCAACAATTCAGTCAAAATTGCCAAGTTACTAACGTCAGAGTTAATACTAAGTAAACTGCCCTGGCGTGAACTACATGTAAAAGGAAGACCAGAGGGAAGAAAACGGAGCAGCCTGCATCCCACACATTTCCCTTCTCACTGGCCATTCCTCTTGTTATCTGCATTGCAGGCAGGGCTGAGCAGTATCCACTGTGCTGCCCCAGCTGCAGGGAGCATTAGGAAGAGCACGGAACCAAATACACATGTTCCCAATGCATGGAACAGGCCACAGCTTCTTCCCCAGGGAATGGGGATCAGCGTGGAGCACACTTCTGCCTGGTCAGAAGCAAAGGAGGCAGATGCACTAGATACACAGAAAGGCTCTACAGAAATGGAGATAGGAATTAGATTTCTTGCATGTTTGGAATTTCTGGAGATCTTCCTAACAAGCAAGGGATTCCCTTCCCTCTTGTGGCTCATTTATTATGACATTGTCTTAATTCCACATTTGTTTGCACATAGAGATTCAAGTGTGTGTTTTTGTAGAATATGTACAGGACACGGATGCTGTTTATCTGATATTATGCTGAAACCTTCACCCTAATCAGTATTTAAGTTAAAATAGTCTATGTAATTTACACAAAAGATGTAGAATAATTTCTCACAGATGAGGGAACGCTTTTGAAGATGAAGAGAAGCAAGAAAGCTCCTAGACTGAAGGGCAACTGCTCTGTTCCCCCTCCTGTGATGAATAGCTGGCCCTTGCCTGTCAGCTATGTTTTGTCTGGTCATTAAAGAACTCTCAAGCTCTTCTCTGCTATGGTAACTTTGTCACCTAAGACTTTGGGCCGTAGAGCAAGCAGCATCTCTCTTGCTTTCAGGGGCCCTGTCTGTGCATGTGCCCCACACACAACGGTTATTCTCATTCAGAGATGTTACTCCAGAAGCCTCAAAGGCACATCAGCCATGAGGAGAAGCTGGCGACATTGGTGCTGCAAAGCCTGAGTGAACACGAGCTACGCATGTGTGGGATGCTCAATTCATGTTCACCTCCAAGTTACTAGTGTCTAAGAATTGCCAGAGACTAAAAATACCATCCCTAGAAGAACTTCTTAAGTGTGTTTGGATGAGCCGTTGTAAAGGTTAGAGTCTGGAAATGGCAGCCAAGGCCGCCGTCAGGTCAGGGCAGAGCAGTGGGCGGCCTGACCTGCTCTGAGTCCTCCCAAGGAACACACTTCTCTGCAAGGGACTCACTAGTTAATGCTATCAAGCCTGCAATTTAGGCTGGATCTCTTCTGTCATGGAGTCTCTATACCAGTTGCTTTCCCGGGATAGGATGCAAACTAAAACAGGGATAGATTGAGGAGTTGTCTCATTGCCATGACAAAACACCCACCGACGCCGTATAAGGACAGGGGGTTTCCTTGGCTCACAGTTTGAGGATGCAGTCTGTCATGGCAGGGAAGTGCGGCCTCAGGAGCCTGAAGCAGCTGCTTAGATGATGTTCACTCTTAGCAAGCAGACAGAGGAGTGCCCATGGGCAGCTCACTTCCTCCTTTCTCTTCTCTGAAGGTCCCCCACCCTGGTGAGGATGCCACCCACCCACACCCCGGGTGGGTCTCCCCTCTTTGTTTAAAGCTTTCTGGAAACACCTTCATTGACACATTAAAAGGTTTTTCCAATGTTGTTTTAAATCCAGTCAAACTGACAATGAAGATTAACCTTTGTAACAGGCGAGAGGAATAGCTTTAAATTCCCTGGTGGCCTCATTAGAAAAGCGAAAAGAAGCAGACAGCCATGATGTTGATATTTAAGTCTACACATTTAAAACATGGTTTCTGTAAATAACCACATTTTAAACTTTATTGAGGTGTTTTGTATTCCTTTTTCATATTAAGCTTTTAGGGTCTGCTATGAGCCTTATATCCCATCTAAAGTTGTACCCTCCATGTGCAGCTAATGTTCATTGCCGTATTTGACCGTGTGGGTCTGTGCCACTGATCAGGCCCAAACTGTACACCCAGTACAGCCAGGTCTCTGAATTCTAGTCCGTGCTTCTTAGGGATTTCCTTCTTGATATGCCACAGTTGTCCCCTGGAAGCCAAGACAGGAAAGGCAAATGTGAACTCTGTAAAATGCAAGCACCCCTGCAGAACAGCCCTGTTCTCGCTCAGAGGGTTACTGTCTGATATATGAGTCCGCGAAGCAGCTCCGTGCAATTCTGCAGTTCCTGTCAGCCGAGCCCTCGGCAGCTGCAGCTGCTTCCTGTGGGTAGCGTTCCAATGGCTTTCCTTTACGAGATTCCTCACACTGGGAGTGTGCTCTCGGGATGATTATACATTCTAGAGGCTGCATCCAAGGCAGTCTAATTAGCAATCTTCTAAGAAATAATTGTTCGGCTCTAACTGTAGCTCTCAACAGTGGCATCGCTCACTCTGACCTAATTACAAGATGTAATGATAAGATGTATAAGGAGGAAGATCAAAGACGGAGGTCACTGTGCTTTCGGTTTCTTCCCGGCTCCCCGCCTCCTCCTTGATCTTGCTGGGGAAAGGCAAGGTAGAGAATAGTAATGAAAGCTGAAGCCCGGCCTGTTTATTTTGCTCATCTTTGAAACCAGGATTGCAATAATGCTACTTCAGAGACTCATGAGGGTGAAACTTAAATGCACAGTGTCTGGCCCATAATTGGTGCTCAACAAATACTAAATTGCTTCAGAACAATAGAGCGCTAACAAGTGCATCTATCTCGTCCGTGAAGTGGAAGGACGCCTACCAGGTGTTCCCGTAGGACATTATCCCCTTGGTTCTTGGAATCCACTAGGGCTCAGCTCGGTACTTTGTGTGTCTTCGGCGTGGCACTGGGAAAGGCCATCATTTCTGAGGGTGGTTGGCCTGTTGGAGTTAATGTGGTTATGGTGTTACAAGAGAACAGTGGGCAATGGGAGCAGGATACCCAAATAAACATTCCGGTCATCAGGACCCATCCACGCCTAGCTTTCATGGTGAATTCTGGAAGTACTGCCAAAGACAGTGAGCTTCAGGTCGTCCCTGGGGCTCATCTGTGCCGTGTGGCTGCTTCTCCACAGAGTAAAGATAGTCTCTTTAGATTAGGACTTTTCAGCATCTGCTGCTGCCTCCCTCTGCCCCTGCCTCCTGGCCATGCTCTCCCGTGAGCCTTTTTGGCTGAAGCTCACTGACTTTCTTGACACTTGGGTGTATTATCTCTTGGTTGAGCACACATGAAGTTATCACGTGGTTACCGGCATGAGTGCGGTTCTTTTAAAGGAAACCTACATGTCCTTTAGTAGTTGTTAATCATTTCCTTTCTCGGCTGGACTGTCTTAGTTCACTTCCCAAAGTGTCACTTAAGTAAGAAAGAGTGACAGTAGGGAGGGGCTCTCACACCCTGAAAAGGGCTTTGCGGGCACAGCTGGGAAATTTTATTTTATGTGTGGAGCGCTCTGCCTGCATGTCTGCACCATGTGCAATTTAAGATCCCCTGGAACTGGAGTTATAGCGGTCCACCATGTGGGTGCTGGGAACGGAACCTGGCTCTTAGGAAAGAGCAACTGGTGCTCTTAACCACTAAGCCGTCTTCCCAGCCTCACATTTAATTAAAAAAAAAAAAAATGTCTTGGGCTGGAGAGATGGCTCAGAGGTAAAGAGCACTGGCTGCTCTTCCAGAGGTCTTGAGTTCAATTCCCAGCAACCACATGGTGGCTCACAACCATCTGTAATAAGATCTGGTACAGTCCTCTTCTGTACTGCGTGATACATGCAAGAAGAACCCTGTATACATATTAAATAAAACATCTTTAAAAAAAAAATGTCTGATTCCCAGTTACCCAGATCCTCGGGAAGTCAACTTCTCTTTTTTAAGGACCATTTTCCATATGTTCCTGTGACCCAAACTTAGAGCAGTAGGACAAAGAGTATTGTCGTACAGGTTTGTCCTGATTTACTTAAGTTTTAGCCTTCATGACCATTAAAGGATTCGGAAGATGATGTTTAATATAGAGAAAAGTTGATGGCTTCACTGGAACTCACAAGTACCATTGCCTTTTCCCTTTTGCTTTGCTATGAGTCAGTGGTTGCATACCAGAGAGAGAGAGAGAGAGAGAGAGAGAGAGAGAGAGAGAGAGAGAGAGAGAACACTATTAAAAACCTGCCACACAGCAATGGATTCACATTATAGAATAGCCCTAAGCAACAAGTTACTGTAATGAACAAAGCAATGGGAACTACCGCAGTACTCAGGAACAGTAAACCATGTCAGGAACTGCTGAATACAGCAGACACAGAGACCACGCACTGTGTGGTGACATTTTCATGAAAACCTGGACCAGAGAAGAACTGCTTTGGTGGAATTGCAGCCTTCAGCTGGGACAGGGTTGGCTAAGTACATCTTTCTGGAACATTGCAGTGTTCCGTCCTGATGGAGGACTGTTATACAGGTCTGTCCTGTTCACGTTTATAGACAACTGGGCGGTGACCTTACAATCTGTAGTCTGCACTCTATCTAAGTTGTATCTGGACTTGGCAGAGGACACAGAGAAGAAGGAAGAAAACACTGAAGCTAGAAGATTAGGAGGAAGAATAAAGAAGACAGCAGAGGGGCGGGTGGTGCTGAGTGAAAGTCCACATGCCTTATTCAACCTCCCCTTCTACTGGAAATTCTTGTCCTTTATGAGATACTTCAAGACAGCCCTGGGCCACTAGTATGTGAGAAACAGCGTTTCCTGTTGACAGGAGGCTTTCCGAGAACTGTATGTGAGATCAATGCCTCAGGAGTAGTGTGAGGGAAACAGAAATCTCTGGAACTCTGTTAAGGGACAATGCATGTTCACTCCCCGAATGGTTTATTTATATTTTCTACATCTTGTGTGCGCGTGCATGAGACTGTGTTGCAGCGCCCTGTGGGAATGAGACTGACCTTGTAGGAGTCGGTTCTCCTTTTCCAACACTGTGTCCCGGGGATGGAGGGGAAGAGACCAGGGGTCGGTTCTCCCTTTCCAACACTGTGTCCCGGGGATGGAGGGGAAGAGACCGGGAATAGGTTCTCTCTCCAACACTGTGTCCCGGAGATGGAGGTGAAGAGACCGGGCATAGGTTCTATCTCCAACACTGTGTCCTGGGGATGGAGGGGAAGAGACCAGAATTGGCAGCAGGTTCCTTAAACTTCGGAAATATGTTGATTTGGAGTACAGAAGAGAACACTCCTAAACCAGAACTTTTCATGAAGTATTGGGAAATACAGGTATTTCCCTTTCGTTTTAAATCTCTCTTCCTTGCCTTCTCAGGAGCAGGCTGCCTGAAGTTTAAATCCTTTAAAAATACAAATCCACTATGTGGCTGCTGCCTGGAAGCCTCTGTGGCCTGCTGGCTCTTTCACACTAGGCCCCGCCCTTTACCTGACCCTACTGGTCTTGGGATGGGTCCTGAATCTGTTCCTTTGTTGCTGCCATTTCTCAGCCCAGGAAGCGTGTCACCCACCCCTTCCTTCATCAGTCTTGTCTACAGACCCAGCCTGGGTGCTGTCTTAATCTGCTGTACATCATCATAACAACATACCTGAGCAGGCCCCGTAAGCAAGAGAGTGGTTATTTCAGTTCAAATGACAGCATAGACTTGGCAGCAGCCAGCCCCTGAGGATGTGAGGACAGCTGTGACAGGATCAAGGTCATGACTGGTGCTCAGACCAGGAGCAGGAAGTCCTGGGTGGGGCAACCCTGGCTTTTAGTAACTCTCTGGAAAAAGCCACACACACACACACACACACACACACACACACACACACACTTTTAGTAGCTTATCTCTGAAGGGCATGTTTTTAATCAGAAGGATCTCCCACTAGGCCCACATCCAAAAGGTTCTCCTACCTCCCAGGACCACCAAGCTCTGGACTCCTGGGAGGATTCTCAATCACACCCAGCCTATAGAGCTTGGCTGAGCACCCTCAGGCTGGTCTTATCAGCATACCCAAGTTCCCTGAACACCACTGCTCAGGAAGTAAGCAGAAAAGTTGCATCTCTGTGGCCACTGTCTCTTATACTAACCCACTTCAATAATGGGGACACGCCTTGTGTCTGGTGTCCTGTGCACTGGTTGGATATGGTGTTGTCTCCTAAGCAGCGGGTGAATGGGTGCGTCCATCCATTCATTTCATTCCGCGGCACTGGAGCAGTCGGCTTCCAGGCAGTCAGGACCAGAACGTTCCAGACAAGCAGACTTTCTGGGGTTCCAGCCCTGCTCCCCTTGCTTCATTTTCCCAAGTGGTGACACCCTGACAGTACTGTACTCTGCCTGACCTGTGCTTTCTTTTTTTAGTTTTTCGAGACAGGGTGTCTCTGAGTAACAGCCCTAGCTGTCTTGGAACTCGCTCTTAGACCAGCTGGCCTCGAACTCACAGAGATCCACCTACCTCTGCCTCCTGAGTGCTGGGATTAAAAGCATGTGCCACTACTGCCCGGCCTGACTTGGGCTTTCTACCTTGCTCTCTCCTCAGGAAAAAAAATCCCTACCCAGTTCTAAGAAAATAATACCTACCACTAACAATGTAGTGGGGAGGGGAGGGCTGTTTTACAGTCATTGCTGAAGACCAGTTAGCTTCCTGCATTTTCTCAACATCTTTCTCCTATGCCAATTTGTGTTATTTGTCCCTATCAAAATGAGAAAGCCACTGGGAGATAAGAGCTGGATGGTTTTCCAGCTTCCACTCAGGTTAGCTATGACATTGAGGGCATGCCAAGAGCCCGAGTGTTCCCACCAGCCTGGCAAAGTGAGGAAAAGAATGAGTGCCCAGGAAAGATCAAATAGTTGCTGAAAAAGCACTTCCGAACAAGTCCAGGGAAAACATCTTTCCAGCTGAGTGCCTTCCCTGAGGCCTGAAGGGCGGCATCTGCCAAGTAGTTACTCTTTTGTCTCCTGCATAAACCACCCCAGGCAACGGCCCTGGAATCTCTGTGGGAATGAGCAACTGTTCACTTCCTGGTTAGAGAACCAACTCCCCCAAGGACATAGGTGTGGGCCCTACTGCAGAGAGTTTGTCCCCAACATTGAGGCTGGTCGGAGGAGACAGTTATTTCTGCTACGTCAGTATAAAATGTAAAAGCAAACGATTAACAGTAGGCTGCCCGCTGCTAAAGCTGTGTTCTCAGCTGCAGCAGCACCATGCCTCTGGGGAGCACAAGAGGGCTCTTCTCCAGTGCCCGAGAAGGAGCCGGGCCAGGAGCACAAGACTTGGTCCTGCTTCAGGTTAAATGTCCAGCCTGCAGTCCACATTACACAGCCAGTGCAGGACTGACCGGAGAGGTGGGTGTAATTGTGCGATCTCATTGGGGCTCCGTCCTGGGACTGAGAGCCCCCAAGTAGTAAGGGACTACATGGACTCACTGTGCAGAAGCGACCACAGGCCGTCAAAACCTCAGACATGTTTATAGCGGTGTGTCTGCAAACTCGCTGTCGGAACCTCATCTTCACATCTCCAGGGACCCTCTCCATTCTCCCTTCACTCTCCCCTGCTCCCTCTTTCTATTTACCTTCCTCTTAGGGTTCCTTCTGCTGTCTTCCTGGGCAGACTGTCACAGCTGGAAAACAGACTTCCTGGAAAGGAGCCGCAAAGGCCCTCTGCAGAGGGCACGGGAGACTGATCCCGTGAGCTATGGGCTACCTCGTGTGAAGCCCTTGTTCCTCTGATGGTCTCTGGAATTGCTCAGAAAGCATT
Organism: Alexandromys fortis; assembly: GCF_014885135.2. Classification (NCBI taxonomy): domain Eukaryota; kingdom Metazoa; phylum Chordata; class Mammalia; order Rodentia; family Cricetidae; genus Alexandromys; species Alexandromys fortis. The sequence continues at coordinate 1,251,633 of NW_026067910.1, read as the reverse complement.
CCCTTTGAACCTGTTTATGCAGCTGTTTGGGAAGTCTAGAGCAGTATGTGTGGAGGAAAGTCACAAAGGGAAAAAACATGGGGAGACTGGTACAGAAAGCATTATGGTTTTGTTTTTCCTCAACCCACTAATATTTAACCTCGGTCTCAATTTGGAATTTCAATCAAAAGTATAATGTTAGAAAGTATCAACATATCTCTTTATGACCTCAGGACTTTGTCCAACTTGGGGTCATTTCTGACCATAAGGGCGCAGGACAAATTGATTATGTGGTTGTTTGTAGGTATGGAGACTTTGTCACCTAGACCTCTTGTCTCATTCATTTCTTTCATGAGTGGAAAATCAGTAACTCGTTCCTAGTTTATTTTTGCCTAAAATAGAAAATGATATTCTTAATGTGCACACACGCGCACACATGTGTGGGTATGTACATGTGTGTCCATGCACAAGAGTTCATGTTTGTGTGCACAGGTGTGTAGGTACAGATGTATGTGTGTGCACATGTCTGTGGTAGTTCCAGGATAGATCCTTCCTTTGGGGCTCCTCCTTGTTTTTTGAGACAGGTTATCTGTGGAGCTCACCTAGTGCTAGAATGACTGACAGCTCGGTGAGCTCAGGGATCCTCCCTCCTCTGCTTCGTCAGCTCTGGACTCACAGACGACACACCACCACGACTGGCTGGGGATCCCAGCTCAGGTCCTCTGTGCAGTGGGACTGTTACCAGCTGAGCCATTCCCAGCATGCATGTTCTCATCTTTGTGCTTGGCTTTAGCCTTTCCATTCACGCTTTCTCTGAGAGAGTGGGGAGTCATGTTCTGTGGCAGAGCCCTCCCTTTAGGTTCTTCCCCCCACAGGTTGTGTGTGGATTCTTTCTGTGTCCCAGGTTGATAAAGTCTGCCTCCCACCACTTGCCTCACAGAATTCTTGCTGCCTCTCAGACCATCTTCATGTTAGATGCACGTTACTGGGAAAGATACATATTTGTATTCTTACGTTGCTGAAGCACCATCCACACTCTTACAATCCAGTCCCCCCCCCCCGCCTCTCCAGCAACTGGGATCACAGGCATGTGTCAACACAACCAACTTGTATGACGCTGGCTAAGTTAGGGTTCTATTGCTGTGAAGAGACACCATGACAACAGCAACTCTTGTAAAGGAAACTGTTTAATTGGGGCTGGATTACCGTTCAGAGATACAGCTCGTTATCATAATGGTGGAAGCATGGTGGTGTGCAGGCAGACATGGTGCTGGAGAGGCAGCTGAGAGTCCTACATCTGGATCCAAAGGCAGCAAAGTGACAGTGACACACTGACCCTGCTTGAGTTTCTTAGACCTCAAACCCTTCCCCTCGTGACACGCTTCCTCCAACAAAGCCACATCTGCTCCATCAAGGCCACACCTCCTACTAACGCCTCTCCCTATGGGCCTGTGGGGACCAGATTTGCTCAGACCATCACAGTCATCATATTCAAATTTCTTGAGGATGTTTGTTTCTACACTGGGGGCATTGATTCAACACTCTGGGTGCACTAATGACAGATTTCAGTGTGAAAGCTGGAGAGTAAGCATGGAGTCCAGGGTCATGAATCTCTGGCTTTGAACTAATCCCAGTATCTCCTCTGAGTTCCCTAATCTCCCTGGGTAGAGCCTGTTTGGTTGGCCATGTTGTTGCCTTATAGTAGAAAGGGTTAAACAGACAAAAAATGTAGGTCATCCAGCTACAGTGTCTGAAGTAACATAGGCCTTCTGCTCCCTTTCCTTCCTTCCGTAGGAACTCCTGGGCGAGGGCAGAACGGGGTTTCCTGTGAGTTCTTTGACTTGAGCTGTTCTTTAAATTAGTCACTTTTCTACAGTAAGAGTCAGAAATATTGAAGGGAGCCTTGAGGGGCCGTGGGACACAGTCGAGCTAAGAGCAACTGCACCCTCAGTATCTTCGTCAGAATGCAGCTTTCAGGGTTCTTCCCGTCCCTGCTACTGAGTCAGAAGTTTCAACAAGACCCAAGTAGTGTGTTTTCACAGGTCATCCAGGCGACTGTCACCCCAGCATGAAGTCTGAGAACCACTAGTGTAAGGGACCCCGCTGGATGAGTTTCTTGCAATGTTCAACTACAGAAGCCAGCAGGCTTTTTCTCCCCTGTGCTAAGCCTCATCCCCCCTTCCCTCTGAAAGGGAAAGGGCATGAAACCAAATAGCTTCTAAGGTCTTCCATATGTGTGTGTGTGTGTGTGTGTGTGTGTGTGTGTTATGCTTCCATATATATGTTATATATATTATCTATGCTTTCTTTCTTGTCTTAAGCCAGCTGTGATGGCATTTTCTTAGCATGAGCACACTCTAAAAAATAAATGAGGGAAAACCTTAATTTGTTGCCTCAAAAGAAAGCATTAATGGGATGGGACCTGGAGAGACAGCTCAGTGGTTAAGAGCACTTGCTGCTCTTCCAGAGGACCCACGTTGAATTCTCAGCACCCGTACTGCACGGCTCATAACCACTTACCATCTAGTCCAGGGGATCTGTTGCCCTCTCCTGGCCTCTGAGTGCACCTTCATACATACACATAATAAAAATAAATCTTTAAGTGTTATTGCAGAAAATTAATTTAAAAAAGAAGAAACTTATAAATATCCAGAATTTCAGTATCTTCAGTACTGTCCCCTTGCTGTACCGTGCTTTGTGTATGTGTGTGGAGGGGCACACATTCACGTTTGTGTGTGTGCCCAAGGGAGTCAACATTGGCGTCTCCCGTATCTTCCTCTGTCATGTGTGTGTGTGTGTGTGTGTGTGTGTGTGTGTGTGTGTGTGTTTTCCTGGGAATTGAACCTGGGACCTCTCACATGCTAGGCAAGTGTCCTGTCACTGAGCTGTATTGTCGGCACTCTCATACAGCTGGATTGGCTGGGCAGTGAGCCCCAAGGCGTCTTATGTCTTCACTTACCTGGAGCTGGGTGGGAAAACAGATGTGTGCCTCTTGGCTGGTTTGTGGGTATATCCACATGCTAGCCTGCACATATGTAATGTCATACCCCAGTGAGATTACAGCATCCATCCACTGAGCGCTCTGTGCTAGAAGTAGTTCTGGGTGCTGGGGGCACAGTCACGCAGAGCTTGTGTTAACATAGACTGAGTTCAGGAGTGTTTTGTCCAAAGAACGGAAAGGCACACAGTGTGTCTGGAGAGGAGGAGGCAGCAAGCATAGGTGGGAGCCAGAGCAGAGCTGCTAGAACACTTTAAAACGCTTCCAATACAGGAGAAAGGCATTTTCAGGCTTGGAAGTAAGCTTAAAACTGTCTCCTGGCGTCGGGTAGAGGATGCTTAGAGGGCAGGGAGAGTAGCTGCCAAAGTTCACTTCGGGTTTTGTAACTTGTGTGTTTACTTCAATAGCCATAGCATGGACAGTCTACCACTCTGTCACATGGACATCTTAATAGCTGCATAGGGCTCTGTTTGACATGTTTGTTAACCTCCTGTGGGTGAGAGCCTAGATCATGTCCAACTTTTCATTACCATGGATCGCGCTGAAGTGCATGTTGTTGAATCTCTTACACATTTTTGTTCTTAGGATAATGTCTGACAGGGGAAGTCCTGGGCCAAGAATAGCATGCATTTGGAGACGTTTTCCTGACTCTGGCAGTTCATTTCATCTGTAATTGTTTTATTGGTCATTTTCCAGTATCTTAACACCTTTAGCTGCTGACTTTCCCCAGGCTGAGCCCAGAGCTAGCCAAGTGAGGCCCTCTCTGGAGACACAAGTAGTTATTTGTTTCTGGGTTTGTATCTTTTGTTGTGTTTTGTTTCTCTTATTCCCAGTATCATTTCCTTGCTTGTTAGTTACAAGTTATCATTGTATATGTCCATTGTCCTCTTCATTCGCAACTAAATGTTGGACACAGATACACAACAGATAACAGGTCCTGGGTACATGTTTGTCACTAACAGATAAGTCTTGGGGCTGTTGTCTTCTGTGCCTTCCTCTTCATTGGCCTCATGATGGCCATGCCATGTGTGTTCTCTGATCTAACTAGCTTGTTCTGAGTAGAATATCTGTGTGTCCCTTCAGAACAGTGTCACTTGAGTTTGTCACTAGCCTAATCCTTTTGCCCCAACAGTGATCCAACTCCCCCCCCCATACCAATCTATTCAGATTCTTCAATTCCCAGAAAAACTTGAGGACTGAAAGTTATATATAGTTGGAGCTGTTTTAACAAGCAAAAGAAATGAGCCAGACTCAAATGGAGTGCCCAAACAAGTCCTCAGTTCTCTGTTTGATCCCCTTCTGTATATTAATCCCATCCCACCCCACCCCACCCCAGTTCTTGGTTTCTACCCAGAAATCAGCAGTCTTTTAGATATTTTTCAGCACATAATTGAAGAAAACAAAGCTGTATCTTGGAAGCCATTGCTCCAACCTCTCAGACACTGAGCTTTGCCTCATTGTAACACACGTACCTTGACTACATAGGTCCTCCTGTTTCTGCTGGGTATCCACTGGGCAGCCCATCACACCACACGACCAGGGCCACTGCTGCAGTCTCTCCATGGACTTATAAGTAAACTGAGTTTCCCCTCTGTCCCTTTCCCTTTTCATCAGTAATTCTGGAGCCTCTTTGCAGTGAACAGGTGCCTGGTATTTAGTTCATTAGCTTGGTGGTTAGCAAGAACTTGTGCTGCAGAAGAAGCCACAGTCCAAACTCTGAACCCAGAAAGTTGTAGAGGCACAACACTCTGGGTTGTATCGTGTATCGTGACTCCTTGTAGTTCCCCCCCCCCCACCCCATGTCAGCATAGGTGAAGACGGCCGAGTCTGTCTTGTTCAGAAGGGTGAGACTGTGGCCTGTCTACAGCATTTAGGGACTGCTTGGGTTCCGCGGCACAGCTGGTCTCTCCCAAAAGATAGAAAGGTCAGGATAGATTTGGACAGCCCGGCTTTGCTGGGAACAGCACTGGAGGAGAGGAGAGGCTGAGAACCCTTCAAGGAGCCATAGAACCCATCCCTGAAGAATTCAAAGGTGGCTGCCACAAACCCACACAATCTTGGTTCCCCATGAGTTGCGGGCTGAACATCATTCTAGGCCACAAGGATGCTGCCTAACATGCCAGGGTTCTCAGAATGCCATTGGTGGCTTTAAGAAGAGTGGGCATAGATAGAACCCTCCATCCTTAGACCCATTTGCTCTCCTCCGCTGTCAGTCATCAGAAACGAACTTCTGGAAGGTCTGTTTGAACATGGATATTTAGGGAAAATTAGCTTATTTCCTGCAGAAATGCCACTCATCCTGGTACCTCCTGCTGACTTTTTATCTGGCCTGTGTAGATCTTGTCTGCTGGACCTGGGGTCTGAAGACCAGAAAGAATGGGGAAGACTACAGTTGGATGCTACTGTAGACGCCTGTACTTCAGTTTCAGTGTACTTTATACCCAGATATAGCAAAGAAAGCAATGATCCCAGGAGGGTGTTTGAGCTGATCATAAAAGCATGATCAAAAAATCCAAACAAACAAACATGCAAATAAACATCAGTAAGCGCACACTAAATATTAACAGAGCACCCCTTTCCCAGAACATTTTCAGGATAGATCAGTTTAAACACAATTTCCCATCAAGTTCTATAGATTGTATCTGAGAAGGCACAAAAGCAAGGCAGAAGGCCATATGCAGATTCAGGGTACACTGACCAGATTGGGCTTTATAGCTATGATCTGACATCCAGCAGGAAGAAACATGTCTCGTGCATTGAGCGTAAATGGTTGTCACAGGAGGCAGGAAATCACACCCAGGAACTATCCAGGGAACAAATGCACCTGAGGTAAAAGGCCCTTTTGTCCTGGAGCCTCTCTCACAGTTCCCCAAGGCGGTGTGCCTGTGGGCTATTCTTCTGGCCCTGTGTGCCTTCTTTTTAGTGAACCTGGAAACTGGCCCTCTGATGATATGATGCCAATGAGATTTTTCATGTTAAAAGATAAGCAATCCTCCACCACCGCCTCCCAAATGATACATCAGAGGTGTGTTAGCCTGGCTCAGTGGTGCACACCTGTAATATTAATGCTGGGGAGGCAGAGGCAAGAAAATTGCCACAGGTTCAAGGCCACCAAGGGCTACTCTCAGAAAAAACGGCAGATAAGTCTTAGCAAGATGTGGTGGCTCATGACTATGGTCCCAGAGGTTGGAAGGCAGAGATAAAATTGCCAAGAGTTCCAAACCAGCCTAGGCTAAAATCGGCCATGGTTCCAAGCCAACCTGAGCTACACGGGGAGATGGTGTTTTAAAGGGGCAGAGGTGGCCTTGTGGGACAACAGTCCCACGACAGTAATTCCATCTGTAAAAGAGTAGGTTCCTTGCTGAATTGAGATCGGATGTGTTAGGCAGAAATACAGTGCCCTCCTTCTTAACTTCTATTTTCTAAGTTTTTATCACAGGCACCTGTGGTCCTCCTGCCTCAGCCTCCCAAGGAGCTGGGCATGCAGGCCTGCCTGTGCCACGTGGCCTGCCCGTTCCTCCCCTTTTACCAGTCACCTCTCTCCAGTCATGAATTGTAGAGCCGTGGCATTGGCATAATCCATGTTTTACAGTGAATGAGCAAGTGATAACCCTCGCCACCTTCCCAACCTAGGTGCCTTCCTCACAGTCATGGCTTTCTGCCTTCCAAAAACCTGGGCAAATGACAATGGAGCTGTGGAAGCGATCCTGCCTCGGAACTGAGGGAGTGGAATGGAAATTTCACTCACATCTCTCTCCTACCTGCAGCCTCAAATGATGAAGTGCCAGGCAGGGGCCTCTTGGAAAAACAGACTGGGCAGTAGTCAGACAGCTCCCTACATGGGAGGGGAGTGCTGGCGGGCCGTGGGACAGGGACCAGGTGAGTGGAAATGGGCTGAGCGCCCTCCCTGAAACCATACCAGACTCCATTTGAGCTTCTACCATCTTCTCACCTGTTTCCCCTTACCCGCCCCAGAATCTGGCACCTTGCCAGACTCTGCTCTTTGTTAACAATGTGAACAAACTGTTTCCACCCTCTGCATGTTACTGGTGCCGAGAGACAGGACAGGTTTCCTGTGCCTGGTGGAACTTGTACTGCTTTTTTTGATACCTTGGAGCTATTTTTAAACCTAAAAGCCCTGTGGTGGTAGGCTCCTTTTGCGCTGAGGGTCTTTCAGTTCCAAGATAGAATCCTGGAATAGACATGAGAAGGGGGCTGCCTGGCCAGCTCAGGGGCTTCCCCGCGTGTTCTCAAAGAGAAGGTGGCTGTTCTCCTTAGAAGATGAATGGGAGGCAGGGTAATAGGGACTCACACAATTAACCCGTACAAGAAGTGGCAAAGCAGTGGCGGCAGGAAGCAGGAAGTTACCCTTGCTGCTTTGACCTGCTACCATAAGGTCAAGTCGTCTGGACCTTGGGAAGTGTTTGCTGAAGGTACCCAGCCTGCATGGATGGACACTTCAGCTGTCTGTGGATGCGCCCACACTGTGCTCCAACCCCCTCCCCCACTGAGGTGAGCCTTGAGTAGACACCACCAAGCTGAGCTGCCTCCCTGAGAGCCAGGCTCTGAGAAGGCAGAGCAGCCTCTGGCCTGGACTAGCAGCCTGCAGGGGAGTGTGGCCCAGCCCCTTAGCTCTAGCTCAGTGAGCTTTCTGGACCTGCGGGCCGTTGGAAAGGACGGCTCCTCAGAGTCCTGGGCCTCGTTCTAGGCAGTGCGCGCATCCCCTGCTTCACCAGCCACGTTTCCTTCAGGTTGATATAGGAACAGAGTGGCTGGAAAAGGTGGACTGCATCTCAGTAGATGGGAGGTTGCTTTTTCAGAGCTGTGCCAGTGCGGAGGCTGCCAGTGCTGTCCTTGAACTTCCTGTTTCCCATGCTCACGAACACCTTCTCCTGGCACCCTGAAAACCCTGCCATACCATGGCCTCTTTATGTTGGAATTTCAGCGTTGAAATGAAGGATGATAGTTTGTGACAGGTGTTGTGTTTCGCTGAGGCCAAAGGCCAAATGAGATGTTTTGTTTAGGTTGAATGACAGGTGGGATTTTTTTTTCCTTGTCTGTTATTTATAATGAAGCTTTAATTCTGAAAGAAAGGTGATAGCTCTGTCACCCAGCTTTGACAGGAAAGCCAAAGCCATTGGTACCACAAAAGGAAGATAAAAATGTACCTATTTGTTTTGTCCAGAACCAGTCAAAACAAAGAGGGGAAATTTGAGGCTGCTGTTTGAGCTTCAAGAGTCAAGTGTGTGAAGCAGGAAAGAAATAGCAGTGAAGGAGCAGAAGGCAGGTAACCAGCAAGCCTGCCGCAGAAGGCAGGTAACCAGCAAGCCTGCTGCAGAAGCAGCTGTGATATCTGGCAAAGTAGGAAAAGGTGAGCGAGAAGCCAGAGGACTCAGGGCACGGCATGTCCTGTCTGTCCCAAGAGTTACAAAGATGCACGGTTTGTAGCAACATTGTTACAGAGTAGACTCTATGGGGCAAATGTAGATCTTGAGGGAAGGGGGGCTCTAAAGGGGTGTGTCTGGGGACTGGCATCCATGTGATAGACAAGCCTGAGGGATAGGAGATACCAAGAACTGGACTCTTGTACGTGGAATCATTTTCTCCTACTTGGCCTGCTAGTCAATCTGCAATCAGTCAGAGAGAAGTATTATAAAACTGCTGCCTGACTTGTTCCAAGTGTACACCACTGCTGTTTACTCCATTCATCTGAGTGGCATTGAGCCAGAACTGGAGCAGAACACAAAGCCATCCTCTGGTCACCGTCACCTGGAGTCTTGTGAGCCATGTTTCCAATAACAGACCAGTTTGTTGTATGCTGGGACAAAGCACTGCTTCCCTGAGCCTCCCTCCGTGTAATGACTCTTGCTGGTGGGAGAGCAGGTCCCGTCCTCCGACCACCCTGACCCTGTATGTGAGCACAGCTGCCTGTTATAGCTGAAAACTGAACGGCGGATCTCATGCAGAACTGACAAGCAGCTGCCTCTTGTGTGCTGTGATAATGATGTTCCCATTTGACCTGGCAGCACAGAGTCTCTGCAGATAGAGAGGGGTGGTGGACCCTGAGACTCCTAACCCCAGATGCCAGTCTGCGTTGGAGACCGGCTGGTCCATGCTTTTGTAGTGGGTGGTGGCATCTCTTCCTGACGCCCCTCACTGCAGATGTGTATCTGCTATTATCTGTCCTCAGCACGGTTAAGCAACCACCCACACAGCTGCACAACAAGCTGCCATCCCCCACCTCTAGCAGCCCCAAAAAAAATCACGGGCTCTTTTAGTGCGGGGACCGCCAGTAATGGAACTTATGTAAGCCAGTGGAAAGTCACCTCTACGGACATCCATGGGTTCAGATCTACATTCTCACACACAACAGAAGCTACTGCTTTGCTGTCGTGGGATGATTTATGGGGGTATGAATTATGCATAGATGGGTGGCCAGAATGGATGGAGCCATTTGTCCAGCTTAGGCAGTCACATCTCACTTAGCTGAGTCTCTGTCCTCCGCCTACACACAATCCTCCCACTCTTGGCCTCTTGACTGGCTGCTCTGTGCTCTCCTTCTCTTCCCCAGTTTCAATATGTATCTGTCATGGCCCATTTTACCTCCCACGAAATTCCGGATAACCGTCCGCTGGGTAATGTACAATTCCTCTGGTTTATTAGCCCGTGGTTAAGAGGGTAGGTCTTAGATTCTGCCAAGTCTTGGTTAAAATCCAGTTCAGACTAGCTGTGAAGCCTGCAGGTAACTTGACCTCCTTCCGTTGACATTCCCATCTGTGAAATGGTGCCATTGGTATGTAAGTGACGCTACCAATATTCAGCTCGTGAGGCCTTTACTAGATCACAGGGGTAATTTTTATGTTGCTCAGAGGAAAGCTGCAGGCCCTTGGTAGAGTCAACACATACGATCTTGCTTCTGCTGCGTCTCCACTTTCGCATCTGCCTGCTTCAGTTCATTTAACTGAAAGCTGCACTTGAGCAGAGACCCAGTGAGGCTGGCCTGCCTGGCACATGCCTGAGTGCCCTATAAATAAGAATCATTTTTAACAAGAATGAAACCAGCCATAGGGGGCGCTTACAGCTCCTTGTGAGCATTGTGCTGTTTATGCGCGCTCCAGTGTGTTGTTCCTTACTTCCACAGCACCCCTTTCTCTCTGAGCTAGTGGCCAGTCATCTTTTAAATCATCTCCTGACGTGAGACCATCCGTGTGCTTGTCTGTCTCCCTCCTCAGGATCTGTATGCTCCTTGAGGGCAGAGACCATGCTCACCTACACAGTGCCTGTCACAGAGAAGGGATCAGAATGTAGTTGCTGAGTAAGAACTGAGAGCAGAGATGAATACAAATCCAAGAGTATGGGCAGGACAAAACCCAAGAGAAATGAAACCCTGGAGAACTGGTGATTTGTTACTATGGTGATTTCTGTGTATCTTTTGTTTGAGAGATGGGACGGAGGAAGTTCCTTTATTCTTGCTAGTGTTTTCTTTCTTGCTTCCTCATCTGAGCTCAGTAGCAGCTGTACCCAGCAACGTCTGGGGTAGAACCTGTCAGTGGACAGAGCCCGCCAAAGACAGGGAAGAGGTAGGTGCTGAAGCCACTGAGTCAGATCAGAAGCTGTCCTTCATACGAGCAACAAGGGCACGTGGGGGTCTTCTGAACCTGCGGTGAAAAACCACAGTGAGCACTTACAGCAAGAGTCAACCCTTGGCCAGGTCACTGCTTCAGTCCCCATGACCCAGAGGTTCAGCTTAGGGACATGGCTGTGGACTCCGTGCTTCTACCTGAATTTGTGAAGAGAGGCTCTGGCTTCTTCAGGAATGTCAGCGTGAACACGAGCCCTGCCAAGTTCCTAGTTGATGCCCATTGCTCACCAGTGAGGAACCTAGGCTCCAGGGTGTTAAAGGGACGTACTGTAGTCACTCAGCATCCCTGATACTGGTTAATGTCACTGCTTCCGTCCCTTCTGTAAAGCAAGAGCCTGATACTAAGAAACTAAGATGTCATAGACACTTGAGGAAATGTCCAAATGCGGAGTGTGCATGTCAGAGACAGTGCGGTGTAGTATGTAGAGGCTATGACTGCAGTGATGTGGACTCAGATCTCTAACACACTCTTACACCCTAGGTAATCCAAGCAAGTGCTTCAGTTCTGTGAACCCAATGCTCCCTACCTGAAATCCTGGGCATGGTACCCAGTGGTTGAGGGACAGGGGCATGTGCCCAGCACATCCAGGCTTGATTTCCGTGGGTTACTTTTGCTTCCCCTGACCCTGACCAAATACAGGCTGCCTGTTACAGCAGAAAGACGCATACACCCTGTTGGCCCCTCTTAAACATGAGGACTCGCTCATGGTAGATGTTCTTGCTTGCCTCGCCCAAGGGTTAGAGCTAGTGACTTAGGGTGGATACGGCCGTGTAAGGTTGCTGGTGTCTTGATGTCGAGCCCTTCCTTCCTGGGCTGATCTTCTGTTCAAGCTGATCTCCCGGCACCACACACACCATCTGTGCCGCAGGAAGTAAGAAGGAAGGGGAGACACCCCAAAGACATTTCTACCTAGAAGATCAAGAACGTGGGTTTGCCACAACCACTTAGAACCAGTCCACCAGATGAAGTGACATGGAGACAGGCGTGCAGAAGAAAAGCTTCACGTGTATGGCCGTGGGTCTGCCTGAAGCTCCCCCTGTGGAGTGGGCAGGGGCGGTCTAGTGGGATGCGGAAGAGTCTGGTGCATGTGCCTCCGCTGTGCCTCACTGCCAGAGGTAGATTTGGGCCTCAGGGTTGTCAAAACTATTCTTTTGGATATGTATTTTTAAATTTTGTTTATATATTTGTTAATATATATTTTTAAGACAGGGTTTCTCTATTACATAGCTCTAGCTATCCTGGAATTTGTTATGTAGACCAGACTGGCCTCAAGATTCACAGAGGTCCACCCGCCTCTGCTTCTGGAGTGCAGGGATTAAAGATGTGCACCACCAGGCTTGCCCAAAATTATATTTTTTTAGACCTTGGATAATCCTATCTAATAGCAGAATTCTCCAGGCTCCTAATTCTTCTATAAGACAATACTGATAATAATAGTAATGATAATAAAAATATTAATAATAATATACATGTCAAGGTCTCTGTTGGATTACCTTATCACGAATTTATAATTTATTAATGTGTATAATAAATGTATGGTAGGTCATAAAACATTTTTTCTTTTTTTAATTCATTTAAACATTTTTTTTTAACTGACAGGGTTTCTGTGGGACTTCAAGCATGTCGTCAAGTGGGTTAGTCATGGTAGCTCCAGTTCCTCCCTCAGAGAGGAGTCAATTGTCACCCAGTCACTGTTTCCTCAGGGCTGCTGGGAACCAATAGGGCTGCCTGCAGGTGGCCCCACGTTCTTATCTCCCTCCTTTAATTCCCTCTGACACTCTGCAGCGATCACTGCAAACCTCTTAGGCTCCCCAGCAGGGAGGAAGCTCAAGGAAGGCAGGGACCAGCCTACTTTCCTCCCAGACTGCACCATAAAGAGGTGGGAGGCAGCTGGCTGGAGTCCGCCTCTCTGCTTCCTTTGTCGCTGCTGTTTGCTCCCAGATCCAAGTAGAAGCCACAGAATCCAAGCAGAGTGATTCCCCGTCTGCCTGGTTTATCAGCATCCACAGCAGAGTAGCGGCCGCAAAGCTTTGAAATTCTAAATCTCTGCCAGGCTGCAGAGGCTGTCGCTGTTGTACTTCTGTGTTCCTTGCAACTTAAAGCAAGTGCCGACATGCAGTCCCAGTGGCTGTGAGACGCAGGGCTCCGTGTCATACTTCAAAGGAGATGCCCGTCTCAACCCCAAACTCGCAATGCAGATGGCATCTGAGTTCACCTCAATGTTTGAGGCCGGTAGGTTCTGCTGGGACTGTGACTGTTTCCATAGCGGGCCTCAGAGCAAAGGGATGATATGGAAACCGTATCCCCTGCCAGATAGGCATGTACGTGGGAAAAGGTTCCACGCAAGCTGTGGCACACACGTGGAGGTCAGGCAGCTTGGGAGCAGTCAGTTCCCTCCCTTCGGCAGGAGTCAAACTCAGATCGGTGAGTTTCACAGCAGCGTCTCTACTCACTGAGCCATCTCACCCACCCTCCGCCTGCTTCTTCAAGAGATGGATCTTGACTAGAGCCACTGACGTAAAGAGAAGAAAAAGAACACACTGTTTTCTGAAAGGCTAAGGCTCATGCAGGATCTTCTAGTGAGGAACCTCCATGGCGACTGGAAAGAGCGGTAGAGCGGGAGTTTATCCTGCCTGAAAGGGAACCTCTTGGACTTCGTTCTCCCAAAGAAGGGCGTCCATGATGCCTGTCCGGACAGCCACTTTGTGCTGATGTGTTTGCTTGAGTCTGTGCCAGGAGACCCTGTGCCCCCTGGCCCTCAGCCAGTCCTGCTACAACTGTTCCTAAAACAGATGAGCCAGAGAGCCAGGCGTTGCCCCTGAGCCCCAGATGTGAGGCTGGCTTTCCTGTTCCACGGTGCTGGTTTGTGAATAGAAGCCCATGTTTTTGTTTTTCTGTGGTCGTCTCCACAGAGCACGGGCAAAGAAGGTGGGAACACGCTTGGCTGGACGGCAGCAGTGAGAAGTGGTGTCTCCCCCGGATTGCTAGTGTCAAAGAAGAGGTTCAAGTTGCCGAAGCCATGGTTGCTCAGTATTCTGCACTCTACCGGGATTGAGGAAGTCATGGCTCAGAAGTCAGCGCTGACTGTGCCAGCATGGAAGGGTGATAACCAGCATACAGACAGATCCCCTGCCTCCACCCCAGCCAGCGTTCAGAGAGCCGCGTGCTGGTTGCTGGTTCTGTCCTCGGACTGGCCAGTGCACAACTTAGCACAGCGCAGCCCCTCCGCCCTCAGTTCCAGGAGCTTCCTGCTTAAGGACTCTCATTCCTAGTTGGGTGGGTTCTCCACGGGCAAAGGACTCAGAGCCAAGGCTGCTTCTGTCCCCCCTCCCCCCATGCTTGGTTCTAACTGTCGCCCAGGTCTGCCTGTGTTACTAACAGAGTCCTCAAGTGTGACTTTAAATGGCTCCACTTGACCCCTTCGTAAGGTTTCCATGTCTATATGTGCGTGTTCTCAACACCTGCTCTCTGCGCAGCCCTGTACTGCCCACTGAGGCTTAGGGAACGCATTCGCGTCCTTGACTGGTTAGCTCTCGTGACTTCCCAAAGCTGCCTCTTCGTGTGCTTTGAATTGGCTCTATTCTCTCCAGCTTTATAGTTCATTCCTATATGATCGTTCAGCTCACATCCAAATTCAGTTGGGAGCTGAAACAAAAGGGATATTTCCTATGAAAGAATAAAGACAGCTTAGTCTCGTTTTCAAGATGGTGCATTCTCGTGGTGCAGTCTCAGTGTAGACGATCTGAGGAATAAAATCAGAAACTAAGAAAGTGCAGTTTGCCATGACACGGCCACCTGCAGAGATTTTAGCCGGGTCCCCCCCCCCCCCCAAGCACTTTCTAGGCGTCCATTTCATAGCTGGAATGGCCCAGTGCCTCTTAGAAACAGTGCGCTGCCTCTTAGAAACAGTGCGCTGCCTCACAGTTCTGATCAGAGCTGTTGTCTTCTCTGTTTAACATCCTCTCATGGACCTACCTCATATACTCACCACCCCCTTGTCTAACAGTTGTATTTTCTAATCACCCAAATAATAAACAGTATTTCATAAAATATCTCTTAGCACAAGCTCACAGGCCAAAAAGGCAAGCATGTCTTTAAGGCCCATAGCTGACATTACCACTTTGATCTGCCGGAACTGTCTCTGTTACTGGTTCCCACTCTACAGCACAAGAGCATGCTCAGCTCAAGGAACCGTCGATCACTGTTAACCTGTGCACTTTGAAAGATGTTATCTCACTAATCTACGCTGTCTCTCTGATGTCTATGGAAAGTGGTATTTTCCTCGTAAGTTCCAGAGAGGAACATGTGCGTATTGCCAATGGTTTTTCCCATTTCCCACCTAAGTGGTTCATTTTATCTGTATAAACCCATTAGAAAAATATATGTCTAACAAAATAAACTTGTACACAAATGTCCATAACAGAATTATTCAAAAGAGGAAGTAGCTAAGATGTCGTAGTCGCTGAATGGAGGAGCACCATGTGACAGAGTCATACAGTGATGTCTTTTCAGGGATAAAAGGAGTGATTCTTTAATACATACTCCATTGTGAATGAATCCTGATAGCATTATGCCTAGCGAGAAGGAGAAAGTCACCAAGGTCGTGGATTGGGTCATTAAATCCATACAAAATATCCAGAATAGGCAAATCCGTAGAAGGCCAAGGTAGCTTAGAGGTTGTCAGGAAGGCAGGGATCGGCAAGTGATCATTTTAGTGCACAAGGGTTTATTCGGGGGTGAAGAAAGCGTTTTGGGATGAAATGGCAGTGATGGCTCCTTTATAAATACCCTTAAGAACACACGGCACCACACTTTAAGGAGGTAGATTTTATGTTTTTTTTTTTTTTTTAATACAGCACGAAAAAAAAAGTTAAGGTATTAACCAAAGGAACGGATCTGTGGTCTGGAAGAACTGGGGAAGGTGGGGTACCCTGTCCCTGCCTCAATTCTTTGATATAGACAGGGTTCAAAAACCCTTATTTGTATCAGCAACTTCACACTCCTGCCAGCTGAGCGATCTAAGGCAAACTGGGCACAAGAAGAAGCTTCTCCGCCCTCTTTGTAGAGCCCTTCCATGGCTTGGTGTCAAAGCTTCATTTGGCCAATTAGGTTTGGGACCTCTCCGGCATCTGGCCAGCTGACAGCAGTGTTTACGCTCACCCTCGGGGTCTCATGCCTCTGTCTCCCTTCCACTCCGTGCTTTCAAAGCTCCAGGCCCTGCAAGCAGAGGTTGTCCAGGAGGAACAGACAAGCAGTGCCAGGGTTGGGAAGCCCCAGAAGACCCCAGGTGCCAGGAGTGGCTCTCTGCTAACGTGATCTGTCCTCATCCCCCTGAAGCCTATGCGTCCGTCTCATGTCGATGATCCAGTAGCCCGACTCTTAGTGTCTCTGAAGCGAGGCTTTGACTTGAAATGTCCTAACTTCAGTTTGCTGGCTATGCACGTGACTAGTGTCTACACTGTGTGCATTGCCACAGTTGTGTGGTCTTCACACCAAAGAACCTGCAGTATTTTTGTAATGTGTACTTGGTCGGGGCTCTCCTTCACAGGATTCTACCATGAGTAGATACTTATTTTGTGTTTGGTTGGGAGGGGGCAGATTATATGAACATTTCCATTTATGAGGTAACCAGCCTGTAAAGCGAATCATGCGTTAAAGGCAATACAGGAGATCATTTTTATACCAAGGAAACTGATGCGGCCTCCCTCGTGATATGTATAAATATCCTTGCCACAACTAGGAAAGATCGGGAAATTGAGGGCTGCTCTAGTGTTGCTGGCTCAGTCATTAAGATGCCAGACCAGGCCGGGGAAGAGGTGACTCACTTTATACTGTGGTCCCAGCACCTCCATAGAATTGACTATTTGTGGTATGGTGGGTGGGGGACAGAGGCATTATACCTAAAACAGGGACTCTGCCCTCTGCGCCTGGTGGTGGTGTCGATGAGGTTCCTTCCCTATGACCTTTTCTCTCCATGCCTCCTCCCACACCTTTGTGTGGACTTGCCAGGGCTCCCCGGTACGGGAAGAAGCTTTGTCACAGAGGTTCTGAATGCCAGGCATAGACTCCTGTTACCTTGTTTCACCGCTCATCCCCACCCCTGAGCTCAGGTGTAACACAGTCCCTAGCCTCTCTGTTCTTCCCTTGTGAAGTGCAGGAAAAGGACGATACCCATGTTTGGTGAGTTTGAATTCGGTGGGATCGTGTTCCAGTGCACAGTGCAACACCTGGCCTACAGCGAGCACTTCCTTATGTAGGCTGTGACTGCCGAGATTTGGAGCCTTCATCTCTATAGTGCCCCATCCCATAAACATACAGCATCCATTTATTAGCTCCTCATTCTGTGTGTCATAAGCTGGCACACAGCATGACTGGGGCCTCTGTTCAGTAAAACTGACATCAGGGTGCTGGTGGAGCGGAGGAGTCCGGTTCCTAACTCTCACGGGCTCTGGATCAAGCTCAGTTACTCTGCGGTTGTGGGACTGGCAGCCCAGTTCCTCGCTTCTGCCAGCTATGCGCACTCCTCGGCTCCGGAGATCCTTGCTCCATACACCTCTCTCTCACGCATCAGCTCTGCTTGTCCAGGAAGAGCCATTGTCTTCCAGGGCTTCCTTGATTAGGTCAGCTCTTCGGGGGTAATGTCTTTTTTTAAAATCAGCTCTGCCAAGTCAGACAGCCTGTCACAGAAGTGGGTATCTCATTCACACATCCCAGGGGTTGTACAGGGAGTGTTCTTAGGGGCAAGAGTCTTGGGAGGTAGCTCAGAATCCTGCCTAGCACAGCACAACCTTAGCAAGGCACATATTCTCATTTCTTCCCTCCAGCTGGCAGCAAGTGGGCAGAGCCCTCTGCTGTGTCTTAACAATTGCACAATGCAAATCCAGCTGGACCTTTTCTTTGCCTTGGGGCCTCTAGGAGTGCTTAAGTAATCAAGAGGCACCAATATGGTTCTGCTCTTACTCCAGCCTCCCAGTTCCTAAGACCTCTCTGTCTGTCCCAAAACACAGCACTTCCTGCCCACACCCATGAGCTTTCAGGGTCATTGGCCCTGCCTCCTACGAGGGAGGAATGCCCCACTGCACAGAATTAAAAGGTGCTAGTGAACCAGGAAGCGTGAATGGTGGGTTCTGTAACCCAGCCCCTACTGCTCCCAGGCTGGAGTTGGAGCTGTCTGAATCCTGCTCCAGCAGTTACATGGAGAAAACTCGGAATCAGCCAGTCTGACTTCTCAGGGGATTCACCGTGTCTATCAAGAATGTAGTAAAATACCTTAGGTCATTCCTGTGGGTGTTTGTGATCTCCCAAGCATCAAAAGCCATCTGTCATGAACTCCCTGTCCTAAGGTCTCAGGTCTCCTCGCTTTTGCTGTGCTCCGCCTCCTATCCGCTTCCTCCTGCCATTGCTGCTCATTAAGGGGGCTTTTGTTCAGGAAGCTGTCTGCTTGTGCCTTTGCCCCATCAGAGTACGTGAAGCTACAGTTGACCTATAGTTCTGCTGGATTCTCATCGCCTGTGTGTAGTTGGTCCGGTCTCCAGCCTTGTTCTTATCCTGCATCACTCCACTGGGAGGACAGCTACTCACTGGCTTTCCCTGAGTCTGTCCCAGAGACACTGCCAACATTGCCTGTGTCTCATGCAGGCTTTGCTGCCCAGCTCAGCACAAACCTGAAGTCTTCTTGTAGACTACATTGCCCGTAGGTGACAACTGAGGAAAGAGGAGCATTGTGTGTGTTTATGTGTGCAGACTGGCATCCGTAGGAGAGTGTGCGCTTGCTCGTGCCCACCTTGGGCTGGATATATTACACCTATTGTAGTTGAGACCCCCGATACTATGGGATGTTTGCAATCACAGGGCTTTGTGAAGGGCTTGAGACTACACCATGACATAACAGTATAAAGTGATTACGTGTGCGGTGCGGTGGAGCAGGGTGTGGCCATGCTGCAGTTGTCCCTGGCAGCCCTTCCCCAGTTGTGTCATGCTACTGGCACATTTGAGAAGATTTGCAAAGATACATAAATTTTAGTAAGCTGGGTCTTTCTGTTGTATGCATAAGAGAAACCGGGCTCTTCTGCTTTCAGACCGATTGAAAAGCAGGGGTTTATTGTTGTAATCTGGACATCTCAACCATGCTCACATGATTGGGTTGGTCAGATGCTCCTCTGCCAGCTCTGCTAGACACAAAACGTGGACTGGAGCCATAGTATGTGATGCGGTATCATACGAATTAGAACTCCAGGACCCGTGTTTTCAGAGTGGCACTGACAGTGTTTTCCAGTGACCCACAAATCCAAAGCAAAGCGGGATGGTAAGGGTCATGGATCAGCCTCGACAAAAATACCACTCGCCAGGGTAGGGTTCTGGTAGCTCCAGTGAATACTCAAATTGCCCACGTTTAATTTCCAATTGCTTAAAACACTGGATACCAAGAGGTAGGAGTAAGATTTAAAAAAAAAAAAACTGCATTAACATGATACAAAAAAATGAACAGACCAGATGAAGGTTGCGGGCTACATTCATGGTTAAACATTGTGTTGACCCTAGACCAAAACATTCCTTAGGCAAACCACTCCTTGGGTGGAATCCAATGTTATCTCCATAAAGGAACTTAGTTGGATCCTTAGACTTTTGTTTAAGGTAGAAACATACCTACTTCTCTATTCCTGAAATACAAGGTCTGGATATATTAGCCAATAACTCTCTAAATCTAGGTGGAACCTTTGTCTGAGGTAGAAACACAATGACCTTGAAGAATAGAGGTTAAGTTCTGACTCTGACCTTTGGTCAACGTGGAAATAGGCTCACATTTTTGGGCCTCCACAGGCAAGTACACTACACGCTGGTGGACATAAAAACCACAGCACAAAACTGAACAGGGATGCTCTTATGTGAGCCCAAATGCCTGCAAGTTTGCCTCACGGCAAGGAGCTCTTCATGACACTGAATGTAGTCCCTGTAATCAAGAAATGGTTAGACTGCGTGACCCAGTCGGGAGCAAGAAGACCACAAGCTTTCACACACATTTTCACTGCGAGTGACTCTTAGTGTCTGGATCCTGCATTATTTCTGTTTTTTCATGTTGCTATTTCTGCCTTTACTTCTGATTCTTCGTCTCTGTCAGTAAGAGAAAAGAGCAAGCAAAATCTGCGCAGAAGCATTAGTCCACTTAGAATACCAAACACATGCAGTGTGCTCGCTCGTTCCATAAAAGATGATCTTCTCTGACGTAATCTCAACTGTTTGAATTCACTCACTTGGCATCTGTACCTTGCTGCTGTGTGCTCAGCTCTGCTCCAGGTACCTTTGAAGCAAAGGACCCGCAGCCAATCCCTGACGTTAGGAAATTCAAGGAGTTAAGCCTTTCTCTCTACTGTTTAATAAAACTAATAAAATTGGTCATATATTACATTGTGAGACTCTTTTAGAGACTTTAGAAGGTTGACTTTCCTTTGTTTGGTGGGATATGATGTCCTGTTTTCTGCAAGGGTTCTAATGGGGGTTGCTTTATTGCATAAGAAAGATGGTTTGGAATAAAAGTTCTTGTTAGTTTTATGTTTTCTCCAGGGTAATTCCACTAACACTGGAGCCAGGAATTGCTTGTTGCAGGAGGCCATTCTGTGTGTTGTAGGATGTTTGGCAGCAACCCTGGCATATTCTTGCTAGATACACAAGTACCCTTTTTCCTGAGTTCTGGCAACTGAAAACATTTCCAGACATTGCCTGCCATGTCTCTTGGTGGGCAGGGATGACAGATGTGGATGTGACCTGTGAGTCTAGGCTCACATCCTCTGCCGAAGTCTGTGAAACCCCCAAGGAGAAAAGCACTTGGGGCAAGTATTTTCTGTCTGACCCTTGCCAACGCTCAGGGCAACTTTCTCCCATGGAAGAGTTGATATAAAGTGAGCAAGATATTTATCAGTCAGATGGAACAACAGCAGCTCCAGTGATGAAATGCCCTCAGTAATCATGCCTTGGAGATAGTTCACATTTCCTGTTGGAATGTTGTTAAAGTCGCTCACTGACCGTAAGTTAGATAGCATCTTGGACACAGCGTGCTGTAAATTAATCTCGGATGATTTATGAGGAAATGGGTTCCAGATTCGGTGATCTCAGCTCAAGCAGTAGGCGGCTGCCTGATAAACATTCTCGTTCTCAAGAACTCAGGTCCACTCACTGAGTATTTGCTTGGGTGGAGAGTGGAGAGCTTTGGAGTGGCTAGTGCACTTCCGTGCTCTGGTCTAGGAGACCTTGGTGCTTGGGAACTGCCACTGGGCATCTCCTCTCCTGTCCAGTGCCGGCCCCGCCCTCCCCTGTGTGAGGATGTGTTATTGGACACGATGACACTTGTTTCTTATTTCACTCTTTGGTCCCAAAAGCTACTTTTCAAAGTTTGGCAGGGACACCCACTGCAAAGTTCTGCCTGCCTCCTGCCCACTTAGAGTCCAAAGTGGTGACACTTGTTACCCGCCCTCCTTCTTTTTCTGAGTTATCAATCTTCACTTTTCACATACATACGAGAGTGTTAGAAGGTTCAGGACAGGGGCTGGGTGTGGGAGCTCACGCCTTTCAGACCAGCACTCAGGAGGTAGACACAAGCAGACCTCTGTGAGTTCAGGCCAGCCTGGTCAACTTTGTGAGTTCCAAGACAGCCAGAGCTGCGTAGTGTAGCTATTATCTGCATTAAAAAAAATAATGATAAGGAAAGAAAAGTAGGACCTAATACTGATGAAAGTAACTGAAAGGTTGGATTTAGCACACAGAGAAAGAAAAAGAGAGATGCAAGATAGAGAATTTTCACTCATTCAGTTGTTACTTATTCAGCAAGTACGTCCTGGACATTGGCAGTCGATCTGTGAGGAAATGGACTTTAGTCCACAGGGCGGTAGGACAAGTGGACAGAACATCTTCCAATTTGGCACAATGTCTCCCCAAGCCGAGGGATAGCAAAGAAGCCAGTGGGTACTTAAAGAGTCACTGTAGCTTATGGAAAGGGGGTCTGAGAAGGTTTCTCAAAAGAAGCGCTGGCTTTCCTGGACGTGAGGGACTCAGTACAGGCCCAGGAGGAAGGGCAGGTGTGGTCAAGGCCACATCCCCTAGTGGGAGGCCAGAGCTCAAGCAGGAAGGGCAGGTAAAATGGACGAGCCATGATGAGGCCTCAGAACTTGGATAGGAGATCTGGGTCTTCTTCAGAGGTTTACCCAGGTGAGGTTCCCCCCCCTCGGGGAGGCAGGTGTGAGGGGGTGGAATGACGGCTGCTCAAGACTCATATCCACACCTCTGGAGCACAGCAATGGTCTTAAATGATTTTAAGAATGTCAAACACTTAATCTAAATTTGAAATGCTAATTAGTGGCTTTAAACACTTGTTTCTGGAGGCTATCATGACAGCCTCTTTGGTTCTGCACAGTTCTGTTTCCCGTCTGTAACGACTTCATGGTTTTAATCCCGATCATCATTTGTGAGTGTGGACGTCGAGTACGTAGGCTGTGTCCACGCTGTGTCCTGGCTTTTCCAGCTCGCCTGACATCCTCCTTAGATTTCCTTTGCCGTATTGAAAGATTTGACACTAGCATTGGAAAACAGACTTTATTGCTCACACATTATGTTTTGAGGTGACTTTAAAAAAAAAAGCATAAGGAGCTGGTGGGCTGCTTGGGGGCAGGTATGTGGTAATGTGGAGTTTCTAGGGGCACAGGCCTCTGGTGTGAGGGAAATTATACATGGTGGGCATTGCTCTCTGTGACTACACCGTGTCCTACGCCGTGTCCAGCAGGTGAGGAACAGAGTCTGGTCCAGAGAACGGAGCCGTCTCCTAACACCAGCCCCTTCCGCTGCTCCTGTCAGCCTGCTCATGCGCCCATTTTCTCTTCCCGTCAGGAACTTGGATAATGGGCTGTGTGCAATGTAAGGATAAAGAAGCAGCGAAACTGACGGAGGAGAGGGACGGCAGCCTGAACCAGAGCTCCGGGTACCGCTATGGCACAGACCCCACCCCTCAGCACTACCCCAGCTTCGGCGTGACCTCCATCCCAAACTACAACAACTTCCATGCAGCTGGGGGCCAGGGACTCACCGTCTTTGGGGGTGTGAACTCTTCCTCTCACACTGGGACCCTGCGTACGAGAGGAGGGACAGGTAAGCCGCTGACCGTTAGGCGAGCTGAGGGTGCGGCTGGCTGGGGGTGTGGCTGGCTGAGGGTACGGCTGTGCTGTTTCTAAGCTACTGTTGTGTGTGTGTGTGTGTGTGTGTGTGTGTGTGTGTGTGTGTATGGGGTGGGTGGAGGTGTGCTACAACGAGTGCGTGGCAGTCAGAGGACATCTTTCAGGAGTTGGTTCTCCCCTTCGCTGTGGGTTCCAAGGATCGACCTTGGATGATCAGGCAGCAAATTCCTTTATCCACCAAGCCATCAGGCGGCCCTTGCCCTTTGGCTGTGTCTTGATTACTGTGGCAGCTCTGTATCCATGCTCCAGTTGACTCACTTTGACTAGGGTTTTAGCAGAGAAGTTTCAGTCAACGTTATCCATCTTCTATCATCCAAAACAAAAGGTCCAAGTTGAATATCCAAGATCGAAATGCCTGGCTTTGGGGGCATGAGAGGCCTCTTGTTAGTGCTCTGAGAATTCTGCATGGGTCAGTGCCCTGCGGTGTCCCCCTCAGCCCTGTAAGCCAAGCGTTCCCACCCCTGGCCACCCTGAATACCTAACGCGGCTGCTCTAAAGCTTGGCTCCCGAGCCCTATCCTGGGTCTTTTGCACCAGAGGCCTCAGGCCTGGCTCTGGGGTGCACCTCGAGGTCCCTACTATTAATGTACCCCTCCCTCACTTCTAGGGTGACTTCTGTTCCCTCCTCTTCCCACTCACAGCCTGCCAGCCACCTCCTGGCCAGTGTGATTACTTGGCAGCATGCTTTTACCATTAGTTCAAGTTCTCAGTATTTCAACCTGATAAGCCCTCAGCTTTTCGTACATCTCTGCATTTTGCTCTGTTATATTCTGTGTATGTGTGTTGTGGGGTTTTGTGTGTGTGTGTGTGTGTGTGTGTGTGTGTGTGTGTGTGTGTGTGATTTTTTGCGACAGGCCATGACTTTGTTGCTCAGGCTGTTCTCAGACTGTTAGCAACCCCCTGCCTTAGCGCGTGTTTGGGAGTACAGCCATGAAACATCACGCCCAGCTACGTGTTCTGAGGTTGAGTTTTGCACACCAAGACCATCTTCCTCTTCTCTCCCTCCCCCAGGCTCTCTTTTTTTCAATGCCACAAGGCTGGGTTTCACCGCCATCTCTGTTGGCTGACGTAGCTAATGTTTTAGAACATATCTGGTTTACATTCATTCTCACATGTTCTCTACAGTTCTTGTGAGTCACCTCGTGCATCTGTAGTCTGCCAAATCCTCGCCCAGTGCACGAGCCATGGTAACCAGATATTTGACATTATTTGTTCCAAAGTTGTTTATTACAAAACTTGAAAAGAATGTAGCATCTCTCAGCTCTTCTGGGGACAGATGCCTCATGTTGTCTATGACAGCTCATTGCGTCTTTTCCCTGGAGAGCTGATGCTGCCGAAGCCTTAGTAGGCTCTTTGTCCATGTGCGGCGTACGGCAGTGGAAGAGGGCACGGGCCTGAGCTGGACACCATCTCTTCCTGCAGCGCTGTGTCAGTTTCTGCCCCCACAGAACAGATATCTGTGCTACAAAGACACCATCTCACCCTTAAATCCAGCTGCGTATGAGACCCTCACAAACCTCCAGTTCCCCTCCAGCCAGGAGCCTGAGAAGGAAGCAGACAGGCAGTCTAGGGCTGTTGTTTGTCCTTAGGAGATACAGAAGAACGGGGAAAGCTTACAGTATACTACACACACACACACACACACACACACACACACACGCGCGCGCGCGCACGCGCACGCGCGCGCCCTCCACTATGAGAAAGGTTGAGTGTTTTGCAGTCCTAACTCCTAATTCAGCAGACATAAACATCATCACGTTGATTCATTTATGAAGGCTGGGTGTGAAGACTGTACATCTCGTTCATTAGGGGCTCCAACATGGGCTCCTTGTCAACCCTGAGTGTGTACACCAGCCAGGGACAATCTTCGTGGAAGAGGCCATCTGGCTCCTTATAAAGTTTGAAGCTTCAAAGGCAGTGCCCTGGAGCTGGAGTGGTGGCTTAGGGGTTAAGAACCCATGCTGCTCTAACAACGGACTCAGGTCCTGTTCCTAGCACCCCCTCCAGTGAGCTCACAGCCACTCACAGCTCCAGTTCACAGGGACCCAGGGTCCTCTTCTGGCCCCACAGGCTCTGACGCACATACGGTGCACATGCATATACATAAGCAGAAGCACATACATGTAAAAAGAATTTTTAAAGAAACAGGGCCCTAGGATGTTGGCCTGTGTCCCTTCCTTGGGTGGTTGTGTTGTGTGTCCTGGATTTCTGGCAGCATGTTCTCAGTCCCCTGAGGCCACTAGCAGTGTCTACGTTCTCTCTGGCTTCCTGTGCTTCCTTCTCCATCCACCCTATCGAGTAAGAGGGTTGGAAGGTCTTCCACACAGAGGTGGCTTGCTTCTGGTTTGACATTATAAAAGGAGAGGCGCCTGTAGAGTGATTAATAAAAACCCAGAGACAGAGAAGATCAGAAAGCAGTCAGCCACTGGCTCTTACCTCTACCTCACTCCGAAATGGTGATCCTGCCTCCAGAGACCGATCCTGTGAGCTGTCTCCTCCTGTTTTGTATTCCTCTCTAGGGCTGGCATTAAAGGCCTTCACCACTACCACCTAGTTTCTATGGCAAACTAGTGTGGCTACTGGGATTAGAGGTGTGTGCCCCCACTGCCTGGTTTGTAAGGCTGACTAGTGTGTTTTACTCTCTGATCTTCAGAAAATACAAATGAAATACCACTACAGGCATCTGTTACAGAAATTTGGAATTAGAGTAGGCATGACCATAGAGGCACACACATTTTAGTCATACTCTGCCACCCTGTCAGAGAAACCTTAGAAAAGGAAGACAGTACCAATGAGCCCTGCTCTGTGGTGGGGACATCTGCCTGAGACAGGGGAGAAGATCAGTCTTCCTCCAGTCCTGTGCTCTGCTCAGTCCTTATGAGCAGCAACCTCCCCAGCAGTGTGACACTTGGGAGAGAGGAAGCCACGTGCTCTTAGACCACTGTGGCAGGTACTTTGAAATAGGTGATAATCTAAGTGAGAAGCCAGGTTACAGAGAAATTAAAAGCTCCCTTCAGCTATCACTTCCTGTGTAACAACCACTAAACTTAGCAGCCCCGGCATGACGCATTGCGATCTCACGTTTATTTCCTGTGTTTCTGTGGGTCTGAATCTTGGAGCGACAGCTTGGTCCTCCACCTCAGGAGAGGCCATGGTCAGGGCATGCTGACTACAGTTTTACTGAGAATGAACTGCTCCTCGCTCCTGTAGTCTGGGCAGGATCCAGTTCCTGGCTGGGGGTTAGCCAGTTGATTTTCACGAGCGCCTTGCCTGCATGGCGCCCTTCGTAATCAGAGTTCGCAGGGTAGTGAGGCAGTAGAGAAGTCTGTCTCCTGAAAAGATGTGTCCCACTAGGGACATCCTGTCACTTTGAATCGAGCCATTGTGTTCTTAAGGGAGAGAGGCTGCGCAGGGCGTGAGAACCACATAGGAGTCACGAGCACGGTCCTGGAATTCCATCTGCCAGATGCAGCAAGCCCTAGACTGAGTGAGACGCCAGGCATTTGCTTGTCTGTTTGTTTTGCTTTTGATAGTAAACCTCTAGAATGGGGGAAGGGTTCCTGCTGGTGAACAGATGCGAGGACATAGGCTGGGTCTGAGGAAGAATGGGAAGACTATGAAGACAGGTAAATTCAAGGCAGGAGAACAAAGCAGGCAGGAGGTGCAGCAGGAGGGCCTCACGGCTGGTAGCCATTGCCACAGCTGCAGGTGCCAAGGGCAGTCGTCTCCAAGTCCCCCCAGGCCGCACAAGAGGTCTCCTGTCCATTCACTGGCGTGTGTGCTAAAGTCCAGTGATTCATTTTACCCAAGCCTTGACACAAGCGTCCAGGGAAGCGGGTAGGCACAGCGGGTGGCTGTAAGTACAGCAGATCCATGCCAGTCAGAACCCTGCCTCTTCCCTGGTACTCACCCACAGTTGCACAATGAGATGTCCCTCAGTTCCAGGTTTCTGTCATAATGTCCCCTCTACAAAGACCGTGGTATAAATCCAGCATGGTGTCCCCTATCACTTATAATACCTCATGTTATTAATGTTGAATAAACATAAGGCTGAGACTTTAGCGGAGGTGTAATTTCTTAGTATTGATAACCTGCATGATAATATCCTTCCTTGTTTCGGCAGGAGTGACACTCTTTGTGGCTCTTTACGACTACGAAGCACGGACGGAAGATGACCTGAGTTTTCACAAAGGGGAAAAATTTCAAATACTGAACAGCTCGTAAGTTTGGGCTGGGGGAGATGAAGCACACCCGCCTTGTGCTTTGGGAGAAGGTTCTTGTGACAGTCTCCTCAGATAGCTGAAAATAAGGGAATGAGTTCACTAGCGCATAGTGGTACAACCTGAATGAATGGGTGGTTTAAAAAAATGTGCAGTATACTTGGCGCTGTATGCTAAATTCCCCTCTGCAACTAAAGGACTTTTGAAAACAGAGAGCAGAGTTCGTTTTAGAATCTGTTTTTTTTATTTGTGTGTGTGCACGCATGTGCACGCAATACATGTGTATGCATATATGTGTATATATGTGTGTGCATGTGTGTGTGTGTGTGTGAGAGAGAGAGAGAGAGAGAGAGAGAGAGAGAGAGAGAGAGTTGCTGTTTGTAAGTGTGCTGTGTGCAAGTGCCTGCATCAAGGTCAGGGGAAGCCATCAGCTTTGAGGCAGCTCTGTCCTTGAACCTGAATCTCCTGGATTTCAGCTTGGCTGGCAGCCAGCAAGCCCCAGAAATCCTCCTGTCTCTACCCCACCCCCACAGCACTGGGGTTACAGGCTTGTGACAGGGTTGCTGGGTTGCAAGTACTCCTAACCACCAAGCATCTCTCCAACCTCAGGGTCTGTGCTTTTTTTAGCATTTTAGCAAAAATCTTAAAAGAGCCAGCCTTCCCCACCCCCCGTCCCCACCACGCGCGCGCGCGCGCGCGCACACACACACACATTCTCAGGTGACTGGCTCGTGATTTGGGTGCCCGTGTCACTTGCTCTCTGCCTTGAGATCTTCCCCACGTTCCAGCTGTGGGCACTGGCAGAAGCCTCACTTTTCAGGCCAGCGACAACCGTGATGCCCGTGGAGGTGGCTCCGAGTGAAAGCGTGAGAGTGTTTGTGCTGTGTAAGAAGGAAGCAGAAGCATTTCACCCACGTGAGGGTGGCTATGAAGCCTGTGTTGTCAATGTGGCCGCTGGGAACGGCTGTAAACAGGGAATAAACTTAGGGCTGACATCCTTACCAAGCCCCACCTTTACCCCTTGCAGAGGAAGAGCAACTGGGGACCAGGTTTCTCTAGATCCCAAAACATGACCCCTTAGATCCAGGCAGTGTGCATGGATGAGGGAACAGCAGGAAAACCCAGGCTCCCAAGAAAATGGTAGTGTCGTGGCTCAGCACCTCAAGTGTCTTGATGTGTGCTCCCCAGTCATGGGGAAAGATTGCCACTGGGGCTGGGCACATCAGGGGGTTCGCTCAAGCTACCCAGTCCGATTGCCTCTCTACTTGGATTTCATGGTAGCTGAAGGGTTAGAAGCGTGGCTCTTCAACCCCTTTAAAAAGATGAAAGGAGGGAGGTAAGAGGTGACAAACCCCATGAGAGGGGGGTGGTGGCAACAGGGGACTCCTGTAACCTAAAGACTGCCTCCTTCCTGGGGTGCCCCTGGCTCGCAGCCCTGGACTCTGAGAACATACCAACTTTGAGCAGTAAACCCCAGTACCTCCAGAGACGGTAGTAACTCGGTGTCATGGATGCTGTCTGCACGACACCAGGGACATTGTCAGCACCAACAAAGGAGTAGGTGTGTGCTGGTTCTTAATTTACTGAAGTACATGCAGTAATGTGCATATAACCATGCCTGGTGACTCTTGTATAACAATGTAATTACTAACTTATTACCTTGCAAATTCCGACTTTAAAAATGTAAAAACTGATACTTTTATGTTACATGTCTCTTACCACAGTTTTTTTAAAACATAAAATTTGTGGTATTCTCACAAGCTAAGCATGGCTATGCAGCCAGCACCCAAGTTGAAAGCGTTTCCCTCCCCCACCAGGGATCTACAGACACAGGAATTTCTGTAATAGTGGACAGCTGTCATCTATTGAAGGCTCCTTCTGTACTGCCCATGTGCTGAGTTACAGTTGCTGTCATTTATTCCTCACAACAACTGTCGGGGTCTGTGTCACAGTCGCTATGTGACATCTGAGAGCTGGAGGGCACAGGTTAGATAACCCAGCCCACAGTCCTGGCAGGTGGCAAAGCCCGGGATGAGGGGTAAGGTTCAGAATTCCCAGTGTGGTGTCAGGTGTGACCTTGGAAAAGCCCAGATGCTGCCATCAAAGGGAGCTGAAGTATCCGAGTGACAGGAAAAGATTTAGAAAGTTGGCTGGCGAGTCGGAGGGGGGGATTTGGCTTTGATCTCCGCTCATTTGTGAATGTTGTTATTTTGAGTCTTCCATGAATGCTGCCTGTCAGAGTCTGTTGACTGGGCTGATAAACCTTCCCAGTGTGTACAATAGTCTTTAAATGGCGAGGATGACTAGAAATTTGAAACTCTGTAGGCCCCCGGAAGTAAGAAGTAGGAGGGGTGGAGAGAAGCGAGTACAGCCCTGGGCATCCACACACTGAGCATCCACACACTCCTGATGCAGACCACATCAACAGTGAATTCTAGAGAAATGTTGAAGGAGGGGTGCTGTCCGTCCCGCTCTGTATTTGTATTTGAATGTGTAGCCTTTAATGTTTACAGAGAGCCCCGTGGCCCTCTCATCCTGCTCTCACAGAAGAGAACATTGCACAGGGGCTTCCCCCTTAAGAGTGCAGCTCTTCATCCTACATGCCATCTAAGTGCCCCTGTTCAAGGTTGTGGAAAAGAAAAGTCAGCTTTGTGTGGAGTCACAGTAGTAACAGGGAAGGGAAGCCAGCGAAGGGAAAACAAAGCACCAACATAGAGCAGATGGCACGGAGGCCCGCCTTCCCTCCCTCTCTCCCTCCCTCCCTCTCTCCCTCCCTCCCGCTGCCCAGCCGTCTCTCAGCCCTGGCAGGAGAGGGCTGGGGCACTGTTCTGGGGGCAGCTGCTACCCCTCTTCTTGTATGTCCCTCTCCTGACCCACCCCATCAAGAGCCCTCATCCCCCAGCGTACACAGGGCGTGTACAGGGCAGTGCTCCTAAGGGCCTCACCCAGCACAGACGGGTTGGAGGGCTGTTGTGACATCAGCAGGTGGGAGCTCACTCCACACTGTGTCTAAGTTCACCTGTTTTATTCCCTGTCTTCCCACTGCTTAGCTAGTGACTTAACCATCTTGAAAGAGCAAGTCCTAAAAATGCAATCGATATTTTACACATGGAATCATGGTCATTGCCCGGAACCCACTGAAAGTTCTTATCTCTCATGGTCAGGAAAAACTAAAATAGAAAATAGGTTTTTTGTATGTTTGTTTTCTTGATTACCTGGTTGTGATAAAAGTTATTATATAGAGCCTCTCTCAGTGAGGACAGTTGCCAAATGCAGGAAGAATCCAGCACTCCATGGCTGGATAGGGCAAGGCTGGCTGCCCTTGGCAAAGCCACTTCCTAACTCCGTCTGCGCTCCCAGCGCCTGGAACCACAGCCCCATGAGGGTCTTTAAGGGTTAGAGACAGCAATGGAGGACAGGGGGCTATTGTAA
Source organism: Alexandromys fortis (assembly GCF_014885135.2). NCBI lineage: Eukaryota > Metazoa > Chordata > Mammalia > Rodentia > Cricetidae > Alexandromys > Alexandromys fortis. The sequence continues at coordinate 1,221,144 of NW_026067910.1, read as the reverse complement.
CTACCTAGAAACCATTCTCAACCAGTGTCGGGGTTAAATCATGGGTTTGATTCAAAACAGTAAGACAGTATCTCACCAAGTGTGAATTAATAAAAGAGCGGAACTGTAAGAGATGTCCCCAGCAGGTAAGGCCCAGAACCTAGTCCAGTCCCCAGCAGGTAAGGCCCGGGACCTAGTCCAGTGCCCAGTGTCCACACAAAAAGCTGAGTGAGGCAGCAATATTTGTAACCAAGTGCTGGGTAAGCAGAGACTGGAAGGAGGATCGCTGGCCAGGTCCAGAGAGACCCCATCTCAAAAATAAGGTCGAGAGGAATTGAGGAAGATACCAGCATCAACCTCTGGCCTCTGTAGACATGCATACACACACACACACACACACACACACACACATTGGCATTCATATCTGAACACACATGCATTACACACAAGATTTACTAATAATGATTAACTACAGCAGATCAAGTCAAAAGTGAAAGGGGCCCTCAAGACCCAGCAATATCACTTTTGGGTCTGTACCCAAAGGATGCTCAGTCGTACCACAAGGACATGTGCTTAACTACATTCATAGCAACATTGTTTGTCATAGCCAGAACCTGGAAACAATCTATTCTTATCCATTCAACCAAAGAATGGATAAGGAAAATATGGTATATTTACGCAATGGAGTACTACATAGCAGAAAAAAATAATGACATCTTGAAATTTGTGGGCAAACGAATGGATCTAGAAAACATCATATTGAGTGACGTAACCCAGACCCAGAAAGACAAATATCATATGTACTCACTCATAAGTGGCTTTTAGACATAAAGCAAAACAACAACAACAAAAACACAGCCTACAATTCATAATCATAAAAAATCTAGACAGCAGAGGTCCCTAAGAGAGACATGCATGGAGCTAATGTACATGAGAAGTAGAAAAAGACAAAATCTCCTAAGTAAATTGGGAGCATGGGGATCATAGGAGAAGGTAGAAAGGGAGGGGAGAGGAAAAGAGATGGGGGGGGTATATAGCTCCATAAAAACTCGGAAACATTTTTAAAAAAGTGAAAGGGACATCTTAGAGACCCACTCCAAATCAGCACAGTGTGCAGAAGGCAAAGTTTGTAGGTGAATTGGTTCTGCAGTGATTTATTTGTTTGCCTGATAACTTCTGGTAGATGTTTTGAGTCTGTAACTCCTCAAGGCCCAGTGAGAGTAAAGTCTGAAGGAAATTCCTCAAGATGTGACATTTACCTCATATTGTACCATGTCTCTGTCACTTGTGTGTCGCTCATAGGATAGAGAGAAAAATGCCCCTACCTGTTGCAGGGAGTCCGCTTGTTCATCCCGGCCACCCAAAACCAAAATAACCACACAGAAACTATATTAATTCAAATACTGCTTGGCCCATTAGCTCTATCTTCTTAATGGCTAACTCTTACATCTTAATTTAACCCATTTCTATTAATCTATATATCACTACAAGGCCTACCAGCAAAGTTTCAGCATGTCTATCTCCGGCAGCTGATCCATGGTGTCTCTATGACTCTGTCTTCTTCCTCCCAGCCTTCCCTTTAGTTTTCCCCACCTACCTAAGTTCTGCTCTATCAATAGGCCAAGGCAGTTTCTTTATTCATTAACGGTATTCACAGCACACAGAGGGGACTCCCACATCACCTCCCCTTTTCTGTTTAAATAAAAAGGAAGGTTTTAACTTTAACATAGTAAAATTGCATATAACAAAACAGGTATCAAGCAAGAATTACAGTTACAATATTTATATATACTTTATCTTTTATCATAACTATGGAAAATTATAACTATAAATTCTTCAACTCCATCAAAGACTCCAGAAGGATATAATATCACCTAAGTAAACAGGAAGTACATTTTAAGCAACTTCCAAAACTCTAGAATTGACAGAGACATTTCGCTGCCTGGACAGTCACCCAAAGTTCTTCTGTACCTTTGGGGCATCCATCTTCAGCCTACAGGCCCGTAGTATCCAGCAGACTTTTCCACAAAGCAGGAAATTTCAAAGACAGTTCAGCCTATACTGGCAGTTTGTCCGTCACATTTTTCTGAATCCTGCAGAATGTCTAGCAGACTCTTTCATGAAGCAGGAACCCCAAACAATAATCTCATCTTTAGGCAAGTTCAGCAGTCATTTCTCTGTGGATCCTGAATGTCCAATTTATCTAACAAACTCCATAAGGAGCCTCTTTGATGCCCATCTTCCTCTTGAAGTAATTGGTGCTGCCAGGAGCAAATGTGTCTCATGTCATAAAAACTCCTAAGTTATTAAAACATTTTAAATGCCATAAAGGTCTCTGAAAGATTCGAAGAATACCTATCCATCTGAAATACATCTTTGTACATCTAGAAAATCTAACTAACATGACTACAAGCTTGACTGTTATTTATCTATTAACTTATATTTCTTAGTTATACATTACATTTTTAAATGAGCTACACAAACATGATCCCTTAATCAAGAACAGAAATATACAAATAACAAAATTGACCTTAAATTTGTAGCAATAAACCAAGATCCATACCAATGCAAATTATTCATATCTATATCATATCCCCCTTTAAATATAAACAAACAATTATCCTGCTGTTTATTGGGTAAAGTATTTTCTTTGTGGGGGTGTTAACAGCAATCTTTCAGGGGGTCCTTGTTTCATCTTAAACATCTGTACTCTGTCTCTTCCATACCAATGCAAATTATTCATATCTGTATCACCTGGCCGTCCCAGAAACAGAAGTCCAAGTGGTAGACTCTTTCTTGTGAATAACTACACACTTACTGTTTTGATAACTGACTGTTGGGTTCTAATGTGTGATAAACTATTTCGGTGCCTGCACCAAACAGCAAAGTGAATACCAACTTAAACTGGAACTTGCTTCATTAACGCTGTATCACCTGAATAAACTGGACTTGTCCCAATTTGCAGCAAGATGTATTGGCTTCCTGCCCCATCAACATTCTGACTTCACCTGAAACTGATGCTAGCCTTTTTCTTAATTTAATTCTATTATAGCTCCCTTGATGAAAGTTTTCATGTGTTGGAAAGTAAGCCTGTGCTACAAGTACTTCCTTTTCCTTCACCCTTTCAGAGCCTTTCCCCGGTTGGGGGACTGAATGGGTGATTTTTTTCTAATGGTGAAATGTCTCCATCTAGTGGAAGCTCAGAGCAGTAAAGATTGTCACTATTGAAATGAAGGTGGTGTTTTCCAAAGCTTTTTCTTGAACACACATAATGGTTAGCATAACTTCCATGTGTACATTTAGATGCTGGACTTCAGCAACATATACTCCTGTGTGGCTAGAAGTGGGAACCATACCATGCTATAGCCTTTTTTCCCCTGTGGTGCTGGGATTGGGAACTAGGGCACACTAGGCAACCACTGCCACAGTGCACCCCCAGTCCCAAGTCATGAGTTTTACTACAAGGAAGAGAGAGACACACACGCACAGATTGTAGCTGGATAGATGTCCATGAACTTGAAAACTGATACTGCATTCTTTGTGTGTTTTTATCTATGTAAAGTCTTTGATATGTATAAATATTTCAAACAAGAAATGTGGCTGTAACTAAAGGGCTTTATGGACAAGAGAACTACAGTATCTGCTTAATAGGGTTGAAAGGAAAGACTGAGATACTGAGGAATATGTTTGTGCGAGACAGCGTCTCACTATGTAGTCTGGCTGGCCCGGAGCTCACTGTGTAGACCAGGCTGGCTTCCGACTGCCTCTGCTTTCCAGGTGCTGGGACCAAGTGAGCGCTCCAAGGAATAAGTTTTTATGCGCTTAGAACTAAAGAGACAGCTCAGGAGTTAAGAGCATGTGCTGTTCTTCCAGAAGACCCAAGTTTGCTAGCCACACCCATATCAGCCTACACGTGGGCACCTCCACCTCGTGCATGTGACCACATACATACACACTCACGCCTACACATGGGCACCTCCACCCTCGTGCACGTGACCACATACACACACACACTCATGCCTAGTCATAATTTTTTTAAAAAATGAATCTTTAAGAACAAACAGACACCTCAGTAGCAGTTCAGTTCCCTGTGAACTATTCTGACATCCCATGGCCACACCCACTGGACTAGTTGCCATTTTTTTCTGTGGCTCTCTAAAACCCCACTGGACTCGCTGCTCCTTGGTACCCCTGCTCAGAAGTTTCATCTGTACAGGCCCTGAAAAGACTCCAGGTTAACCAAAGGCTAGATGTCGTTATATTGGAGAGAATGTTCCCCCAGCCCTATGCCAGAACATTTTCTTCCTTGCATGAGAGTATCAACAGAGCCCAGCCAAAAGGTGATTTTATATATATATATATATAAATTTCTCTTGTTACCTCCAAGGACTAAAGGGAGACAAGGAGGCGATGTGTCTGTCACAGTCGCAGGCTGGGAGGCCTGATGTGCAGGGGGCAGCCCTGCCCTCCCACCACTCTCCTGACCTCAGCGGTGGAGAGTCACAGCTCAACTGCACACAACAGACCTTCCACCCACCCGTTGTTAGTGGGAGGAAGCCCATACTCCATCCTTGCCTTTTGCTGCACAAGACCCTGCATGAATCCAAGCAGGTGGACACCTGTTTTCTGTACAGACTTTATACTGAGTGTTGAAAGTGCCCCCACCCTCCACCACACCCCCACTCCCTCTTCACACCCGAGCACTTAGCTGCTGTACCTCAGAGTTCGCTGCCCTCTGTGGTTTCCTGCCCCTGCTGTCCCCCACCCTGCCTGAGATTCAGGCAGGCTGAAGCTGTGAGTGTTGATAGAGTGACCCCCAGATGAAAGTCTCTGAGGAAAGCCTGCCTTTCGATGTTCTTGATCATTCTACCTGCAGAACGCATGCCTTCCCTCTTTCTTAAGAGCAAGCAAGATGGGTACCTAAGCATGCACGAGTCCTTCAGTGTGCTTCCTAACAGGCTTCCCTCCCCCAAACAATCCGCAGTTTTCCCAGAGTGAGCTGGGGCTGCTGTCTGTGCTCCCCCCACACACCTCATCCAAGTTTGCCTCCCACCCAGAGAACCACTCCCCAGAGGAGAAAGTGTGTGTTTGTTTTAGAATCTCTAGCCTTGAGGATGACCTTGAACTTGTAATCCTCTCTCCACCCCCCCAGTGCTAGGCAAACATTACTGGCTCAGCTGCTTAATCTCACCAGAAGGCGAGAGGCAGCCCCTGCTTCAACTCGTGGTGATCTGGGTTATAAGCCATTTGGTCTTCTCAGGGCCTTTGTTAGCTTGCAGAAGGGGAGCAAGACTGCAGCAATTGCAAGGCAGAAGGGTTAATTACTGCATCAAGTCTGACTGCAGAGTGCTGCGCCGAATGAACCGGATGACGCAGTCACGGCTTTGCTCTTGTTCCTTTGCAGGGAAGGAGACTGGTGGGAAGCCCGCTCCTTGACAACGGGGGAAACTGGTTACATTCCGAGCAACTATGTGGCTCCAGTGGACTCTATCCAGGCAGAAGAGTATGTTTGTTGTTGTGTTCTCTAACTACCTGCTTCTAAAAGTTAATTGTCACAACAAAGTGCCAGCAACATGGCACGGGAGAGTGAAGAAATTTTCCCGATTGTGGCTTGAGAGAACATAATGCTGCTGTGTTGTTCTGATGCCTCTGGAACACACTGTTACTAGCTTCATATGTTCCTTTAAACCCGTCCATTTTCTTATTTAGAAGCTTTGTATGAGTACCTTAAGGGAAAACCCAATGACTCGCTCTAGATTAAAAACTAACGTGGTGAAACTCCACTGTGGCGTGCATTATTGAGAGCCCACAGTGCGCCTGCAGTCTGCTCCCTGGGCGCTGAGGAGGCAAATCATCACGAAAGATTAAGCTAGGAGTCTTCTCCCTGATAATCAGAAATACCGAGAGTCCTGAGAAGACACCTTTGGACCCCAGGTAAAAGTATTTCACATACAGCAAGTCCCACCACTTGGAAAATACTACAGTTTCAAATGATGTTTTCCCGCGAGGTCTTGGTTGTTTTCACAGAGATAGCCATTGGCTAGCCGTTAGCTGGCCTCACTCCCCCACTGCAGACAGTTTGGGGACCGTGGTGGGAGACGTCGGGGTTCTCAAAAGATGAGTGGCTGAGCATCGCTCCTACTACCAGAGCCACTTGGAGGACTCTGGCAAGAGGAAAGGGACATTGGTGTCCCAAGCTCAGGAACTTGGCCTCTGCCCCTGCCCTTGGCTCACTGCATGTTTAAGTCATAGTTACAACGATAAGGATTCCTAATATTTATATCCTAATAAAAAAGGATAGTTCTTTTTTAAAATAAGCCATATATTTTTTTATAAATGCAGTTAGTTAGCATTATGTTAAAGTGCTACTTAGATAATAATTCATTGTTCTCCAAGCCCCCCACCACCACCACTGTTGTTATTGACACCGACCAAGAAAGACATTGCTCACAGGTAATTGCTGTCATACCCTTCACATCAACTATTGCTACACTGGGATTGTGGGAAATGTTGGCCTTCTCAAGTCACTGGAGAGCTGGGGCGATGGGGCGTATCTCCCCTCAGAGTCTGACACTCTGAAGAACTGACAGTGAGCTTACTAGCTGCATTCAGGTGTGATGGATTCATTTTTAAAAACCATGTGTTTTCATGGTTAAAGATCCTAAAATTTGTTCCTAAACAGAGATTCTAGTGGAAGGCTCCAAAACTCTTTCTTGGGCTCTTGGTGCACGTCACTATTCTTAGCCAAGCCAGTGCTGAAATGTGAACCAGTTGCCAGGCTGGGTTAGGGCTCAACAGTGCAGGTGGGAGACAGAAGACACATAGGATCCCGAGGTGACTCCGGAGGGTTCCTGTCCCGACACAAAAGAGCCATCAGTTTGTTACAAGGGAATGGTAACATGTCTACCCCACCAGCTCGTTTTTCCGGACATGCTCGTTAACTGTGTACAGATCTCAGATGTGCAGTAAGCTGTCCCTACAGCTGTGTCAGGAGAGGCCCTGCTGCAGATCACAGGCCAGGTGCCAGGTAAACGCTTGTTGATAATTTGAGCCCTCACACCTGCTGGATGGAACGAGACAATGAAAATGGGCTTCCAAGGACAGCCGTCCTCTCAGATCAGGGTTACAGCTGGCTTCCTCTCTTCAGGATTCTCATAGGTGGCGCTTGCGTAGAAATGTTACCCATCCTTCTGCTTTATCCATCCTGAGTGAGTCTCTTTTTAAAAAACAATGCTTGATTAATGAGCTGTCTCTACACTGGGGCTTGGTATTTCCCAGAGGTTGTAATTATTCTCAGAAATCAAGGGTCTCCTAGCTGAGCTGTGGAGGCCTCTCCTGCAGTCGGCATTTCAAACGAGGTAGCAGGCTTCTCTCTCTGGGCGTGAGGTGGCACTTTCCACACATGTAAATGTCTGCCATCCAAGAGGAAAGGAAAACAACTCACGATTCAAATCTGATTTTTTTTTTTTTTAAGAATGAAAGAGATGGAGAGAGGATAGAATCAGGGATAGATTGAAAAAGAACCAAATGAAGCTACAAAAGAAAACCCAGTTGGGAAAACATTCAGGGAGAAGGAATTTTGGAGGACAAGCTACTTTGCTCAGTCGCAGGTGACCTTATTTTCTCTTCCCCATCTCCCTCAAAGGTGGTACTTTGGAAAACTTGGCCGAAAAGATGCCGAGAGACAGCTCCTGTCCTTTGGAAACCCAAGAGGTACCTTTCTTATCCGCGAGAGCGAAACCACCAAAGGTAAGATAAGGAGAGGACAGGGCGAAGGTGCCTTGTCTTTCGAATCTGTGGCTTCGTCTTTGGGTGGGAAGGCTTAGCTGTAATACTTTGGTCTGAGCTGGCACAGCCCCTCCTGGCTGTTGCAGTCCCATTCTGCAGTTCCCTTGAAGACTCGGAGCTGCAGATGACTCCGAGACTCCAGGAGCACAGGCCAGACAGCATCCCTGCCTCAGCCTCAGGTCTTGTTAGGGTCCCAGTTCCTCTACAGGGAGGCTGCTCTGCTTATTTTCCCCTCGTTCCATTTTGTTTTGTCAGCGGAGGACTTTGTTCCTCTTCCCTTTGTTTGATAACTCATTAGAGCCCACAGGTGGAGGTCAGTGAGATGGTTGGTCTCAGGCTCCCTGTGCCTTGTTACTCGGGCAGCCTCTCCCTGTGAAGTGTCGGCCCGCAGAATTCTGGAGCTCCTTTAGAGGAGCACCGTGCCATTTCTTCTGTGCCCACCTCTGTTCTCCATCATCTCTGCCCCCACCATCCCTGTCCCCCACCCCTCAACCATCCCCACCTCTCAGATACCCCATGGGAAGTGAAGCCGGGAGACAAGCTCCATACCGCTCTTGACCTTGCCCAGTGTGGTTTGTTGCAGGCTGTGTTAGATGACAAAGAAACTGGAAGGAAACTTTAGAAAAATAGCTGGGAAGTTTTAGTTTCAAGAGCAAAGTCATTTTGTTGCTAATGTCTTCTGACACTGGCAGGACGGCGAGACTTGTCTTTGTCTGTTACTGTGTGGAGATGGGGCGGTGTGCATGTGTGCAAGCATCTGTGGACATGCATGTATGTGTGTCCTTTTGATAATTATTAGAACAGTCAAATGAGATCTACAAACAGACTGGCAATCGAGGCTGGCCGGCACTGCTAACGCTCCGCGTGTTTACCAGGTGCCTACTCACTTTCCATCCGGGATTGGGATGATATGAAAGGAGACCATGTCAAACATTATAAAATTCGCAAACTTGACAATGGTGGATACTATATCACCACCCGGGCCCAGTTTGAAACCCTCCAGCAGCTTGTACAGCACTACTCAGGTAACCTTAACCTAACTACCCTCAGCACTTGGAAATGGGGGGGGGGGGTCAGAGCTGGCAAGGGACGAGGAGACGGTCCCTTCCTATGCATAGCACCTGTGCCTACGTGGCTGTTCTACCACAGAGAAGTTCCCCCAAGGAGAAGGCAGTGGTTTAAATCTTAAAAGTTGGTTTTGTCTTTATTTGCATCATAAAAGTCCTTGCAAGTTCTTTTCCCGTTGCCTTCTGTAATGTCCTGCAGAACTTTGAAAGGAGGAGGGGGGGGAGGAGGGGGGGAGGAGGAGGAGGGGGGGGAGGAGGAGGAGGAGGAGGAGGAGGAGGAGGGGGGGGGGGGGGGGGGGGGGGGAGGAGGAGGAGGAGGAGGAGGAGGAGGAGGAGGAGGAGGAGGAGGAGACGGAGGAGGAGGAAGGAATTGCCCCTGGGCAGGCTTGCAGGGAACACTTGCCCTGCAGTGGGCTTGCTCACACCTCCCTGCATTTCATGATGCTCTGTCTGCAGGACTCAGTGTCCCGAGTGTTGCTTCCTACCCAGGCTTCCGTGTGTGCAGCCACGGCTCTTCTATGACTGCTGTTGTGACTTTGTTTTTCTTTCCTGAGACAGGGTGTCACTGTGCAGGCCTGGCAGCCTCCAGCTCAGAGCTCCACCTGCCTCTGCCTCCTGACAGCTGAGATTAAAGGTGTGCGCCACTCACCACACCCAGCTGTATATCTCTGAAGATTATACTTTAAGATTAGACTGCCTTCACACCAAATGATATCATTCTTTTGTTCTTGGCAGTTTAATTATTGGATATATGCATACACATGTGCATTTCATTTAACTGTGTAACTTTATGTGCAATTGTTTAATGTGCTGTGCTTGCTTTCCTTGGTTAACAAGTGTGCCCACTATACAATGCATGCATACCTGACCTCCTCCTTTATTTATTTACTTATTTATTGCTTTTGTTTTGAGATAAGATCTTTACGTGGAGCCCAGGGTATTCCCCAAGGTGACCTTTCAGAGTTACAGCAACCCTCCTGTGTCAGCATCCTGAATGTTGGGATTACAAATAGGAGCCACACCCACCTTATTTTTTTTTTACCCCACCATTGAAAAGTATTTGTACTATCTTTAGCACACACACACACAAAAATATAGTCTTTTAAAAATAACAATTAGAAATGCCTACGAATTGATTCTGGCCATTGATGAGCCATTGAAAAAATTAACAGTACCTGAGCAACCAGTGATTCGGGCGTCAGCTCTCGCTCTGTGTGGATTCTAATGAAATATTGAGAGAAATGGAGCAGAAAATCTCCCTGAGCTTCAGAGATATACACAAAACGCCTGCATGTTATAAGGATTTTTCAAATGCTGAAATATATTTCATTACAGGCAAACATCAGCAGGGTCCCCAGGGTTTGGATCATTTGAAAACAGTGTGCTGGAAAGGGCACCGTAATGATGCCATAAAGCTGGAGGAGAGAGTAGATATGAAGAACAATAGACATTTTTTAATCTCAGGGAAAGAAATCTATCTCGAGTTAGATTTGTTTTTATATTGGCTTTTCCTCCTTCCTCTCTCTCTCTCTCTTGCACATAGGATGCCTTTGAAATACTGACACATAAATAATACCCTGCCTAAACACCTCAGAACCAGATTCCCTCAGAAAGAAAAGTGAAAAGTAAGCTAGGAGTTCCCGGAGAAGAGGCAGCCAAGTTTGTGCTTTGGATCTGAGGGGCTTCAAGGGACCTGAAGGGCTCTGCCCACCTCTCAGCCCAGGCTCTGTGTGGCTTCCGTCCGTCCATCCAGAGTGCTTACTCTTTGTTGACACTTAGTCGCTCTCCCTGCTAGGTTCTCAGAGGTATATCCTTTCAAAGGAAAGGAGGAAAAAGACTCAGCTTCCCAGTAACCTGAGCAGTAGCTGCTGTCTTCCTAGTCTTTCATGTCGTTGAGTTTCTGTGAGTGCTAATTTCTATTCTTTCTTTGAATCTAGACTCTTAAATTATATATAGGAAGCTGTTTAAAAAGTTGTGTCCTTGTTTTTGTTTTTAGTGGAAAGTTGCCCCCTAAAAGCACTGCACACGCACAGGACTGGTAGATCAGAGTCAGAAGGACAAAGCAGTCCCTAAAGAAAACGTGCCATGTTGTGCCCGCTGCCAGGCCTGCTCTTGAGGCTTGTTCTAACAGACCAGAGTTCTGCGGAAGGCTCCTAGGCTAAAGTCTCATTCTAAATGCATTTGTACCGGGAAGATTCCTTTGACCCTTGGGCCATCTATATATCAGGAAATAAAAGGGATGGTCACATGTTTTATTTTTATGTATGCACTTTTTTAAATTAAGGGCATTTTCAGAATTCCGGAATATGTATGCTAGTCCATTAGACTAAAGTGCACAGAAGCCAAAGCAGTCTGCACCTGTGTGTATGGAACTCTCCCCAGGAGTTGGGGGGAGGGTTGGGGGGGGGCGTGGACACAGACGACTGCAGAGGCCCCATCTGAAGTGCCCTCGTCCACCTCCAGCGAATGTTTGCTTGTGTTCGTCACATCCTCTGTGGCCTGCGCCGCGCCCGCCGACACTGCGCTGCCCACCCGTGCACACTGTTGTTACATGTTCTGCTCTTTTCTCCCTTGCCGCTCCCCTGCTCCTTCAGAGAGAGCCGCAGGTCTCTGCTGCCGCCTAGTAGTCCCCTGTCACAAAGGGATGCCACGGCTTACCGATCTGTCTGTCAAAACCAAAGATGTCTGGGAAATCCCTCGAGAATCCCTGCAGTTGATCAAGAGACTGGGAAATGGGCAGTTTGGGGAAGTATGGATGGGTATGCTGAGACTCAATTACTCTTTGATTAGCTTCCCCGTTTGGGAAATCCCAAACCTCAAAGATGGAAGGTGAAGATAAAGGTATCTTTCATGAGCAGGAAGACAGACAATTTGAATTACTCAATTTTCATTTTTTTAAAAAAAAATTGGAATTTCTCCAAAAGATAGAACTGAGCAAGAGTGACAGATGGCTCGGGCTGTGCTCTGGCTGGTGGAAGGGCTGTTCAGCCTGCGTAGAGTGTACCCCGTAGAGCCAGAAGCTGATACTGCCGAGCGTTGGCCTCAGGGCAGTCACCTTCCATCTTTCCTAGTGCATGCATGATTATGGATTATAAGGACTGTGTTTTCTTTATTAATTCCCTTTCCTGTAGAGAAAGCTGATGGTTTGTGTTTTAACTTAACTGTGATTTCATCAAGTTGTACCCCACAAACTTCTGGATTGGCTAAAGATGCTTGGGAAGTTGCACGTGGCTCGTTGTCTCTGGAGAAGAAGCTGGGGCAGGGGTGTTTCGCTGAAGTGTGGCTTGGTAAGGCAGAGGGCACATTCTGTTTTGGCAACATCTCAGAGCCGGTGAAAAGAACAGTTTTGAACAGAGACGTGTACGTGACCATTGGGACAAAGCTTCTTAACCTGTGTCACTAGATGGGCCTCGGGCCCGGGTTTGCTGACTGTGGTGGCACCTTGCTGTGTTCATCTGTCCTGTTTCATTTGGTTCATTAAGCACCTGCACACCAGAAACCAGCACGCTGGGAATGTGGTGATTTCTCGCCCTGTTAAATGGGACGGTAAGATGCTGGGGGCGACAGTGGTAGACTAAGGTCACGGGCTTTCTGTGTGCCAGGCCTGGGTCTAAACCCTTGCTGGATGATGAAGCATAAGCATGGGGCCTGTTTAACACCTCTGAGCCTCAGTTCCTCATCTGTAAGCCTGAAGTTACAGCTGCTTCATTGGATTGTTCTGAGGATTTTATCAGGCGTGTTTAAAACCCCTTGTAGATCTTTGATTCATGCACACCTTTCTTCACTTGGTTGTCAGTAATGCCAACGGCACTGGCCCTTGAAATGGCCTCTCTCGTTCTCTGGGTCAGCTGCAGCCTTCCTTACAGACAATCCATAGACTTAGATCCCTCCCAAAAGCATCTGTCCATCAAATGATGACAAAGTGTTGGAATCTCCCTTCCTTGGAGTCTAAAAGGGTATAAACAGGTACATGTGTTCTTCAGATATGATCCACAGGAAGAGAGTTGACGTAATCAAATGTTTGAAGTACAGCAGGTCCCATGCAGACTCAGAAACAGATGCACACATGGACAGTGGAAGTGGACAGCCATGCATGTATATGTGTCATCGATTGTCCATATTATCATAGTGGTCACATTAATGCGCCCATCCCCGTCTAGACTTTAGCTCAAGGGTTATAAAATCTGCTTATACATCTTGTATCTCATTATCTACCCAACTTATAATTGAAGTTGTTAAGTCCTGAGGATTTTCATCAGATCACACAATCAGGAAGAATGGCATCCCATAAGAATTTTATCTTCAAACTTTTGAAGCTGTCAACTTTAAATCATCATTACACAGAGCACCAAGGTGTTGTTTCCCATGGAGCGGAAGAGCTGGGATAGAAGCCTAGACAGTTACCCGAGCTGCTAAGAGAAGAAGACCACACTCTGCTTAAATTGGAAACCGTTAGCAGTTAAATCACAGAGGCGATTTAAAAGTTGTCAAAGTTCCCATTTACACTGAGTGGCGGGTATTTTCTGAGATAATTGAACCCCTAAGCCACTGGCACTTTCATAGGTTCCCCCCACCCCCCGTAGAATGCATGTTGTAATTGTATGTTTCAACAGAATAATAAATACTTCGATATACAGGCTCCTTAGATCTGATAGTCAGAATACATTTGAGTCAGTCATGGTTTGAACCCACGTTGCCTTTCAGATTGTAAGCAATATAATCTGAATTAGCAGATTTTTATTTTCCCTTTATAAAATTATTCTTCAAAGTCATCAGCTAAAAATGGAGTAAGCCAGAATTTTTTCTTTTTATTTGAGAACCAAAAGAGAACGAAAAGCTACCAGTCCATTCCCGTATTTTACAGATGAGCTAACTGATGACCATAAGCCGGGCCTCACCTTTGGGTTAGCTAGATTTTTACAGAAGTATTTAAACACTTATTCTGCACTCCACCTGCTAGAAGCCGTTGTTCTTGGGGCTGACTCGCCAGAAGCCTGAGGGATTTGCCTCATCTGGGGAAGTATGGGCAAGGAGACAGTGTGTCCCTTGCCTGTGCTTGTGGGCTCATTTAGCATGATTGCTGAAGGACTCTGTCAGGTAACTCATCAGTGCACACAGTTGAAAGCCTGAAACTGATTTCCAGGCATCCTCGGTGTGTGGCCTTATTTCTATGGGAGCACACCCTCTAAGATGGAATTTAATCTAATTTCTTCCAGGCTTTTCCTGTTATCTAGGGGACAGCTACTGGATACCCAGGCCAATTCTGAATCCTAGGCTTTTACCACTGAAATAAGAGCCCAAAGTTTTGTGGTGTAAATGCACAGTTATGTGGATGAGCCATAAAAAGTGATGTCTATCTAGCGGGACAAGTTAATGAATTATAAAATCTATAAGTAAACTCATTTTTTCCTGTTGAAATACATGACAGAGTCCTTTGTGGTTGTCTTTGCTTGGAAAAAAAAAAACATCTAAGATTTTTTTTAAAACTAAAAGTCTAATTTTCTGCACATAGTTGCTGATCAAAATTATTTTTCCCGTGAAAAGAGTATCCTCGGTTTGACTTACTGCTGTGGGCTATTTGTAGGTACCTGGAATGGGAACACAAAAGTAGCCATAAAGACTCTTAAGCCGGGCACGATGTCTCCAGAATCCTTCCTGGAGGAAGCACAGATCATGAAGAAGCTGAAACACGACAAGCTGGTGCAGCTCTATGCCGTTGTATCTGAGGAGCCCATTTACATCGTCACGGAGTACATGAATAAAGGTTGGGCAGCCCTCTCCTCCTCCCTCCTCACGCCGGCTGGCAGGTTGCAGGGACTGTTCAGAGACAGAAACGGGGCTGCCCGCTTACTCAGCCCCCAGTCTCTACCTGGACCGTGGATTCCCATCAGGAGGTGCCGGCTGTGCTCCCTCAGGATAATGCTTAGGAAAGGGGGAGCTTTTTCTGCCCCCAGAGTCTTGAGAAGTACAGTGCCTTTTGCCTGTTACTCATCAGGAGCGTTCTTCCTCATAAGTAAAACATCCATTTTATATCAGAGCTAATGTACAGGGCTACAAAACCTGCTGCCATTTTGAATCAGTGGCTTCTGTTAAATTTCCCTTTTTAGGGCTAAATAATCAATAGCAGATGGTTGCTGGGTTAGTTCAGGCTCCGGATCAACATCTTTCCCCCAGTTTTCTCTTTAAATGTCAGGTGAAGAAATAACATGCAGTCATCCCCGCCTCCCGAACATTCGTGCGTTGGTGCACACGTGTGCATGTGTACGTCGTTATAATCAGACCAGCATTGTTGGGGATGAAGCCAGAGAGTACTTTGTTTTGGAAAAATAAATGAGCCAAACAAGAAACAGCCTTAAAAGGCCGTGCATTGTACATTAGGAGACACCAGTGTAGTTTTTCTTTTCTATGTACTTTCCCTTAAAATATAATTGGAATTTTTTTTTTCCTGGCAGATTGTTTGCCCTTTGGATCCAGGGTTATTTTGTACATAGCTTTGTGATTAAAGCATAAAAAAAAATAAAAAAATAAACCCTGACGACCATTATGTGCCCCCAGCTCCTGCAAATGATTATCTCCGCCCGGGTGTCGGCTCTGGACCTCCTCAGGCAGCTCACAAGCATGGCTCTGAAGCCCTGGCTGTTTGTCTCAGATGTCTGAGGCGGAGGCTCGGCTGCCTGTGATCTAATTAGGAAGCTCTCTGCCCCATATTTCTCAGACACTACATTCTCACCTTAAAACCTGAAACGAAGTCAATGATTCTAAAACTTCCTTGAACTCTGAGTCACCTTCAGGGCCTAGGGAAACGAACGTGTCTGAGTCTGACTCCAGAGTTCCTGATGCAGATGGAGCCTGAGGATAGGCTCTTCCCACTAACTCCCTGGCCACACTGCAGCTACTGGCCCAGCAGTGCATCCTCAGTGTGCTCCCCCGGGCGGTCTGTGTCCACATCACTCTCCTGTGCAGGGATGACTGGGACATGAGAGGATGGTTCGGTTCCTGATGGACTCCTCCCTTGACAGAAAAGGAGATGCTGTTCTTTTGTTACCAAACTCTGTCTTTAGAAACAAAATAATCGCTGTTTATTTTCAGATGCTAACTCTTACTACTTAAAACATAGAATTTGTTTCTTTGTTTTCATACAAGCCTTTCTTTTTCCATCAGTGGCATTGTCCCATCCCACTACCTTTTACTTACACTAAGGAAGTCAAGTACAGCCTGCAAGGAACTTTTGCCATTCTGAGTAAACTAAAATTGCTTTATGTTTCATTCATAGGAAGTTTGCTTGATTTCTTAAAAGACGGTGAAGGGAGAGCTCTGAAATTGCCAAATCTTGTCGACATGGCAGCACAGGTGGGTCATGGGGCGCCTTGATTCGGGCCGTGGCTGTATGGGCATGGACACATGAGGGGTTGTGGTGTCATAACTGTACCCCTTTCCCTGCGTCTCCACAGGTTGCCGCCGGAATGGCTTACATCGAGCGCATGAATTATATCCACAGAGATCTGCGATCAGCAAACATTCTGGTGGGTAATGGTCTCATTTGCAAGATTGCTGACTTCGGGTTGGCTCGCTTGATTGAAGACAATGAGTACACAGCAAGACAAGGTGGGCGTGCCCATGACATAGGCTCCTGATTGCATCTTTGCTCTGCGCCGCCCTTGCTCCTTACCTTCATTTCCTCCTGCTGCTCTTTTCTTCCCCTCTGGTCCGGCAGGAGATGGCAGTTCTCAGGTGGGGGACTGGTGGGTCATAGATGGGTGCAGCACTGGTTAGTGAGCTGGTGTCTACTCCCACGGTGCACCTGCCTTTCTGGAAGTATCCCTGTGCACTTGATCAAAGCGCTCTGCTTTTGGAGAAAGTAGAGTCTTGGCGGCCAGGTTCTAGCTCAGTCCCAATCAGTCGTGTCGCAGCAGGAAGCAGGTGACGCTCCGAGGAGAGACTTTAATTGCGCTCTTTTACCGTGGAACAGGCAGGTTTTCAGAGTCTGAGGGCACTGTGATGCCTCAGCGCTAATGTCAGGGCAGCCAGGGTTTAAGGTTTGCAAGGCAGCAGGAGGAGGGAGCACCCCACTGAGGGCGCCTCCTTGTGGGAGCCTGCAGAGGCCCATGGAGGCCAATCCTGACCTCACTCTGCATCTGCCTTCCATGGCCCCCAGCAAGCCAGCCTGAGCAGAGCAAGGCTTGAAGGGGAAAGAGATGGTCTGGAGGAACTGGACGGTGGAGTTCCTTGAAAAGCCCTGCTTGCTTTCTTTGTCTGCCTCCACCCAACCCTACAAAAATTAATTCATGGACAGTCTTTGTGTAAAGCACACCGAACCCAAAGCCACCCCACCCAGGTGACTGTGAGTTAGTAGAGCTGCAGGTGCAAGGAGGGAATTCCTGCGGGTGGTTTCTGCCTTGCTGGTTGCTCTTATGTCCAGGTGTGGGACTAAGTGAGGAACCAGCAGCTGCAACGGCTTCTGTGCATTTGATGCCAGGACTCAGCAGAGGGTGATGGTCACTGGTGAGGTTCACTTGGCCACTCTGAGCAGTAACTGCAATATACTGTAGGGTGCTGCTTTCAGAACGAATCGTAGCCATTTCACTCCTTTCTAGAACATTCTCTTCCTAGTTCTCTTTCCTTTTTTTTTTTTTAATGCCAATTCTTCCCTTCTTTTCTTTGACTCAGAACAGAAGTCTGATGAGTGCTAAGGGAAATGTCAAACCTAGCCCCTGCTGGGTTACAGATACTGCCCAAATGCTCCACTTCACGTTGAGCAAACAGCTCAGCTATTTGAACTCCTCCACTATGTGGCATGTCTTGTCCTGGAGCCTTATACTCACACAGCAAGCCGCTCAGGATCATGTAGAGTGGGACATGTACACAGACGCACACCCAGAGTCGGACAGAGTAGGACTGTGTCTCTAAGCAGAGGGGGACATGCAGACACGAGTTTGGGGACATGCAGGCACGAGTTTGGTGACATGCAGACGTGAGTTTGGTGACATGCAGGCACGAGTTTGGTGGCATGGGATGCCAAGAGGCTCTCAGTGAATGTGAGCAGAGCCCTAGAATAAGTGAAGGTTGACAACCTGAATTCTTGATTTAGAAAAGGACTCCCTGAAGATTTAACTTAGGACATGGCTCTAGTAGAAGCCAGGAACATTCTTCTGTGTGAGAGAAAGTCTCGGTGGCAGGAGGAGAGCCCTGCAAGGCTGTTTTCTCATTCTTAACCAGACTTTGGACTCTGCAAAGGAGCCACAGATGCTAACAGAGGCACTGTTGGAAGGGCTTGGGTGTGGAAGTCGTGCACCGTTCATTAAGGTGCCCCAAACTGCAGCCTTAGGTGACTGGCACCTCTCATGTCAGCTTCTGCTCTGGAACCCACCCAGGACTCCCTCAGGCTGGCCATGCAGCCTCCCTTCCTACACTTCCCCGTCAGGGCTGCCTTTCTGCCCTGCCTCCCCCATCACATCCCAGCCACTGTCCGAACTCCTTCCTGAGGACTAGCCTTAATCCTTGATTTAGCATCTCCTTGACTCTATTTCCCAACAGATTCTATCTTACCTCTGCGGACATGATTTCCTCTTCCTTTCCTTTACCAAACTGAACACTGGGGAGGGATAGGTGAGGATTCAGTGGTGGAATATGGAAGGATATATGGACAGTCTGCGCTGTCTTGAAGCAGAGAACAAGGAAGGGCCAGGGCATGTGGGGAGCTGGAACTGCCTGACTTTCAAGGGGGAGGAAATAGACTCAGAAAGTCAGCAGAGGTATTTGTACAAAGTCACAAAGCTCACAAGTGGAAGAGCAGGATTTAGAAGCAGGACAGGCATGTTCTTGAACTCTGCCTACTGTCTCTCACCAAGAGCAGAGTGTAAAAATGGAGAGAATTAGTCATAAGTTCCGTTTTCCCTTTATTTTATGGAAAAAGCCCTAAGGGGCAACCTCTTAAGCTCACATGTGTCGGGGGACTAGAGAGAGTCTCATTTTCCAGCCTTGGATAGCCCAGCTGTTCCTATAACTCCTCCACTGGTTCTGCCAGGCCCTGGCCTTTCCACCGGATAGAAAGGTCCGGCATGTATTTGCGAATGTATTCTGCAGATGGCATGTGTGCCGCATGCCGACGTTCCTGCTGGGGATTAATCAGCTCCTCGAGACAGCTGGTCTGTGTGCCTAATAATATTTGCAAGTTGGGTTTTATGTCACCCGCAGGCCACAGCCGTGCCGCATCTTGATTATGGGAGTGCAGGCAGTGTTCTGAGACGTGTGCCAAATGTAGCTATTTTAGGACCATGAATGACAATTGTTTGCAAAACAGTTGTGAGCTCCCTGTCTCAGGGTGCTCTGAAGTGTCTGTCACGACGCACTGACACGCCAGGCAGCAAGGTGTGACAGCACAGGGCACGGGCACCTCTGCAGTGTGGGGCTCTGTTCCAGGTCTTGCCCGGGACGTTGCCTCCTACGAGCCCACACTCACCACCCACCTACCCTGCCTTGTGAGCAGAAGCCTGCTGTCAGAGAGGCTCAAGCCAGGCCCAGCGGCTATGACCATAATCCTCCCCTGGCAGTATTCTAGAAGCAACTAGAATCATCTGGCATTCCTCATAGTTACCTGGACATCTCACAGTTAGAGCCAGTTCCTGTTTAGTCAGAAGCTCAGCTTCATTCTGTCCATCTGGAGTCTCCGAAATAATCCACGTCAGGTATTTGAAAAGGAACTTGGCTAAAGGCTGTTATGAAGACACCCAGGCCACAGCAAAGGCTTGTATCTGTGTAGTCTCAGCTCCTGGGGCTGAGGAGTAAAGTCTCTTCGGCCCAGGAATTTGAGACTGGCCAGGGGAAGATAACAAGACTCCTAAGGAAGAAAGGAGGGAGAATATGGTAGAGGAAGGCTAAGGGCACATACGGGCAGGAGGCTAGCATGAGGAGAAGCCAGGAGCATCAGAGTCAGGCAGTGACGCCCAGCAATAACATCCACTGACGGGGGCCCCGAGGCAAGCCGTCTTATCTTCCGTGGAGGATTGCTTATCTTTAAATGAAGATGGGTCTTACCAGCTCTGTCTTTGCAGTCTCACCCAGCTCCCGCTCGTGGGAACTATAATGTCACTGTCATTACCGATCTTGTTTGCCTTACCCAGGACAGGACTTCAGGAGAATAAACAAATGGGTAGGTTTCCGCTGCCCTGGAAGGACCCAGTTACCATGCAGGGCAAAGGAAGAGTGTTGGGTCATGGTTAGGGCAGAGCTGGCAGCAGCAGCAATGCAAGAACATCTGGGCATCTTAACGTCAGAGAGGGAGCATGAGCCTGAGTTGGGATTTACTGCGTCTGTGGTGTCCTTGCTGGCGTGTCTAAACCCAGAGAGGCCCACAGGGGCTTCCTCACCTGAGCCACTGCCTCAGCTAGGTGCGCCCACTCTCATCATCTGTGGTCTCTTCTGCGTCCCCAGGGCTCTGCTGACAGGCACCCCCTCGCCCTGTTCCCTGGATCCTTCCAGAAGTTACCACAGCCCCCACCTGGGCCCAGGACAGGGAGACACACCTCTCTCTCCCATTACAGCCCCTGGGCCATCTGTTCCTTCTCACAGAAAATGAGAATTCTCCACAGACATTGTCTTTTCTGAGCTCTCAAGCTGCTGAGGGCTTGCTAATGCTAACTTGAACCTAGCACACTCAGGTAGAGCTGGCTTGTGTTTAGCAATGACTCTCTCTTGTGGGCGTGATTGTTTTTTCTTTAATTTACGTTATCCAGTAAAATGAACAAATCTGGTGTGCAACGGACTACATTTTTACATGTGTACGTAGTCCTGAAACCTCCTCACAGAGGAAGACAGACCTGACCTGTGTGCAACGAACTATATTTTTACACGTGTACGTAGTCCTGAAACCTCCTCTCAGAGGAAGACAGACCTGACCTGTGTGTAACGGACTATATTTTTACACGTGTATGTAGTCCTGAAACCTCCTCACAGAGGAAGACAGACCTGACCTGTGGAGCTTCCCCCCCAGGGAGGGCTGTTTCTGTCGCTGCAGATTCATCCTGCCTGTGTGGGAATTCCTGGAGTGTGGCTCCATGGACCCGTTTCTTCAGTAACCTACCACTTCTAGGAACGGCGTCATCTAGCCATGACATCCTGTTTGGTCTGCCCCCATCCCTTCACTATGTTGTAATCCTGTTGTTTCCTGTGACGGTTCCCAGCTTCTCACAGCAGACTAATATTCCACTGACTGAGCACACACACCACAGCTGACCCATCGCTGTACTCAGGAACAGTGGCGCTGATTGCACCTGGGACCATTACAGATGAGGCTGGTGGGTAGGGAACACACACACACACACACACACACACACACCCCGCTGCCGCCACCTCCCGGGTAGTCGCCCTGTTGGAAAGGCTGGCCATGGCAGGCCTAGACTGGCAATGGCAGCGACTGTCTCGCAGAGCAGTAACACAGATTTAAAGGGCAATGAAGTTATGTCACTTACATGGGTTAGGAGTCAGGGCCCCCAGGATTAAACCACCTCTGTCACTGAGGACCAGGGTATCCTCAAGCAAACCGGCAGCTACTGTTTGGGCCTCCTTTTCATCCTCTGTAAAATAGTAATAGTACCCATGGTAACCTCCTCTCATGAGTAGAATGAAAATGAAGTAAGCAATATATAAAAATGCTTTGAGGGTGGTAAATACGAAGAATTATTTTATAACCTTAACTTTCAGCGATTGACATGTTTTCCAAAGAAAATATTTTTATTAAACAATACTTGAAAGAGAAAAACAGTAATCAATTAAAGAAAGGAACTTGTAAGTCCATACATATACACACACAGACACACACACGTACACACACAGACAAATGGATAATAGACCGACAGATAAATAATGGTAGTGTGAGTGTGTGTGTGTGTGTGTGTGTGTGTGTATACACACATAATCATTTATCACCTAAGCCAGTCTGTTTTATGTAGACAGCCAGCACTCTGGTTCTGTCCATGTGTCCCACAAGACCATCTGTCCTGAACTCAGCTGCCACTCAACTAGCCTCTGCCATCCCTGTGTCTTGTACAGACCTTCATCCTCTCCTCCTGTTAGGACCTCTCCATGGTTGGCTGTGGTGGTGCACACCTTTAATCCCAGCATCCCAGCACTAGGGAGGCAGAGGCAGGAAAAACTCTGAGTTTGAGGCCAACCTTACATACATAGTGAGTTCCAGGAGAGCCAGGGCTATGTATAAAAACTATCTCAAAAACAAAAAACAAAGACCAGAACTATCCATGGCCCCAAGATCCAGGCATACATGTTTTTTTTTTTATTATACACACACACGCGCGCGCACACACACACACACACACACACACACACAAGCTTGCTGTGTTTGAGGTCAGATGGACATGCTGAGCAGCGTCACACGTCAGCACACCTGCACATGGATGGTTACACTCATGGACCCTGGGCAGCACTTCTTCTGGACATCCCTAAAACAGGTCTGGCTGATCCTCTGTGGGGATGCCGGCCTCTTGAACACAGTGCACACACAAGTGTCACTGTTGGTGTGTAGCAGTGGAAATAGCTGTGGTCACTGGCCTCCTCCTCACTCTTCTCAGACATGTTTTTCTGCTCACTAAGCAGTGTGCACAGGGCTTCCAGGAAATCAAGTGCTGTAATTGCTGCAAGAACCCCAGAAAGGGTAAGCTGTTCCGTCGGCATTGGCGGCACAGTATGCGCTTGTCTTTGGGGAAAGGTGGAAGGTGTTGAGCTGGGTAGGCCTGTGTTAGATGCTAACTCTACCTTCACCCGGGTCTTGGGCTTCTCTGAGCCCTTGTGTCCTCACCCCTGAGCCACCTGTCGGGTAGCTGTTGGGGTAGAAAGGACAGAAGCTACCTGGTCTCATTACTTCTCATCCTTTCCCCCACAGCACTTCCCTTTCCCCGGTTCTTTTTCCTTCTTTCTCTGTGCTCCCAGCTTCACTCCCAAAGGCTGGGGTCTGAGCCGGCTAGGAGCACGCCCTATGAAGTCCATATCATAGTATGGATCCTGGTGTCATTGCTGATCTGCTCTGGAACCTTGGATAAGTTACCCTGAGCCCGTCTTCTTTTGAAAACAGGTAGAATTGTCAGCCCAGTCTGGGCATGGACAGGAAGCACCTACCACGAAGGACTTGGTGCAGTCGGAAGTAGCATTGACAGCAGTAGTTATACAGTTGACCCTGTGGATGCAAACAGCCATGCTCAGCATGCCCACACACATGCGGTGCACTCAACCCATGCTGCACTGGGCCTGCCTCCTGCCAAGGCTCCTCCCACGTTTGATCCACATGAAGAGCATCAGCAGGGGTTTCTCTGTGACACTGGTTAGCCGGTCGGTTTGTTCTAGAACAGTAACCAGATGATCACCTAGGAAGCAGATGTCAAGACAGTGTCATCTTTGAGTCTGTGGACTATATGAACAAAACAGGGGCATTTAGAACTTTGGACAAGACCATTGGTTTGTGTATTAAGTAGGAGAAGAAAAATGTGTCTGTTCAAATACTCCCAGTATTGAGAATTTAAATTGAATAGATTATTGTCTGGAGTAAAATTCACATATAAATTAGACTACAAAGAATTCATAATTGTTACAGTTTTCATGTTCATTATTTCACGGTAAGAATTGTTACTGCATAAATTAACACATTCTTTCTTGGAGAACATATTTTAGAAAGATTTGTTACTTTAATAACTCTCTGTGTATTAGAAATCCCAGATGCCCATGCTAATTAAATATAATCAGATTTTTGGATTCAAAAAGCACAGTAGCCATTTAGCACAAACAAGCAGGCAACTAGGTTGACAAACAGAGCCAGGAATGACTGGGTCCCTGTTTCTTTTCGGTTTCCAGTTTCACAATGCAGAACTGTGATTTCAATTCCTGTCCTTCCTTTGTTACAATGACTGGGGATTATTAGACTCAGGGCTCCCGCGTTCCAGCTCAAGGGCTCCTGCAGAATTATTAATCAGCTGCTTGAGAGGCCCCTGTAATCCAGTGGCAGATCAAGGCTGATCCCACCATGAGATGCCCTCCCTCTGCTCCCTTCAGCCTATGAATTCCTTGTTCTCTATCAACAGCAGCACCGCCATCCCCACACTGTGTGCTGTGACCTGAACAGCAAATGTCAGCAGAGAGAGGCGGTGGGGAGGGCTCGGAGCCCCGTTAATTGTTGAGTTTAATCTAATTCTTTCCTTGCTGGAAAAGTGGCTCATCTCGAAACAAAAAGCAAACCTCTTCCTGATGCAAGCCATTGTTTTCGAACACTAGGCAGAAAACTCACTTGTCCTCCAGCAGAGCCACGAAAAGCCGCAGTGAAATGACCAGGCCACAGCACCCCCAAGTCCACGTGGGCAGTTTATCATCCCCAGAGCTGCCGGCGGCCATGTGCTGATCCTGGTGAGCAGAACCGAGCCATGGAGTTTGGCACACCTCTGTCAGCAGGCAGGAGTCGCCTTCATTTGTATTCTGCCTCCTCAGTCTCCAGGCTTCTTACACCAGCCTTCCTGGGAGGGTCTGCTTTGTTTATCTGCTGAAGCTCCAACCCAGATTAGTAGTCAGGGGAGCAGGTCGGATGCTGGGAAACGGAGACAGAGAACTGTTGGGAGCCTCGTTCCCTCCTAGCAAAAATGTCTTGAAAGCTGGAGGAAATGAAAGAAAGGGGACTTTAAATCATCCTTTTCTCCCCAGTTCCTTTTAAGATTAAAAATGCTTGCGGAGTGGGGGAGAACTGATTTCTGCCAATCACATCCTTAGACAGCTCTCTGAGTTGGCCCAGAGAATGCAGATGGGCCTGATGCCAGCACAGGTCACCAGAGCCGGCTCTCTGCGCACCTCCCTCTATCTGCCCAGCCCAGGGTAGCCCCGCCTCCTTCTGACAAGGGCATCTCCCTTCCCTTTGTGCTGTTCTGGGCAGGGCTGCCCGGCAGTTGTTTATGAATGGTCAGGAGCAAGTCCTGGGTCTGTGCAGCCCACGTTCCTGGGTGATCATCAGTAAGGGAGCAGATGGCCACCCTCTGTGATTTTAAAGTGTGTAAATAGGAACCGCAGGCTGCCTTCAAACATCAGAAATGTCTTTTGGCTTCCTTATTGTGCTCTGCTGGCAGAAGGGACCTTGTTTGCATCATCTGGATAACTGGGGACAGTCGGAGCACTTGCAGACTGCCTGCAGCCTCAAGCCTTTTTCTCCTCACTGAAGGAGGGTGCTGGGCCCAGCACGCTGGTCTCCCTTGGGTCCCAAAGGCATAGACTCTGCCAGATGGAAAGCAGGGGACAGTTTTGAAAGCAACCCGGAGTTGTGCTTTTCTCCCATGCGTCCCCTCTTCTTGGGCTTCTTCCTAGACTCACAACCAAGCCAGCATGATGATCCTGTCCCAGGCTGTGTCCCCAAACCAGGGCTGTCCACACTGCCTAGCTTGGTGTGGCCTGGTGTGGCCCCGGGCCCCTCTGAGGGTGGCTAACTCTGTGCTCCACCACATTCTTAACCTACTGCTGGGCCCACCAAGATTCCTCTGTGCCTCTGCTCACGGTTCAACTTTCCTGGGAGCTTGCTCACTGTTTCAGCCTAAGCGTTTCTTCCATGGATTTATCCCAACCAGAGCTCGGATCTGTGCCTAGTTAATCAGCCCGTTGCTTTGCGTCATGTTCAGGCTCAGCTTCTGGCTCCTGGTTTTACTTCTACTCCTCTCCCAAGGTCCCTGGTGAGATAGGACTCTTCCCTTAATCCTCCTCACCTTGTCAGACTCCCTACCCACTGGCATGGTGAAATTTCAAAGGGAATAATAATATAATAATAATATACCAATCCATTGTGTCTCTAGGTTTTCATTTATACTTATTCTGAAAACATGATGCTAAGCTCTTACAAGCTTAAAGTGGACATTTTAGCAGATATGTTACCGGGGTAACTGGAAACACGCCGATTATTACTGCAGAGGCATTTGAGCAATTTGCACGTCACCCCTTGGCCTGGTGTGAGAATTGCGAGTTTTCCTCTGCCAAGTTTTCCCAGGTTTGAAATTATTACTGCATTTGAATCAGTGCAGAGTTCCAGGCTGGGTCCTAACATGGGATGTCTTGGCTCGCTCTCCTTGCCTTCTCCAGCGTGGAGTCAGCTTCCTGTTCTGGCAGGGTGACTTTACAGCCAGAGGCCTACGCATTACTTAATATTGTATGTATTGATTTGCGAAGTTTGTGGCTTCATCATTGAACAGGCTTCAGATGGTTTTTTGGTTTAGAAAAGCAGGATGTGTTGTTGAAGCCCATGCTCCTCCTCCTAGGAAATGACGTTGGGCGCAGACCATGTTGTGTGGGGTCGATCTGGCATCCTTTGCCCTGTACTAGCTGTACTTCCTCCACTGGCCTGGTTCTTTAGCTGGAGGAGATCCTCTCCCTGAGACCGCACAGTGGGATTGGCACCAGAAACAGCCAGTGCTAGTGACATACGGTGGCATCTCAGGCTTGCGCTGGAAAGCCATGGTCACACTGCATCCCTTCTCTGTTGCCACCTCTCCGCCATCCTCATCCTCAGTTCACTTCTTTATCTCCTGAGCCATCTTCTTCAAGCCAGTGCCACATTTTAGCTCTCTGTAGGTTCAGACTAGGAGCTGTGTTCCTTCAGCTGTCTAGAAAACTCCTACAGGTGGTGCCCTACTCCTGATGACCTCAGAGTGCCTCCCACTGTGCTTGGGGACCTAGTGGACACTGGGGGAAATTCTCAGTGGTTGACGGATGAATGTGGGGGGTGTTCTTCCTCTCGTGGAGTTTCAAGGGTCGCCGATGCTGAGGGCCTTTGTCTGTGCAGCTGAGTGCCCTGCTCATCCATCCAAACACGGGGTAGCTGCACTCTCTTAGCTTTCCCCAGGCTCCAGACACTCTGCTGAGTTCTTTATACCTACTCCTTCCCTTGCTACAGACCAAAAACTGACTTGGGCTGTAAGCCTGAGAGCCCAGGTCTGCCTGACTCTGAAGCTTCTTTTTTCTTTCTTTCATTAAATTTCCATAACAATTTCATTAATATCTATTGAAGCTTCTTTCTGAATGGCCTTTTTTGCCCTTCTAAATAGACGACTCGCTCAGTCCCAGCTCAGCCCATCATTGAGTTTGCTGCCACTATCACTCCAGAGCATTCTCTCGGTTTCCTGGCTCTTCCTTTCACTTCCTGCAAAGGGTGACTCAGGCCAAAAGGTATCTGCATTGTTGTGTGAGCCTTAAAACACCACTGTCATTCATCATCTTGAAGCAGCCAAGTCAAGACCCTTTTCTGTCTGGGACAGAAGTGGAAGGCAGGCTTCCTGACTGGCCACCCGGCACACAGCGATTCCTTCGACCAGTCTGTGACCTGGAGTCGGCATGGGCCGTCCTGTTGTCAGTCTGGCCAGTCCTCCAGTTTTCTCTTAGAACTAAGAACATTGAGTCAGGTAGGCTGAGAGTACTGTGCGAACGAGTTCATTCCCAGCCTGAACCAGCAGTGAAAATCTGTAGTTGTAATGTCAGTACTTTCTCCGTGGTCTTTAAAAGTCTCTGTCTAAGAAGATAGCATCTTTGGCCATTGGGTGTTGGATGAATCACTGCTCACGTGGGCCTTTTTTTTTTTTTTTCTGTTAGCACATCTGTTCAGCAGGCTGTGGTCTAACGGGGTTAGTGAAAGTACTGTAGAACAGTGTAAGTGCAGACTAGGCCAACCTTAGAAGATCTACATTGTGCTAAGAGCTACACCCACCAGACAGAGCGCCACACAGTGTCAAAGTGCTCTGATTCTGGAGCCAGGCTCCTTCCGTCCAGATCCCATTTCCATCCTTTACGCGTGTTCCTCAACGCGTGTTCTCTCAGCTGAAGAACGGACATGTTGTTTACATATGTAATTCATGTGTCAGACACGTGGCACCCTTAGCAAGTACCCATTTTCTGTTGAGTAATGCTAGGAGCTCGTGTTGCCCAGCCTTACATTGTTGCTTCTGATCTCATCCCAGAAGACTCAGGAAGGATGGAGAGAGAACTTTGTCACTAGGCAAGTGGAAGGAAAGATGGCATTTCAAGCCAGCTAGTACAGCAGAAGGAAGTGTAACAGGTGTGGGGTACCTGTTACAGGAAGGCAAAGCAAACTGAGCCGGATTAACTGTATGCTTGCAGTGGGGAGAACCAGAGTTGAATAGATGTGTGGGTCCCTGGGAACCAGATGGTGGATTTTGATTCAACTCAGCAGGGACCTCCTGTGTGGTGGAAGAAGGTGGGACAGGAAGCTGCAGTTTAAAAGGATTTAACTGGAAGGGCACTCAGCTGAGGCTCAGTACCAGGGCAAGAGGACTTAGCAGACGTGATGGCTGGAGTCTGACTTTGGCGATGAGCTTAAGCAGGAGAGAGGGATTTTGAGAAAGATGTCAAAGAACAAAGCAAGAGGCTGACATCAACAGCAAGATGATGGATTAGATCGAGAAACAGCAAGAAGGGAAAAAGTCCCAACTACCCTTGTTTTTTTTTTTTTTTTTTGTCCCAAAGCCTGGCAACATAGTGATCGACCCCCAGAAGGTGGAGGGTAAAAAAACAAAACCAAACGGAGGGAGATTCTGTTTGTATCGTAGATTTGCAAAGTAAGAATTAAGAGTTAACTTATAACTCAGTCATTTGGTGAAATGTCCTGCCTACTTCAGGAATCTCCTGCAGTCTCACGTGTACTGAGGTATAAGACAATACCGTGAAAAGCAAACTCAGCCTACAGTTGCTGTATTTCCTGTAAATCCGGTTCCACCTAGAAACCTTGTCCCGTAGCTATTTGGAAGTAAAGAACCAAGAATCCAAATAAGAAACATCTGAATGCGCCCACCCCCTCCCACAGGCAGCAGGCCACGTTGGTAACAAGAGAGAGGGAGATTTCCAAAGGAACAACGGAGAGGAGAGTGTGGGTCTCAGGGCCCTGCGACACTGTGGTTAGACCGTGAGCAAGGAACAGGGGACACTGGGGACCAAAGAAAGACAGAGGCAGGAAGGAGGCTGCATTTGCTGCCCTGAGGAGAACCGGGTGCTCTCTGTGGGGAAACTCTAGACCTGCTTATGGCAGGAAGGAGAGAGAGCAGACCACCTCAGCAGTGGTGGGGGTGGGGTGGTTGTTCTTACAGACAAACTTGGATAATTGAATAGAACCCACACTTTCCTGTCTCTGACTTAAAAGCATAGGTGATTATCAACCCTGGTTCAGATGAAAAGGGCAAGCAACCCCTGAAACCGGAAATGACTGCTGCCCACTTTGCCTTGCTGGACCACTCCGAGGCTCTTGTTCCCTGTCTAATAAAACCGCTGCCCGTTGCAGCAGCATCTGGTGCACTGGCCCCACATCCTTATCAAAGCAGAGCTGGGGCTCCCTCTACATCCCAGATTCACTCCGAGTACCCTGTCTTTAAGGATGTTTAACTTTCACTGGTGTGTGGCAGGTGCTTTTCTGTTGTAGTTAGCAGTTGTCAGGCCTTAAACAGCTATCCAGATGCTGACACCAGGAACAAGGGGAAGATGCCCCAGAGGTAGGAGACCCAATCAGTTGCCTGTAAGAAACCATGGCCAGTCAGCGTGAAGTGGGGGAGGAGCGCTGGAAGCCTAATCCACTGCCCAGCTTCTCTGTCATCCGGTTGGTTCTCCCAGGAGTCTCCTGTTCACCAACATCCCAGGCTCCGAGCTGGAGACAGTCTTCCAGACTACATACCCAGTCCTCAGGGCAGCCCCTCTGTCAAGAGGTGACACTTCTGACAGCCCATGCATTCATCAGACTTTAAGCCATGACAGCTCCAAACCCAGGTTGCTGTGGCAGCCTGGAGCTGGGGACCTGTCCAAGTGTTCCTGGTGAGGTGGAGGTTCCTCGGCCAAATAGCTAAGGATAGAGAAGCAGGGGTTAGCCACAGGGTGGCAGTGGATGCAACTTCTTCTGTCTTGCCTCCTTCCAAGTCTCTTTGGTTCTCTAATTTGACCCAAGTTAAATTTTTGTTCCCTGAGCCCTTGGGACTGTATGGGTGACATTAGTGGATGGCCTTGGACAAACCCTTCTCAGACATGGGATTCATACTGTGCATCCTGCACAGCCATCTGCAGAGACACCAGGCATTAGCAACTGCCTAACACCCCCTTCTCAGAGCCACATTCTTTGTACCCTCTGGAGGCAGGAAGCCAACCAGAAGGAAGCGGAAGTAATGAGATGTGCAGGAAGTGAGCAGGGATTGGTCCTTTTCGTTAGTAGCTTGGCATTGCTGGAATAGAACCTTTTGTCTTCCTTGGAAAGGAAAACGTTGTCTTTAAAGAAATTTCTGGGGAAAACAGAAGGTGGTAGTGCACACCTTTAATCCCACCACATGGAAGCAGAGGCAGGCAAGTCTGTGAGTTCAAGACCAGTCTGGGCTACATTGTGGTTTCCAGGATAGACAGAGATAGACAGAAAACAGCCAAACAAAAGATCTGTTGGGGCTGGAGAGATGGTTCAACATTTAAGTTAATTGAAGACCTGAGTTCGGTTTTCAGCCTCCATGTCAAGTGGTTTTACAACTTGCTGTGTCTCAAACTCCAAGTGATTCCACGCCCTCCTCTGACTTCAGAGGGCACCAGCACATAAGTGGTACAGACACACAAAAATAGAGTAAGTCTTCTTACTTTTCTGTTGAAGGTAGCTGCTAAGAATTTGGAAAAAGACATTCTTTCCCCCTCCCCATCTAACTACCTGTTGGTGTGAAAAGTATTTTATGGCTTACAGAGAAAGAATGCATAAATGTATGTAAGTCCCTGTGGTCCTTCAGAGTTCATACCTACAGATCCATGGTGTCTTGTCAAAGATCCATTACATTATACAGACTGGGTTCTTCTGTGCAAACGTTTGCTTATTGCTTTCTTTACTGTTCCTATAAAATGAGAAAATCAAGCAGACTAGTGTAGGTGGGTGATATATTTACTTTTTAAAACCGGAAATCATAAACATCCTCCTCCAGAAAATCTAGATGGAAGCCTGATGTGGTGGCCCACATCTCTAAGCCCAGCACTTGGGCAGTAGCAGCAAGGAAGACCAGAAGCTGAAGTCTCTCTCAAGGAAGGGAGACCAAAAGAACTCCACCTAAATTGTGGAGTTTGCTTACAGTGTCTGCACTCAGCCAGTATCACATGAGTCCAAGGAACACAGAGGGCTTTTTCCTGCTGATAGGGGACAGGAGTTTACCGCACGCCAGAGTAAAATGGTTCTGTCGTCCTTCAGACATGGTCAGACTTCAAAGCCATCTGGCTTCGGAGATGGTCTAAGTTAGGCTGACTTTAATGTGGCTTCACTTATTGTAAGTAAGAGAATTTGAACTGATATTTGGTCCAGGGCAGTCTGCTCTTGACACTGAAGAAGACTGTCACCCTAGCTCCAGTGGCTTAGAGTCCACGCTGCGTGGACAGAATGCCCAAGGACAGAAAGCCATATGAAGAATGCTTTGAAAGAAGTTTTAAAAACAAAATGACTGCCCAGAGAACCCCAAATCGTGCAGGCAATTGCCAGCACTTAGGAGAAGACAGAAGCAAACAGACTTTAAACATAATGTTCAGGAGCAGAACTGCTTGCCTGCTCCAGCGCTAACGTGAGATACCACGGAGGGAAATCGCAGGATTCTTTTCCGTTTTGATGTCACGCTAGCGTAAAAAAAGATGGAGAAGAAAGCTGCAGCGCTGGGAAATGCCAGGGTGTATTTGCTGAAGTTGTTACCATCTACTGTATTTAAAACAAAAGCGTAATTGCTATAATTTATCACGTCTGGCTATGAAAACCTCCATAACTTGAAGATTTTTATCATTTGCCACTTTTGCACAGTGACTTTTCATAGATGATGCTGTGAAAATTCTGATTTTTATCAGCCTTTGTGTGCTTTCTAGGGGCTCCTGTGCGTAATTAGTATGCCGTAAGCATATCACTGTTTGCATAACTAATGCACAATCCTTATGTTCTCCCTGTGGTCTGTTCAAGAAATGTCCAGAGCCGCTTTACAGTTACTGGTTCGACCATAAAAACACAGGCTGCTGGGTCCATCTTCCCTGTCCACACATTTTAGCAACATGATGAGCAGGGCGGGCCCCCACCTTTCCTTTAGATGTGGAGAAAAGAGGATTCGCCACAGCTCAGAGAGACATTTTAAAGATGCAATCTAGCCGGGCGGGCGGTGGTGGTGCACACCTTTAATCCCAGCACTCAGGAGGCAGAGGCAGGCGGATTTCTGTGAGTTCGAGGCCAGCCTGGTCTACAAGAGCTAGTTCCAGGACAGGCACCAAAAACTACAGAGAAACCCTGTCTCGAAAATCCAAAAAGAAAGAGAGACAGAGAGAGAGAGAGAGAGAGAGAGAGAGAGAGAGAGAGAGAGAGGGGCAATCTACTGCCTTTGGCATGTCTGCCACTTGACCCTATGAAGTCAGATTCATAGGCTCGTCATCACGGCGAGCCCTATCTTACAAGTCCTTGGGTTGAACCGGCTCTGACGGGCAGGAGGAAGGTGATATGCAGCGCAGCATAAAACACCTCTCAGGGCTGCAGATGGCTGCTACGGGGAGAGAGGAGAGAGAAATCAGCCACAGACAGGATCGCTGCTCTGTACTCATTGCTCTGGGGGAGGGGGCGTGAAGAAAACCGAGGAAATACAGCCCATTTTAGTGTAATAGGCATGCTACCTCCATTCACCTCTGCCCTGGGGGAAGCTGGAACTTTTGTAGTTTTGTGGCACCTCATAAGGGCAGTCTATAGTTTAGATACCAGAGGACACAGGAGAACAGCAGCATCTAATCCTGTATGTTTTATTAAATCATAGCATTATTTTGAATACATATGGTCTTAGTGTTCTATTGCTGTGCGAGACACCATGACTATGACAACTATAAAGAAAATATTTAATCGGGGCTTGCTTATGGTTTCAGAGGTTTAGTCCATTGTCATGGGGAGGAACATGGTGGCTAGAAAAGTAGCTGAGAGTTCTATATTCAGACCTCAGGCAGCAGGAATAGAGAGGGCCACTGGGCTGGTCTTGGGCTTCTAAAACCCCAAAGCCCCCATTGACACACTTCCATCAATAAGGCCACGCCCCCAATCCTTCTTAGTACCGCCACTCCCTGATGAGTAAGCATTCAAATATATGAGCCTATGGGGACCTTTCTTATCCAGTCTCTCTCTCTCTCTCTCTCTCTCTCTCTCTCTCTCTCTCTCTCTCTCTCTCCTCTCTCTCTCTCTTTCTCTCTCTCTCTCTCACACACACACACATTTCCTAAATCACAAGTCAAGAACCACACTCCAGACCAAGCCCATGGCATTCAGTGTGATTGTGAATTCATGTTCAAGAAGCCAGCTCCCCTTTTTGCTGAGATATTGAGGGTTTTGAAGCCCAGTTCTTTGAAGGGAGAATTAAAGTGATTTGGTTTAAGTCACAGAGGCCAGGCCTGGACCATACATCCTCTCAGCCCCCATGTATTCCTTTTCCACTGCCTTCCTATCCTCCTCCTTCAACCTGTCCCCTGAAGATAACTTCCCTCGTCCCTCCTCACCTGGCACAGGCTCTCCACCTCAGAAATAACCAGGTCTTTGTTCTGCAGGTGCCAAGTTTCCCATTAAGTGGACAGCTCCTGAAGCAGCCCTGTATGGAAGGTTCACAATCAAGTCTGACGTGTGGTCTTTCGGAATCTTACTCACAGAGCTGGTCACCAAAGGAAGAGTGCCCTACCCAGGTAAGAGCCCCAACCTGAGAAGTGGGCTCCCCCTTGACTGAGTTTTATAAAAATCTTGTCCAATTACCTGTCCAAACCCTGGGCTCAGTCTTCTGCCAAGGTGTTTAGCCAGGGGAATGCAGAACTATGACCTGCACACCAAGCTCAGTGTGCCAAGCAGAGGTATAAATGCTCCGGTTCCCACAGGTCATAGAATTTGTCCTGTCTCAGTAGGTGTGTGTGTCATGCCTCCCAGAGCAGAAATGTCACTAGCTGAGCCTATGCCCAAATGGAGTTTGTAGACATGTCTGGAAAGAGAAAGATTCTTGGTGCTTTTAGAGCAGGAAGGTGCCAGAACCTGTTCTCTTCTGAGGCTCCAACTCCAGATGGCCCCAGGGTAGAGGCGCACGCAAGGCATTTAGAGTGTTCGCCGCCTGTGGCTGGATCCACTGCAAGGAAGGGAGTGGATTACAAAGGGCCTGGAGCCTCGTGGAGCCTGCAGTTGTTCCGGGGCGTCATATGCTTCCTCTCTGGAGGAGCTATGGGTTAAGGTTATCCGTGCTCAAATTCATTAACTTAGCCCGACGGAAACATAAAGGCCACTGGTGCCATTTCACCTCCACGCTTTACTGGTTACGGCACAGGGACGATCTGCTATTTGAAATGTTAAGGACATATTTTTTAGTTACTGCTGAGCAAAAAAAAGAGCGTAGCTGGCTCACTCTCTTCATTCCCTGCCTTTAAAAGAAAAAAAAAAAAAAAAAGAAGCTTTAAAAAAAAAAAAAAAGCCCGCAGTGATGGAAACGATAGTAGAGATTAATGAGGAATGGAGGTCTCTTGCAAATCCCGGGCTTGTAATCATATCTCTGCAGAGGAGCCAGCGAGAGCCGATTAATTTGTAATCCCTTTGTTCATTTTGTCTGATTGTTTCTGGTCATCGTCAGAGAGCAGAGCAGTGTTCATCAAGAGCCTCTCTTGTCTCGGCTAGTACAGCCTCCAGACCTCTGAGAGAGCAGGGTTGGCACTGAGGCAAAATTAACAGAGTGCTGGCCTCCGAAGCCCCAGCGCCAGCTTTTGGAGGTGCGGGTGTAAGTCTGTGTTAGCTGTGCCGCTGCCGCCGCCACCAGCGTGTACAAGTGGGCAGAGTCCGTAGGGCTAGTCAACCAGCAGAGAAGAAAGGGCTGCCCAGGAAGGGGCGGGGCACAGCATGGGTGCTTTTGAATTGCTTCTTGAGGAGGAAGAAGATATGCCATCTCCAGATTTTTAAAGATGAGAAGGCACTTTTATTTTTAAAAATGTATTATTGTCTACATTTTGAGCTAATTTCTTCCTGATTTCCCCAGGTTGGTAGACACCCGGTGTGTTAAAAGCAATCACTCACGGGAAAAGGTTAATGTTCTGCATTTCTGTGTGTCCTTTCCTCCCGTAATTCTAAGCTGCTTTTTGTTTCCTGGGTCACGCGCTGAAGCCAAGACAAAGAGGTGGAGGCGGGGGCCTCAGAAGAGAAGGCAGGTGTCTTCGGAGACAAGTTTTTGTCAGGCTGGGTTTTAGCCCAAAGAAAATACAAGTTAGATTGGATCCATTCACTCGTCATCAATCGGTGTGACCTGTGCTAGTGCTTGGTCCCTTGGGAATGGTACAGAGTAAGGCATTCGGCTCTCGGGTGGCACAGAGCAGTGCATGCGGGGAGAACGGTGAGCCAGGAATAAATGGAGACCTGCGTGCATGGATCTTATTGTCAGGTAGAGTAAGCATCAGATCTAGGACCCACTCGGCCTTATTCATGCCGTCTTTATGGAAGGTAGATTTCTAAGTGTACCAGCTGTGTGTATGCCCCCAACCTTCGCTCTCATTGTATGGCTGAAGTAGGCTCAGAAGGAGGCCGGTCACTGAGAGTACCGTGAAAAGAGCAAAGGCGTTTGAAGTGAGAACTGAGTCCAGCAGAGTGTGTGGATTTCTGCTGGTCAGCAGATGCTGGTCTGCCATAGGCCTACGTAACTGCACCTGTCTGCAGGGGCCACGGGGGAGGCAGAAGGCAAGTACACCAGACCGCGGAGGGCAGGAGGGTTTGCTCACAGTGAGGAAGCCAAGTCCCTCCACACCCCCAGAAAGGCAGCAAAAATTACTCCAAGTTTAAGGAGCTGTAGGGAGGGTCCGAGAAGAGGGTACCCCATGTGATGATGCTCCTGGAAAGGGGCAGAGCCAGCTGTCCGGGGGGGGGGGGGGGGGGGCCCCCGGGGGGGGGGGGGGGGGGGGGGGGGGGGGGGGGGGGGGGGGGGGGGGGGGGGGGGGGAAGCCTCTGTGCTGCCCTGGAGAGAGACACTGCAGCCTGGCAGGTTGACTTGAGAGCCCAGGGAGCTGTGTCAGGGAGCCTGTGACAGGAGCTGCGTACACCACAGAGAGCCGGTCCCAGACCTGCTCTGATAGCCACAGACACTGCTTCATCTTATTTTTTTTAAACTCAGCTATAATCACATTTAATTGGACTTCTGAATTTGACAGAAAACTCTTCTTGAGCGAGAAGCTCTGTAGAGGGATTGCAATTACAGGACCATTATCCTAACAAAGGGGAGCCGACAGTGTCATTAGGCATTATGTAGATGTCACCATGGTTGTTGGTGTGTCCCAGTCAGTCAGCACAGACTGCAGGGTCACCTCGCTTCAACTCTCCTGCACCCGATCTCTTATTCCCTGCCAGAGGCGTCCAGGACAGCGTCCCAATCCCTGTTTATCAGACGCTTCCATTCTCTACTGTGACACGGTAATTTCTCAGGTGCCTAGAATGTAATTCCAAATAATTCTCCTCTCAAGAATGGTAGGTGGTGGTAAACTTTCCCTAGTTCTTTCATACCTGAGAACGGTCCTTTGTCACCATGTCACACAGGAAAGGTGCTCTGGCTTGGAAGTGACAGCGGAGTGAGAGGGGGGATCGATTTATAAGTGAGCTTTGCAAAAGCTGCTCAGATATTTCTGCCTGGCATGAAAGCCAGTCCAGAGGTGTGCCTGGGAGAACTCAGAGGGTAACGTGAGAGGCGTGGCCCAATGACGGGCAGATTAGCGGTGACCACATGCATAGGTAGGGAGCACTCACTGGAGACAAAAGAAGGCTGGAGACACAGAAGCTGAGCCAGGGCCTTGAAACAGGAAGAGGCATATTGAAATGCCCTGAGAGCGAAGGGAGGTGGCCAGGTGAGGAGGGCTGCTTCCAAGTTGTGTGACAGCGAGGGACAGCGTTGCAGAGCACAGCCGCTGGCTGCCGTCGCTGCTGCAACCTGACCAGTTGCACCCTCATCGTTGGGCAGGGTTGTAGCCGTTCTTTGCATCAAGATTAGAGCTCTTTTATGCCAACCATTGTTGGACGTGAGAAACGGGGATGCTGGTGGCCAAAGCTGCTTCCTGTGCTTGATGCGTAGAGCCATGGTTCTGCTTCTTAGCCTGCCATTTCACCTCCACAACCTGTCTCAAATCCTTTCCTTCGGCCTTCGCTGCCACTGCCCACATGAAGCTGTCACCACCGGAGAGTGACCTCCCAATGGAACTTCCTGCCCTTGGTCTCCCCCTCCCTCCCTTCTTCCACCGCCATTCTGTCATTGTCACCAGCAGAAATGGTATCCTGAAAAACAGATGAGTTATCTCCCTCTGGTCCTGGCTAAAGATTCCCAGACTTCCCTTTGGCCTCCAGATAACTCCAGGAGGCCACATCTTGAACAGCGCCTTATCAGCCTTTCCTTCACTCCGTCCACAAATATTATCGAATGCCTGTTATGTGTGGAGTGCTGCTCCAGACCCAAGGGTCATAGCAGTGAGACGATGTGAAAACCCCTGCCCGCAGGAAGAGTTTTCCTGAAGAAGATACACAAAAAAGACCTATAAACTATGTTCACACGTGCTAGTAGTGTTGAGCGGGAGAGAAAAGGAGGGTCGCTAGGAAATGGTGGCAATGGAAGAGTCACTAGGAGGTACCCTCTGCGTGTAACTCTGATGGAAGCAAACTTGGGCCAGGGGGTATCTCGGGGGACTGTGCACACATGCAGGGGGCCAGGGAGCAGGAGGTGTTGACTCCTGGCAGATAGGGTCCTGCAGGGTTGTAAGCAAGTATGCTTTTACTCTTCTGGTTGCTGTTGTTCATTTTGAGATTATAGAATAATTAAGATTTCTCCTTTGTGTCTCCCCACTCTAAGCCCTCTTGTTGACCCCTCCCCACTCCTGAAAATCTGTATCATCTTTTTCATCGATTGTTATTGCATGTATATGTAGTGTGTGTATGTGTGTGTGTGCGCGTGTGTGTGCGTGTGTGTGTTTGTGCGTGTGTGTGTGCGTGCGTGTGTATGTATGTGTGTGTGTATTGCGTGTGTGTGTGTGCGTGTGTGTATGTGCGTGTGTGCGTGCGTGTGTGTGTGCGTGCATGTGTGTGCGTGTGTGTGCGTGTGTGCGCGCACACACACTCCTAAGTGTAACCTGTGGAGTACATGTCCTGTGGAGGACAATGTTACTTGTCCTGTGTCTTCAGGGCTGCTCATTCTGCACTAGACAGCCAGTTACTGTGTTCTCCCCTGGGGAGGGCCATCTCTCTGGCGTTACCTGCAGTTCTTTGTGTAGAGTTGAGGCCTTATGGGCTTTTTTCCATGCAGTGTGGCATGCCTGTTAGTATCCTCTTTGTTTAGTTCATGTTTGGGCAGTCATGTTGGTGAGACTTCACAGGTATAGCTTCTGGTATCACTAGGAGACAGAGTGTCATTGAGCTCCCTGACCACTGGCTCTTGCTATCTCCCCGCCCCCTCTTTCATAGTGCCCCCCCCCCCGAGCCTGAGGTATAGGGGTGTTTTGTAGGTGTAAGCTTCTTCTCTTACCGAATGCCATGTGAAGTGATGAGGCGGAGAGAGGGGCACAATCTGATTCTGTCCCCGGCTGTCCCCCTCCCGTCACATTCTAGCCCAGACACACCAAGGAGTCTTTGCTTGTGTGTGACAGGTCTCACTGTGTTGGGCTAGAACTGGCTATGTAGACGAAGCTGACCTCAAACTCACAGAGGTCTACTGCCTGCCACTGCCCCCCTCCCCAATGCTGGGATAAAAGGCGTGCATCAGCACGTCCTGGGTGTTTCCTTTGAAGCACATCTATCAATTCCCAATAGCTCTGCCTTCCTTGAGGGCAACAGGACATCTTTCATGATCTGCAATTCCCGGCAGTGTCTGCCCACAGTAGACTCCGTGTAAGCAAATAAAGGGATGGGTGGATATGACAAGGGAGACTTTTCAAAAAGGAAGAAGAGCTCACAGGTTTTTTAAACACTTTAAAGGTTGGTCCATGGCCCACAAAGCCTTTCTTACCCTACTCAGTTGTCTTTGCACACGGCTGACAGGGGATGAATCCCCCCAGCTACAAGGTAGCACCTGTCCCCAGAGTTCTAGGGTGTTGACCCTGTTTTCAAATACCATATCCAGTAACCTGATAGGCAGAATGTCCTGGCTTTGTTTTGCCGTGGCCCTTAACAGAACACCTGCCTGTGTTCTGGCAGGACCTGGCAGAGCAGGAATGTTCTCGTAAGCAAATCCATCTATCCATGTGTTTGAAGAGCCCTCAGATCCTTCAGAGAGTGCCAGCTGCTTGACTTTTTTGAGCATATGTAGTCACTTGATAATGCCTGAGAGAGGTGAGGGAGGCCCGCCGGCCATCCATCCAAGTGCTAGCGCCTTCTGGAAAGAACGGAGCCCCTTGCTCCCTCCCCCTGTGATTCCTCACTGCACAAAGTTTCATGTTCAAGCTGCCGAAAGGGACGGGTTCTCTGTGACGTAGCAAGGTTTGAACTTTCAAGTAGAAGGGGGGTGAGAAACAGCTCGAAGAGGCCAACCTGGGCCAATCTGCCTCCCCTGCCTGCCTGTGTCCTCTGTGGTCCCCAGGGCCAAAGGCCTCCAGTTCAGAGAGGGAGCCCCACCTGAATGCTGTCACCTCCCCTGCAAGGTTTGTCTTGGCCAGTGTGGTTAATGAGAGGAAGGGAGAGGATCAGAGAATACCTGTGAGCTAGGACACTGGGAAGGGACATTGGCTCCTGGCGCATTTCGAACCCAGCATGCTGCTTCCATCCAGTCTCACTGCGCAGGCTCTCCTTCCAAGTCGGCACCTTCACCCTCCTTGTCACTTCTCTATTCAGAGGACAGAGAAGTTTCTTATAACACTGTCTTATCAAAAAGCAGCTATGCTTGCCCAGGCCTCGTAATCCCAGTGCTCAGGAGACTGGGGCTGGAGGATTGCTGTTAGTGTGAAGTCAGCCTGGGCACCATAGCAAGACCTTGTCTCCAAAAAAATAAAGAAAAGGAGAAAAGCCCCAAAATCATAATATTGCATCATCGACTTCCAACAGCCTTTGCGTGTAGCGCGCACCCCCATCACTTCCGATTTCATTAAACCGTGCGTTTAATAAGAACAGCCGCCCCCAGGTGATTGGCGAGGTGGGCCACAGTGAACAAAGCCAGGGATTACTGTGTCCTCTCAAGGCCAGTCATTCATTTCTGTCCGTACTCTTTGGCCAGCATCCCTCCACCCCGGATTTGTACTCTGGTCCACGAAGCCTGTCTCAGAGCCTCCTGGTTGTTCCTGTAAGATGAGAAAGCACTTGGTAATCTGGCAGCACGAGTGTGCGATGGCGCGGTGTGCGCTCGTGCTGAGCAAGCGCCATTAACTCCGACGTCCTCTCAGCACCATGTGGCCGCTCTCTCGACAGCGAGCGGGCTGATGGGGTTTTTAGAGAGCTTATGCAGAGAAGCGAAGGGCCTCAGACAGAAGGCCACATTCATATCTAATATCGAACCATCCCTTTTCATGACAAGCTCAGTTTGCAAACGAAATCTAGTATCAGGCAACCGGAGTATCATTTCCACAGTTAGAACAGTTCTTCACACGGCGCAAGAGTTCAAATCCCCACAGCCATGGTGAGGCCCGGGTGCCAGTGTGAATAAACAACAATCCCACTGTGTGCAGATGGGGCCCCTCTGAGGTCCCCCAGGAACAAACCCACTGAGTGCAGATGGGGCCCCTCTGAGGTCCCCCAGTAACAAACCCACTGAGTGCAGATGGGGCCCCTCTGAGGTCCCCCAGAAACAAACCCACTGAGTGCAGATAATGGAAAGCAGTGAAACATTAATACTTCTAAGATTTTGTCCCAAGCAGCTGACAATGTCTGTGCATGCGAGAATCCATGTTGGTGCCTGCACAGTCAGCATCTGAAAGGGAGAGTTGGGACCTCTTGTGTTTGAGAAAGAAGCCATCAAAATGACTCAAGAAGAACAATGCAGCCGTGATGTCAAAGAGCAAATGAGTCCAGGTGGCCAGAGGATGTTAGGGGCAGGAGGACGGGAGGTGCTAGAGCCATGGCCATGTTTATAAACACAAAGATTTGAGGGGAGACCTCAGACTGTGAGCTCAGGACCACATCGCTGGATCCTGTGAGGGTGACCCTCCAAAATGGCCCCACTTGGGGAAAGAGCAGGGGCATGTTGTTCTCCCGAGCTGTGGGAGCACAGGAGAAGCTTGAGACCAGACTGGGGAATGGGTATTTTTCAAAATATAACCATGATGCATTTAACTGAGGTTCTATCTGTGAAAGGAACACTAGCTGAACATCCAGACTGCATTGAAGGTTTGTTGAGGAGCTACCAGGTCTGCAGGACAGCCTATGTGTGTCCTGGCCTCTGTGTGGTTGGGTGAGAGCTGGTCCCAGTCCCTGTCCACTTGTCGCTCTCAGCCAATTGTAGAGTCTAATAGCCTGCTTTTCAGCCAAGCTGCTCTTGACACGTTTCCGTTCCCTCAGTACATGGCACTGTTCATATATTCCCCAGACTCTGCATGGTCTGGAGAGAGAACACATGAAGAGGAGGAGGAGGGTGGGAGGTGGGTTGCCGCAGGATAGGAGGTAGCAAGCTAGGAAGTTACATCAAAGCTGACCACGTGGCCCTTCTGGTCTGGCCCGGTCATCGTCCTGCATAGACTGAGGTGTGGCTCCATCCCATGACTACAGCTATCCAGGAAGGAGGCCCACCCCAGCAAATGTGGCGTGCCAATTCAGGTTGTCACAACTGCTATGTCCAAGTCTTGGGCGGAGCACTGGAAAAATAGGATTGACCCAAATGACCAGTTAAACTTTCCATTGGCAGAGACTGAATTAAAAGTTTAAAAGAAAAGAAACATTTCCATTTGAGGAGTTTGGTTTTTAATGAAATAAAACAATACTGACATAAGATCCACAGAGTCATGGGAAAGTGGTTAACTGAATTCTGTGGTGCTGTTCTGGGCACTTGGTACCAGGTTAAAGCCCTGAGATGAATTTGGGACATCGTAGCTTCTCCCAGAGAAGCCTGTCACGCCTCTGAGCTGCAGGCCTCTTCAGATCTCGCCTCCAGTTCCAGGGGTTCCCAGCAGGAGTCAGAACAAGGGAGACTCGTACAGACTCAGACTGTGTGGCTCCAGAAACGCTGTAAACTAAGAATTTTATCTACTGTATTGTGCAGTGAAGAGTTGCTTCAAAGAACGCAAGTCCCAGTGTGTGGCACCCTCTCTTCCTGAAGTTGGCTGCTTCTTAGCCAACCCCTGGGAGCAGATGATACACATTTGAATCAGACATTTTTTTGAGAAGTGAGTGCAGCACAGGCGTGTGTTACATAACACGGAGGGAGAATCTGGGCTGGAACACAGGCGGAAGTGAGCACCACCGTGGCGTGGCGTCAGGGAGGGTTTGTGACTAGTTCAGATCTGTGATGCAGCCAAGTGAGTTCCAGTGACTTTCTGATTTCCGAGTTTATTGGAGTTTGGAGATGTGGCTGAGTAGATGCCGGCCCCAGCCCCTGGCCCCTGGCCCCGTCTGTCTGGAGCACCTTGGGAAAGGGCTGCAAGCGCTGTACCTCCCTTTGCCTCCGGATCCCTGCCTGGTTCCTAGCTCTTCAGTACTGGGAGGAGGATTTGGGCTCCTTGGTGTCAGGCAATACCCAGCAGAAGATGGCAGTCCCATACTGAGCTCTGACCTCTCCCAAGGCAAGGGACAGCCTGACCTGGGTGAGGTTATTGGTTACATTGAAGGTCTGCTTGAACACGGCCACAAGAATGTGTGGGTGTTATCATCTCCGGAAATTACAAAGTCGGAGAATAAACTTCCTGTGAGAGCTCTAACAAACAAGTGACCGAAATTGGTGTCAGCAAGGAGACCAAGGCTGGGCCCCGCTTCCAAAGAGAACAACTAAGAATCATCTGCCAACCCAGAAATGCATGTTTCCCACAAGGAGAACAGGACACACAACTTCTGGTCAGGCGACCTGGTTCTGACCAGGATTAAAGATGGCTGCGTTGCATGTGTGTGTCTTCCTTCCTAGTGACAGCCCCAGTTTCATGCTATCGCTTACAGCTGTTGTTCCTGTAAACAGGCAGAAAAAGAAAATAATTAGGCAAGGGGGAGAGAGAGTACCTGAGAGTAGTTGGGAAGGGGTCACACTCAGTGTGGTATTTCCTGTGCTGTCACGTGACCGGCTGCGCTCAGCCTCCCACAGTGTGCAGTGTGAGAACGTGGGCTAGGGGCAGCTCCTGCATAGGGGCAGGAAGGTCTCAGATGATAGATGGCCTGCCCTAGGTCAGCCATAAACAAAGGCTCCGAGACGACACCCTGCCCACCTGTCAAAAGTTCCCAAGCCTCAGAGCACTAGGACGGTCACCAGGCCAGATGATGCCCAGGCCTGCGGGCATGTGGGCACGTCCCAGACACCATGCACAGGCGTGGTGAAAACCACAAAGGTCCC
Source organism: Alexandromys fortis (assembly GCF_014885135.2). Lineage (NCBI taxonomy): Eukaryota > Metazoa > Chordata > Mammalia > Rodentia > Cricetidae > Alexandromys > Alexandromys fortis. The sequence continues at coordinate 1,177,844 of NW_026067910.1, read as the reverse complement.
AAATAGATCGTGTATGTCCTGCGAATAGAAGCCTGCTTGCTCGTGTTCCGTGGGGTATTTGTGTGTGTGCTTTATTCACAGAGAGGCTTCCTTTTTCACTGTGTGTGTGTGGATATCGATGCATGTAAGTTCAGGTGTCTGCCAAGGCCAGAGCTTTCAGATCCTCTGGAGCTGGACTTACAGGCCGCTGTGAGCCGCCCAGTGTGCATGCTGGGAACCGAGCTCGGGATCTCTGCCCGAGCAGGACACTCTCTGAACCGCTAAGCCATCTCCTCCACGCCTGTATTTTTATCTGTTCAACTGAGGTATAATTTGCATGTAACAAATTTTCCTTTTACAATATACTTCCATGCATTCGGACTAAGAGCCATGTCAGTACATACATGCTACATGGGCATCACAGACTGCAGCCTGTGGGCCAAGCCTGGCGCCCAACCTGGCTTTCTTTTAACCCGTTTCAGTGGCATAAAGAAAGCAAAGCTTGCATTAGCCCACACAGACAAAAATATTTGCCGTGGGCCCTTCGCAGGAAGAGCACGGGCATTTGACACGCCCCTTCCCCCACCTTTCACTCGTGCCCCCTACCCCGCAGCCACCACTGGTCTGCTTTCCACCACACGGTCTTTTTCCTTTCGAGAGCCTTCCATAAATGAAGCCATCCAGTATGCCGCCTTTTGTGTCTGGCTTTTCTCTTTTGCAGGCTTTGAGATTCCCTGTCCGGGCTTCTGCATCTAGGAGTTCTTCATTCCTTTGTTCCGTCCTCTCTGCATGGCGTGACAGCCGCTTAAAGGCAGGGTTCTCCTGCCGAGAGGGTGGATGGCATCCTCCTCCTTTAACCACGGGCAGCCTGGCGGTCAGGGCCTGGCGCCCAGGAGTGCCCACTTCTCACGGCCTCTTGTCTTTGCAGGTATGAACAACCGGGAGGTGCTGGAGCAGGTGGAGAGGGGCTACCGGATGCCCTGCCCACAGGACTGCCCCATCTCCCTGCACGAGCTCATGATCCACTGCTGGAAAAAGGATCCGGAAGAGCGCCCCACTTTCGAGTACTTGCAGGGCTTCCTGGAGGACTACTTTACGGCCACGGAGCCCCAGTACCAGCCAGGGGAAAACCTGTGAGCACCTGCTCTTCGGAGACCTCTCGCCAGAGGCCTCCCCACCCCTCCCCATTAGCTTCCAGTTCCGTAGCCAGCTGCCCCTGAGCAGCGAGAACCGTCCAGGATCAGATTGCATGTGACTGAAGCCGACGACCTTCCACGGCCTCATTAATGACACTTCTGTCCCCAGTCCGAACCTCCTCTGTGAAGCATCCGAGACAGAACAGTGTTGTTTCTCAGACTTTGGAAATGCATTGTATCGATGTTATATGTCAAAGGCCAACCTCTGTTCCGTGTAAATAGTCGCTCCCGTGCCAACAACCCTAGTGCTTTCCTTTTTTAAAAAAGAAAAAAAAAATGCAAATCCTATGTGATTTTAACTCTGTCTTCACCTGATTCAACTAAAAAAAAAAAAGTATTATTTTCCAAAAGTGGCCTCTTTGTCTAAAACAATAAAATTTTTTTTCATGTTTTAACAAAAACCGATCAGGACAGGTGTTTGTTTTTTTTCTTTTTTATACATGAGTATATATATATATAAACATGTTCCTGTACATACACCATGTGGGTGCTACCATGGAGACCGTGGCCCACAAAGGCCGCGTAGTTACAGGACCAGAGGGAGGATCGCTGCAGAAACCTGCATCTCCGCACGGGTGTCGTGTTCCGAAAGCCGGTGGCCTCATTTTTTGACTTCTACACAGCATGAAATTCCCCCCTTCCTTTGGATTGCACTTTTCGGTTCCTGATCGTACCTGTAGGTTACTGTTGGTGTGACTCTTCTCAGGTCCCTGAGCTGAGTTCACACATCTCGGGACCGGCTTTTGCTCCGGCGTACTGTGACCTGTTCTTGAGACTTGAAAGAGAGCACATTTAAGCAAGCAGACGGTCCTGCCAGGAGAGCGCGAGACGGAGACCACACAGACTTCCTGTATAAATATGAATGCTGAAGTGTTTCAAATGTTCTTCTTTTATTTAATAAATCTTGTAACCACATTTAAATGGTCTAAAACCCATATAGCATTGTAGTCACGGCAACCTACTAAAACTACTTTCTCATGCAACTAAAACTTACGGGGAAGGCAAGGGTGGGGGGGGGTTGTACATGTCCCATTGTAAAGTAAGTGTTCGATGTCCTGTACTGCTAATGAATGGCTCTCCGTGTCCAGAGTACTCCAGTCAATAACTATGCACTACTTTACATTTCATGGGGGTGCACAAAAAAGAATTACATTTTTAGTTGCTCTTTGTACCAACCTTGAATTACATATGTTTAACAACAACAGAGCGATTCCTATTTCTATTGAGTTTTTTAATACTGAATAGCAACTCGGAAGTCTTAATTCCTTTTTTTGTTGATGATTTATTTGTGAGTTTACATTTTTAAATTGTTTAACTTTCTTAATTTAGTAATTAAAGAGAGCATTTTACATTTGAAACAATTGGTTCGTTTGTGTACGTCACAGGAGGTCCCCAGGCGCTCTGTGGCATAGCTGTCCCGCACCAGATGGGGAGAAGCACCTGGTGAATTGGGCCATTGCTCAGTGATTTCCAAATGACAGAAACATGAGGAACATCTGGAGATGCTCCCCCACCAAAAGGCAAAGCGATTGGCTGGTTCCGAGAGTTGTTACAGCAGAACTGGGCGTGCCCGAGCACTGTAGCTTACCTGACCCTGTCTCTAAGTGGAATGAACTGGGCTTCCCTTGTAGAGTCCTTCCTGACCTCAAGACATAAATCCGTTTCCAAGCACCCCTCTACTTGTATAATAAACTTGCTCAGCGGGAGACAGTGGTGCGAGGGAAGGGAGGTGGGTGGGCCAGGTGACGGCCCAGGCCTAGCTCTACCATCATTCCCTGAAGAATCTTGAGCAGCCGCAGGCACCTCAGCTGCAGGAGGATCAGTGCGGAGGAGGTGCAGGTGCATGCCAGCTCCTTGTAGCCTTAACTTCTTAAGACGCCAAGGTCACTGGTGTCGGATGGAGCCACGCAGGAAGAAAAGGCTTTTATTGTTGCTGAAATAACACTTACCTTTCAGAAAGGATTTTTAGCATTTGGGGGGAACATATGAAACATTTTAAAATCAAAACTGTTATTTTGGATATGAATACCCTTGACAGAATTTCAGACTTGTTAGGTACAATTTCTATCATGTCGGATGACTCATTAACAGGTTCTAGAATTTTTTTTAAAGATAATGATTTTCAATCCTTACTTCACTTGAGGTAATTTGCAAATATTCTCTGGAGGATTTTTGTTTTGACTTACTGAAAAATCTGAAAAAGAAACTTTTAAGCAGAAATTCTTTGAGGCAAAAACTATTTCCTTCTCATTTCATCAAGTGAGTTGATTGTGGATTCTTGTATATAAGGAAAAACTAAAGACAGACATAAGTCATCTCGAGGGCACACTTCTGAGATCAGAACCCCGGAACATTCCAGAATGTGGGTAGAAGAAATGCAATCAGGAAGAAGTCAGGCAAGGATCTAGGTTTTTCCAAGTGTCTAATGAACTAGTCCCGTGGTCACCTCTAGGGACTTCTGATTCACCCTAAGGTCACCTCTTGGTGGTCACAAGAAGTAGGGGTCAGGGAACTGCACCTGCTCGCTGTGAAGGAGGGGAAAATGTTTTTGTGATGGGGGGGGGGATCTTTGTTGCTGTTGTTTTTCTTCAGTGACCCGGAATGAAGAGGTAAGTACTTGCTCTCGAGGAGAGCCACCAACTAGCGTTGCTCAGCGCACAGGATGCCTTCCCAACCAGCGATTTTCACTTCTGAAATAATCAAATACGAAGCTGACTGGAGAAGTCCATTTTCCTAGCCCACGAGTAAAGGTCGATAAAAGGATCCCTCTTCTCTTCATTGATGCTGCACCCCAAACAGGCAGCGTCGAGTTACCTGATAGGGCCCTGATAGGTGCCAGGTCCCGTGTGTCAGAGCGTCAGCCGCACAGACTTTCAAGGCCCTGCCGTGGTGGGAACAGGTGCTTCCATGGGGAAAGTCAAGGGGAACGATGATCCCACAAAGCCTGACACGTGACTCGAGATTCCGGTGTTTACTCACCTGGAGACAGATAGGAATCCTTCTGTGGCTAATTCTTGGCAGCCGAGGATTTTTCTAGCAGCGCCAGAGCTGCAGAATTTTTATCTGCGATTTCCCACGGGCCTGTAACAGTGTCTGCCATGTTAACTGGAACGGCTCTTTCATGGGAAGGTAAGATTCTCGGCAGCATGCTGGGGAAAAAAGCACCATAGATTCCTGTAGAAGAGATGCTGCCTCTATTGTTGGCTGTGACGCAGAACAAGAAAACGCACGGGGCAGGCGTTTGTTTCCTAACAAGCTGTATTCAAGAAAAAAAAATGGTGTTTGATCAGTTAGTTCTGAAAGAGATTTTAATAGAGTCAGATGACTTTTGTTGGCTTGCTTTCCACTGCATGTAACATACACTGTGAGATTCAGTTAGGCTGATGTCAAAAACCTGTTTTCTGGAGGGAAGGAGGTTGGCTTTGATCCTGGAGGGGACAAAAGTAGCTCAAGCAGCTTCTTTATCTATATTTTTTTAAAAAAAAAATTCTCAAGTGTAGGTTCTAACTCCATAGAACATGATGAAAAATAATGCCTGTAGTATCTTAAATACCAAATGAAACTTCATAATTAGTATTTATATTACTATTCAGAGACGCTTTATAACAAACATCCAAACCATTCCTCCTCTTTACCCAATGCAAAATAGAATCCCACGAGGAAGACATGAGGAGGACCAATGTATCCTTACTTTAAGTGGAAGCTCAGAGCTAAGGGCTAGAGCACCTGCCTTGCAAGCTGAGGTCCTGGGTTCATCTCCAGCACCCTCCCTGCCACACCAATCTAGAGGCTGAAATACAAATTGGTGGTTTTGTGGTTTTGCAGGAACAGCCCTGTAAGAACGTAACGCTTGACAAGGGACTGCTCTCCCACCGACTAGAAGACCGTGCTTCTCTCTGAAGTACCCAGAATGCACGTCACCGTGCGCTTCACACCACCAGGTGCGCTTCTCGCCACCAGGGTGTTCGGTGCACTGCTCTTCTGTGGATGTGTTTTCCGGCGCAGGCCGAGCACTCCTCGAGACCAGGAACTGCGTGGTATTTTGATTTTACTTTTCTGCACCTTGAACAATGATGGGCTTCCGGCCGATGCGGGGCTGATGCATGGGTGGATGGTTAGATGGATAGTACCCGCCAATCAGTGGGGTGATGGCTTGCCTTCCGATGGCTTTCTTATCCGAGAGCCAGGGGGCTGTACTATTCTGCCTCAGCACTAACCCTGCCCGTTACAGTGTGCAGTTATTAGTCTCCAAGATAACTGTGAAAGCTCGAGCTGCAGCCTGAACCAGGCACAACCAGTGGTTCCTCACCTTCCCCCGGGGCCTCGCCCCAACACCATGGGTAGAAACTCAAACTTCTTAAAGCGTGCTAGCTGACTGCACAGAGTAAGAAGTCACCAAGTGTGGCCCAGGGGAGGTCCTATTTGAATTTGATAATTTTATGAAAACTCTTTGTTCCATTTCCCAAGATAACCATCTCTTTGTTTTCATATAAAACTGTTTCTCCAAACCAGGCGTGCAATGTCCCCAGCCAGTGGCTTGTAGTATCCCTGTTGCAGCACATGACCAAGTACTTCCAGCCTGTGTGAGAAGCACTGTAGGAAGTGGAGGCTTGCTTGTGTGTGGAGACTGAACGTGCGAAGGGTATCATTGCCCCCTCTCGTGAGGCTTTTCTGACTTCCCTTCCCACTGAGCTGAAAACAGCCTCGTGTCTGAAGGGGAGAAAAGGCAAGAGAGAACTTGATGGAAAGGAAAAGGCAAGCCACCCAGAGCCTCCTGGAGGGAGATCAGATCAACCTCCTTGGCCCGGATGTCACAGGTAGGAGATGGAGGGATGGAGACCTTTGGCAAAGGAGAAGAAGCCTAGGCTTGGAAGAGAGACGTTCTGGGCCACCGCTCTCTGGAGAAATGTGATGAAGGCAGAGATGACGGTGGGTACACGTGAGTGCTGGTGATTATGCCTCACTTCAGACTTCTGGTGTATGCTCATTATGAGCTTGACCATGTGCCCCCAAAACTCAAAAGACATACAATTAACATTCACAGCCCAGTGAAGACGGAGGCCCAAAGGACCCACTGCAATGAGCTGTCTGTAGAGGGGAAGCCAGTGTCAGCTCTGCGTGGGATCTGCAGGGCACCACAGCCAGCGCTCGGTGAAGGTGGCCTAGGTATTGCAGTGTAGGGACACTTCTTGCCTTTCAGGGTGACACCTGCTTTGAACACAGAAGTATGAATCCAAAGAGAAAACAAAGCAGTTGCATTAAAACTCTCTCTTTCTTTCTCTCTCTCTCTCTCTCTTTGTACTTTCTAAAAAGCGAGGTGGTGACACCATTTAAGGACAGAGGGTAAGACACTTTTGGCGTTTGTTTTTTTTTTTTTTTCCTTTGGGAGATTCATTGGTTTGTTGGTGTGTGTGTGTGTGTGTGTGTGTGTGTGTGTGTGTGTGTGTGAGTGTGGGCAAATCCTTACCTGTCTCCTTGTTTGAGATGGAGTCTCTTGTTTGCCACTGGGTATACCAGGCCAGCTGGCCTGAGAGCTCCCAGGAAGTCACCTGCCTGCCTCCCACCTTGTGCTAAGAATGCTGGGATCACACAAGTGTGCTTCTGTGTCCAATTCTCATGGGTCTAGAGGTCCAAATTCAGTTTCTCGTGAATGCATAGCAATTCACGCATCAGGTCATCCCTCCAATTCCAAGAATAAGTTCCAGGCAGGATGTTGATTCCAGGTTCCTGCTGGAGTGTGGCTGGGAATGGAGAGCACAAGCATCCAAGAACTGCCAGCCGAGGGTTTGTACCAACTTGGTACCTCCCCTTGCGGCAACCGATAGAGAGAGCTCCCCTATTGGTGTGCCCATTTTTCTGTACCTGCTAGCCACACCGTTTCACTTGCTGCGTCGGACAAGGTGTAAATTCCTGGAAGGTACTACTCAGTATCACAAGGTGTTCTGGTTGTTTTGTTCTGGATATTGCTCTTTTAGTTAATTATCTAGTGCTTGCTATGTAATAACCGGAAGCAGGAGAGGATGCAAGGAGTACTATTCAGATAGTGTTTTAATGGAAAGCACACATGCGACACTGTGGGGACACAGCATGAGAGATGTCTGTCTGTCTTTCCTTCTCTTTTTCTTTGCGTGTGTTTATAATGGATTCACCTAAGCCTGTCACAAACTAAATCCAAGCATGTGGGTCCTTTTCGTTTAATATTTTCAGACACCCCCAGGAGATAAATAAGCACTGGAGGGTGTCAGGAGGGAAGTCAAGCCTCTGGAGATTGGGCTCTGGAACCCCAGCCACTGTAAACGGAGCCGGAGGTCTGTCAATCCCAGAGAGTGCGCTAGGAGATGGTTCGCGCGTGACAGCCGCTGCCTAGAGAATTAGAGAACGAATAACAATGCTCTCTGGTAAATTAGCCATGTTGCACTGTGCACAACATAGTGATGGAGAGGACTCTTACAGCGGAATGATAATTTGCCCGCATCCTTAACATAAAATGCATTGATTTTTTTTTTTTTACTTTGATAGACTTCTTGATTTTAAAACATGGGCAGCTCCAGGGGCGCTCAGCAAAGCACCGTCGTGAGACGGTTAGGAAGTGGAGGAGGAAACGGTGCAATCAGCAAAAAACCTTCGTGAGCCACTTCACCTCCCTCCTCTCACCTGTGAATATCAGGAAATATTTGTTTGTACATTCCTGAAGGCCTCGGAGTGAAAACGCGAGGCATTCATCATTGTCTTTGCTATCGCTAAACCGTGACCTCCCCGTGTTGGAGGGCAGAAAAGCGAGGCTTCCTTCTGTCCGCATTCGTCTGTTCTGATTCAAACAGTTCCTGTGTTTTGAATAGCAGAGGGAGGATGGAAACGGAGCAGAGCTGTACTTAAAAACAGCAAGCCAAGAACAAAAGCAGCGCGCGTGCAGCCAAAGGGGACCTTGGAAGATACATAGATGAAACAAAACGCTGCGCTTGGCTGAGAGTCTGTTTTCGAAAATGCAAAATGGAGAGCAGCGTTGCTCCAACCGGAAAGGTTCCTCAGTCTCCCATTCGACTGAAATAAAAAAAGGGGTCCTGTAATCTGCTCTGACAGTCAGAAGCTGCCCTGCTGCTCTGAATTATGATATTTGCTCTCGACTAATACAGATTTTTCCAAAGCAGGGCAGCATTTGTAGCTAGAGCGTGCCCTGCCCTTCGGCAGAGCACAGCCATGCCAGTCAGTCTCACTGATGCCTTTCCTCCTCGTCCCATCCCCCACACCCTTCCGCTTCTTCATGTTCCAATCACCACCATTTCCGTGCCGTCCTTTGTTTGCTTGTCTGGTCTCCCTTCCTAGGGTCCCTATTAATTTAGTAAAGGCAGACTTTTTTCTTTTAAAGAAAAATTCTCACTATCCATCCTGGGGCTGACCTCAAACTCAAGGTCTCCCTGCCTTAGTCTTCCAACTGCTGGCGTTTGGGGCGTGGGCCGCTATGCCTAGCTAAAGCCTTAGGTCTCTACCCTTCAAGGCGAACCTGCGGCTGCTGGACTATCCTGAGGAGGCGTCTGTGGGAGACCTGCCCTGTCTCCTCTGTATGCTTGCCTGTCTCAGAAATCTGAACTCTGTACCTCATAAATCTCAACCCTTCTCTTCTGGACTCCCATTTTCGGCAGGCGAAGGGCCTTCCCTGACCCCACTTCTCCTCCCCGTCCCACCCCAGTCCCCAGCCCTGCCATTGACCTATGATTGATCAGACACCCAGCTTTAGACCTGTGTCTCCTGCCACTTGCTACCCATCAGCTTTATGCAAATAGAAAAGGCACCCTTACCTCCACATGCTTTGCTGCCGTCTGCCAGGAAATAGCTACAATAAATATGCAAAGGGATAATGACTCAAATGTGAATGCCACCCCCTCAAATTGTGCAGTACAAACCGGCGCAACTCCGTGTGTCAATCCCGCCGCGTGAACTCGCCAGCGCTGTCCCGAAACCCTGCAGAGACATCCTAGCTTCGGTAGATCAGCCTTGCCTGGTTAGAGCTTTAAAATCGAAGCGTTTCAGCCATGATCAGAAACTGTAGAGAGATGGTTTCTACAAGAGACAGTCCCTGGGTAGCAGTGCCTGTAACAGTGCCAGACGCCAAGGACTTAGCCAGAGTTTGGACTCTAGTGTCCAAAAGTAGACAAAAGCATCCAAGTTTTTTTGTCAAACCTGACTGTGAGGGTCCCAGGGCAGGGACTGTGCTCAGCCAGGGTCACCATCACCCCTCTCTCTGTCTCTGCTTGTCCCATTGGTTTGCCATCCAGCCCCCTACTTCCTGGCAGTCTTTTACTACATAACAGATTTCCCCCCCCCCCCAAAAAAAAACTTCATGGCAGAGCTAGAAGCAAGTCGTGTATTTTGCTCAGAGAGCTGCAGCTGGGGAGGCTCCTGGGGACCACTGGCCTCTCCTCCCCAGAGCAGTGCTTGGGGATCTCTTGAGACAGAGAGCTCGCTAGCTGCTGTCCCTAGCTGCTGAGCAAGAACCCAGCTGGGGCTGTGGGTGAGGACTTGGGCTCCCAGGTGGCCCGTGGGCTGGCTCACACAGCGGGGCCCCATGCTCAGACCTCCGAGCTGACTCACGGCAAAGCAGAGACAAGCTACACCCACGGAGTCCTAACTTCACGTTTCTATGCAAAAGAAATGGCTGAGGATTCTAGCCACGAGACTTGAGATTGTCTTGCAGCGGCCCATCACCAGAACATGTAGGCTGGCCCAGCTCTCCCTGATGCCGCCCCCACTGTGCCTAAGGACATGAAAACTGCATCTCCCAGACTGCCTTGCTGTTTAGACCACAACTGTGAATTGGGCTACACCAATCAGATGTATTGAGGAAGAGTTTGGAAGGCAGAAAGGCGGTGTATGCCAGGTCCCCGCAGCCTGTGTTTCTGTCCTACCAGGAAGCAAGGTCATGGAGCCAGTGATGTCTCCTCTCCAGTCATGGGTGTCAAGATTCAGTTGGTGAGGTGCCATTGGCTAGGCTCCACATTCTAACAGGCACTCAGAGGTGATGGTGGCAGTCCATGCCGTTCCTGGCTTCCTGGCTACCCTCTGGCCTTGTTTTGGCAGTCACAGTAACTGCAGCTCCAACAGTGGTTTTCTGTATCTCAACCTCCTGGTCTGTGCAAGAGGCCACAGGTCTACTGGCAGAGTGGCTTGCCTGGTGCCCTCTAGCCCTTCCAATAAGTCTGTAAGTTATTACATCTTTCTTCACTTAAACACCCACCTCCTGCGCTGACCCCAGGGAAGCCTCAACATTCTGTCTTTCCTAGCTAGCTTTCTCTCACTACTTATTCTTTTCTTTGGTTTTCTTCCCATGATGGGGATTGAACCTAGGGCTCACGTACACTAGGCAAGCACTCTCGGCCCACTTGTGGTCCTTTCAGTATTTACAGAGTAGCTACACATGTACCAACCAATGTCTCTCATGACTGAGAAACATCCATGAGATAAACAGATTTGCATCGTCCCTCATGGGAGACAAAGAGCAAGAACCAGCAAAACACACCCTTGGGGCCCTTGGCTTGCTTTCTTTTGGGTGTAAAGTTTTCTGGAAACACAGCCACACCCATCTGGTTCTGTCCTGTCAGAGCTGGCTTCACCCAGCGCTGGCTATGTTGAGCACTGATTGACCCAAGAACCCTGAAAATACTTACTTTATAGAAAGTGTTTGCCCATTCCTTCTTTAAGCAAGTACCCATTCCATCTTTAAGCAAGTTCCTGTGACCCCATCTGCAGGCAACTGTTCACTCTATGGATTCTGCTGAACTGTGGGGCAAGTGCCAAGTTCAGGGTTAAGCATCTCATGAACATCCTCTGGGCTCGTTCTCAACATCTCAGGGACATACTGTCATCATCACTATTAATCTTTTTTTGTTGTTATTTTGTTTTGTTTCTGTTTTTTCAAGACAGGGTTTCTCTGTCCAGCCCCTGCTATCCTGCAATTCAGTCAGCAAAGCTCCAACTCTGAGATCCGCCTATCTCTGCCTCCCTTAGGAGTCTGTTATTATGACCCCTGCTTTACTGGCAGGGACACAGAATTACAGCGAGTTGGGTTCAGGTGAATGATGACAACGCTTTTAACAGAGAGAGAAGATGCAAAGGAGGACCAGAAAGGACAGACTCACGGACGGGTGACTAGTGAGGCCCCTGCAGACCCATGCAGGGGGTTGGATCCTCTTGTGTCTTGCTACATGAAAAGTGAGGGCTTCAAATCAGTACAGATTTGGGATTCAAACACCATTCTGTCACCAACTAGCTGTGTGACTCTGGGCAAGCTATGTGACCTCATTGAGCCTCTTACTTAGCTTCTGGGTCCTCGTGTAGTAAAGTGGCCTCCGAGGAGAATAAGATGTCGTATGTGTGGGGCCTGGAAGCAGAAGCGGGAGATAGTGGCAGGGGGAGGTCAGCAAGAGAAAGAGGAATGAGAAAGGCTCATAGAGAGGAGACAGACAAAAGCCGGGTACGAGATAACATTTATTTTAAAAGGCAAATAAATAGATAAAAAGCCATCTGCAAACAGCAGTGCTTGGCACGTGGCAGAAGTTCGAGACATGCTGGCGGCTCGCCCTTCATTTCCAAACTCACCCTTTATCCAAGAAAATAATCTACAATCACGAGTTTCGTTGTCTCATTCTCTTGCTGACCCTCTTCACTGGAAGGGGACTATGCCTGAGAGATCTGCCTCGCCCCCTACCCCCCACCCCCAGCAGCAGGGTGGTCCTGGGACAGCTGCTGCCTGCAGTCTCGGTGGGGAGTCTCCCACGCTGCCTTGAACACTCTCTGGGGACTCATCTCCTCATGTGGGGCTAGTTCAAGGGAGTCCACTCACAGCAACTGGCCCCACTGTCTGTCCCTGTCTTCCGGCTTCATAAAATGACCCACACCTCCAGACTTGCTGTGCCCAGTCCTCTTTGTAAAGACTTTACTCACCCTTTAGGACCCTAACATCAAGAGACAGCTGTGCTTCTACAAGCACCGTGTACCTGGTTGCTGGTCATCCGACGGCATGCACCACTTCACCACCTGCCGGGGTGTCGGTCTGGGTCCTAGAGTTTCCTTCTGGCCTCCAGGTTCACCAAGAGTAGGCACACTTCAGACCCTCTGATATTACGCTGAGCTCAATCCAGTGACCGGAATCCTCAGTTGCCATCTGAGTTCCTTCAATATGAAGTATTATGCCAGCACAAGGCTTTTTTTTTTTTTCTAAAGTGGAAATGCATTTAGAGAATGCTTCACATTAAAGGGATGAAAAATCAAAGAACGCATTTTTGGCTAGAAGTTCTGAGTCTCAGAGATGCAAATAAATTGAAGACTTTTTTTTTATATTTTGTTTCCTGAATTGATTGGAACCACGACACTGGATTTGGTGCTTAACACTAAACTTTCTGGAACTTTCCGCTGGGTAGAAATGCTATCAGCCCTTTACTGTGTTAGGATGGCTGTAGCCTCCAGTTAAAATGCTACACCGGACAAGAACAGCTGGAACACGCAATGCAGGAGACTTCCAAGTCGATAGGGAGCCTGCAGCCCCACCCTCAGCTGAACCAAGAGGTACCCCTGACTTTAGGCTTATAAGGAGAGGGTGTGTGTATGTGTGTGTGTGAGAGAGAGAGAGACAGAGAGACAGAGACAGAGAGGGAGGGAGAGAGGGAGGGAGGGAGGGAGGGAGGGAGGGAGGGGGAGGGAGAGAGAGCGAGAGAGGGAGACAGAGAGACAGAAAGAGACAGAGAGACAGAGAGAGAGAGGAAGAGAGAGAGAGGAAACAGACAGAGAGGAAGAGAGAGAGGGGAGAGAGACAGAGAGAGGGGGAGAAGGAGGGAGGGAGGGAGAGAGAGATTGGATACATGGTCACTCAGGTGAAAGGTTCTATGGCTCCAGGTCAAGAAGAGCTAGTGGCTCCCTCAGGCAGACCGCGCTGAAGGGTTGGTTAGCTGCATTGTGCCAGCACGTAAGACTTTCCCATGGCAATCTTGACTCCAGATGTGGGCCTGGCAGCTGGTCTGGGGCCCTGGGCCTGGGGTTCATCCAGCTCCAGACACCCTCAGCTTAGTGACTACTCGGTGCCCAAATGTCCCATCCTCATCCCCCAGCTTGTTCTCATACCTCTCCCTCTGTGGCTCGTGCTTGCGGTCATAGGTCATAGATACATCAAGAACTTGTTCCGAGCCCTCTCAAATGAGGGAGAGACTCCCAATGGCTAAAATAAAGTACATTTTCTTGCACTGACCCCAACCCCTCCCAAACTTTCTGAAGAGCAAGCAAGCCAACCTCAAACCACAGATCTGGGCCTGCATTGGCATGACCTAAGTAAATCCCTACAAAGATTGGCCCAGGCCTTCCCTGGACCTGCTCACTCAGGCCTTTCTTTGGACAGGAAGCCAGAAACTTGTCTCTAACATGTGTTTTAGTCTATACTGGCTGCTACAACAGAAATGCCATAGGCCAAGCGACTTACAAGCAACAGGATATTGGGCTGGGAAATCCAAGATCCAGGCCTCAACAGGTTTGGTGTCTGTCCGGCCCTGCCACCAAGATGTCTGTAGACAGTTATCTTCAGTTTAAAACGTTCTTCTTCTCTGTCTGTGGTGACATCAGTACTTTCCTACTGATGTGCTAAAGCACCATGACCAAGGCAGCCTACAGAATGAATAATTCATTTGGGCTTATGGCTCTAGAGGGATGAGGGAATCATGGGAGGAGGTGGCAGACATGGTAGCGGGAATAAGTGAGTGCTCACGTCTCTAACAGCAAGCAGGAAACAGGGAAAGCAAACTGAAACGGCGCTGGTTTCTAAACCTCAAAGCTTTTCGCCAGTGATGTATCTCCTCCAATAAGGTCCCATCTCCTAAGCCTCTCCAGACAGGGCTACTAACTGAGGACCAAGCATTGAAATGAGTGAGACTGTGAGGGACGTCTTGCCTGCGTGTCTCTCTGTGTACTACCTATGTGCCTAGTATCTATGGAGACAAAACGAGGTCATTGGATTCCCTGGGACTGGAGCCACAGACCTAAGATGCCATGTGGGTGCTGGGACTTGAACCTGGGAGAGAAGCCAGTGTCCTTGCCTGTCTCTCCAGCCCAAAGGCCATCTTCTTGTTGTGTTCTCACGGGGCTGAGATGGGGGAGATCACAGCGGCCTACTGCATGAACTCTCACAATGATCTGATTGCCTCCCAACACCCCATCTTCTAATGCTGCCCCCTGGGAGGCAGGAGCACAGCATCTGGACCCAGGGCGCAAACTTCAGTTTGTAGCACAGTGCTTACCTTTGCTTCCTCCTACTGAAAACTTGTGGCAGCAGAACATTCCATGGCACACGCTCATGGTCCAGGTCCTGCTCGCCTGGCCTCATTGGCTCAGCCGGCAAGGCTCCTGCCCTTAGCCTTGACCTGTGGAAGCAACAGTGCCACTCACCACCCTCCCTTGCTGGGATGAGGAATACGAAGCCCCTCCAGGAAGGGCCAAGAACGAACGGTCTCAGCCTTGAGCTTTTGGAGAAGCCAACCAAGCCAGGTCACACCAGATAAGCTCAGCAGGCCTCGACTCCTGAACAAGCAAGTCCCTGGGATGACAGCTCTAGCAGCCTGGGATCAGGGTCCTGGGAGTAACCGTGAAGCCGCACTTGGGACTTTAGAAGCACCTGCCTCATGCTGCCCCAGGTGGGGGTGCCCAGCTGCAGTCCTTCTGCTGTAGCTGACGCTGCAAAGGCCTGGCTGAGACCCCAAAACCTCAAGGAGACACTGCCCATCTTCCAGGAGAGTGCCAGAGGATCACAGATTTGCTGGGCACAGGGGCGGTCGCTCAGGGAAAGCTCCTGGTCTTATAGATGGACTGTCAAAAGCTACACTGCCAACTCTCATTGGTCCCGGTCCTGTCCTCACCTCAACTTCTCTTGTCTCCATGGGGAGTGGAATCTGGTGTCCTGTCCCCCATCCCTTTTAAATGTCCCCCTCACTTCTTTTGTAAATGTAACTACTTCATGTACCTCCTCTCTACCCCTAAAATCCGGGCACACTTCTCCAGGGTGGGGCAGAAGGCCGTCCTAGCCATTGTCAGGGACCTTCCCCAGGGAGCAAGGGGCTGTAGTGCTCACCTTTTAAAAACCCAAACCACTGTGCTGGCTGGCTATTTTTCTGTCAGCTTGATACCTGAGAGGAGGGAACATCCATTGAGAAAATGCCTTGGGAAGATTCGGCTATAGCAAGCCAGTGGGGCATTTTCTTAATTAGCGACTCACCTATACGGGAGGGCACAGCTCACTGTGGGCGGGGACACCCGGGCTGGTGGTACTTGGGTTGTATAAGAAAGTAGGCTGAGCAAGCCTCAGGGAACAAACCAGTAAGCAGGGCTCCTCTATGGCCTCTGCGTCATCTCCTCCCTCCAGGTTCCAGTCCAGCTTGAGTTCCTGCCTTGGCTTCCCTCAGTGGACTGTGATTCAGGATATATAACCTAAATAAACCCTGTTTCCCCCAAGTTGCTTTAATCCCGGTGTTTATCACAGCTACGGCAACCCAAAGACAAGCGTCTTCGGGCCAGAGAGGTCTACTCCCGTTCACAGGGGTAGGCGCTCGTGCCATCTGCCCTGACACGCTCAGGTTACCCATCAGGACAGCATTTAGTTAGATGTAGATTCAGGGACTCCTCTCATTTAAGGGGTAACCCCCCTTTTAAAAAAATCTACATTTTTAAAGACCCAAAATGTAAATTTGCACTGCAAATTCGTGGCATGGGAACAGCAAACACCACAGATAAAGTAACACCTCCTCCCAACACTGTCTCTCCGGAAGACCCCAGTCCACTGTGTTGGCGTCTCTGTGGCCCTTCTGAATTTGCAGACAGGGTTGCTTCTGACATCAGCTCTCTCCAACTCTTCAGCAAACAACGCTTCTCAGAGAACTTGCCCCATCTGCACGTGTCCACCTTCTTAACAAACAACACAGAATCGCATACAGCAGAGACTTCATCCTTCATTTAGCCCTGCTTCTGTTAATAGTTTTGCTATTTCCGTATTCTCACTGTTACAGCCAATTTATGCCTTCGCATGTTTTAATGAATAACAGCAAGATTTTGAAAGATCTAGAGCTAGACTTGTTTCTATAGTAATTCAGTAGATTTTTTTTTTTTTTGAGAGAGAGAAGGTTTCACTATGTAGCCCACGTGGGCTTGAATTTCCAATCTTGTTGTCTTGGCCTCCTCAGTGCTGGCCTTACAGACACCATCACACTGCTCTACTTTAACCTATCCTTGTATTTCATGTCTCATGCGGAAATGTCTAGCCAAACTGCTTGGTCAGTGTTTGTAAGCCTCTTCCAGGAATCTTCATTCTGTGTAGATGTGTGTTTGTGGGTGCACATGCATGTGTGAATGTGTAGAAGCCAGAGATCGATGCCGGGGCTTCCTCAATTGCTCTGCACTTGACTTTGACAGAGAAGGATCCTCCTGTGGCCATTCCCCCAGTGCTGAGATGACAGGCACTCACTACCATACCTGACCTTTTTTTCCTAGTGTGTGTGCTAAGGATCAAACACAGGGTGTCACATCTGTGCAGCAAGCACTGTTACTGACTGAGCCATCTCCTCCTCCTCCTCCTCCTTCATTTTAATGAGCATCTAGATGATGCAAGTGTCCAGGGAGCATCCTTTGAGAGTACAGAAGATCAGTTGCGTTAGTTAGCTGTTACCACCGTAACATTAGCCTTACAGGATAGATTCCAAACCTCAATGGCTTCGAATTGTAGGTGCATCCCTTTCCATCACGGGTCTGCAAGTGAACCACCAGCCTCTGTTCTGGACGGCTTTGCAGGCTCAGAGTTCCAGTTTTCCTTCCTAGGACTTGGCTACAAGCTTCAGGTCAAATCCAGGTATGATTGTGTCCCCTTGTCCTGGATCCCAGAAAGAGAGCAGCAACTTCCTGAGGAATCCATACATGTTAAATCTGTCACCAAAGCACCTGTATCAAACCAAGCCTCTCCTGCTCTTCCAGGGTTTCCAGATCTGATTGCATCATGATCTCTACAATTGACTGGTGTGGGATAATCTTTTTGTACACTGGGAAGATGGGTCACCGTAATTGGTTTAACAAAATGCTGATTGACCTATCGCTATGCAGGAGAGAGTAGGTGGGACTTCTGAGAAGAGAGAGGAAGCCAGAGGGATGAATTGAGGTGCCAGGGAGATGCTGGGGGATGCAGAGTAAGGCGGGCATACAGTGACAGGAGAGGCAACCAAGTCACATGGCAAAACGTAATGAAAGGATAATTCAGTTACAAGAGAAGTTGGGGAAAAGTTTAAGCTAGCGGCCAGAGTTTCCTAGTTAATATTAAGACTCCCTGTCATTATTTGTGGGCTGGCAGTCCTGATGAGAACACATTACTACGGCTGATGAGACAAGTCACGTGGCCAAACACAAGTCAGTGGGCCTTACAAGTGTACCCACTCCTGGTGTGTGGGCTCTCCAAAGTTATGTCAAAGGGGAAGAGAAGGCAAGGCCCACGTCTTTCAACACCATGTACACCAGACTTTGGACCCCGAAGCGTTTGGGCTTGCTGCCTTTCTTAAGTGACACGGGGAAAATTTTCTGACCCCCATTGTCACGTTGACTCGAATGTCATCAAAGTAGTATTCATTTTTAGCATCTGGCTTACAGATTCTAAGTGCTCGGACAAGATGTGGACCCAAAAGCAACTTAACCGAGGAAGAGTTTATCTGTCTCACGATTTGAGGAGAAGCCTTGGAGCATGAGCTCACACATGAGCTGGTCACCTGCAGCAGGGGAGCAGAAAGCCATGAGTGGTGGCCCAGCTGGCTGTCTCCTTTTGATCCAGCCCAGCACTTAGGCCCGCAGCAGAATGCTTCCCGTATTCAGAGCAGATCTTTGCTGCTTAGCCCACCCTCTCTGGAAAGACATACTCAGACAGGTGTTTCCATGGTGATTCTCAACCCAGTCAAGTGGACAACGACGACGAGCCACCATAGCTTAGAGGAAACTAGAGCCGAGATCCTGAGTCTGTCATGACAAGAACGCGTTAATGGCATATCTGAGCCAGCTCCCACTTCCCTGTGAAACACGCGTTTCGTTTCCCCCACTGTCCCTTGAAGCTCTTTTCAGTTGTGGGTCGCACCTTCCTTTGTTCGTGTGGCTAAGCTTTGCTTACTTCCCAAGTCTTTTTCCCCCAAAGCTAGAAAATGAAGTTAATTACTGCAGTTCTTCAAAAGTTTCCGTTTTTTAAAAGTACAATCCAAAATAGATTTGTTGGGTCTTCCAAAAAATTTATCTATTTCCATGTTATTTTTGAGCTTTTCATTGAACTCCAGAACACGAATACAGATGGAAACATTTTCAGTTGAACAGGATCAAGGGTTCCAGCTTAATCAATTACTGCAGGAGATTCGGCCTGAGAAATTTTTATGTGGAGAATTATTGACAATACTGAATACTTCAAAATTTTATTTCTCAGTAATTGTCATTTCCTCCTAAATTTGGAGAATCTTACTTTTCTGGATTTGGGAGGAGGGGACCCTTAGAAATTCTGAGGTGTTGCTTATCAAAATGCTTTCATATTTTGGTGGGGGGAAATAGCTCCAGGGTAAGGCGCTGGCCTCACATGCAGGAGAGTTTGGCTCCCAGCATTATACAGAATTAATAACATAAATAATAACAATGATTATGTTTTCATAAAAGCCAACTTTCCATGTGCTAAAAACATGACCTAGTCTAATAGAAACATTTTTGAAATATCAATTTTTTACAGACATTTTATTTTTAAATTATGCGTATGTGTGCACATGAATATGGGTATGTTCACATGAATGTAAATGTCTGCAGAGTCCAGAAGAAGGTTCTGGATCCCCTACAGCTGGACTTACAGACTATTCATGGCTGAGGAAGCTAACGATCAACATGGATGTACTAGTTTGGGAACTGCCAATCAAAGTGCACAAACGGTAATGCTTTAAAATACAGGAATGCAACCGGGCAATGGTGGTGCACGCCTTATTCCCTGCACTTGGGAGGCAGAGGCAGGCAGATCTCTGAGTTCGGGGCCAGCCTGGTCTACAGAGCTAGTTCCGGGACAGGTGGGACTACACAGAGAAACCCTGTCTCGAAACACAAAACAAAGCAGACAAACAAAATGCTGCAAGCCAAAAGTTTGGTTTGTTTTGTCATTACCCTCAGGTAGCATTTTCTCTCTGCACACACATTTCTTGTGTCTCTCAGTGTGTCCTAACGTCCTCTCACATGGACCCCGAGAGAGTGAGGTTTACCCTAAAGGCTTCATTTCTGCTTAAAAGCCACCCCAGCCACAAAGGGCCTATATTAATTAAAATGAAGTCACATTTTTGAGTACTGGAAGTTAAGACTTCAAAATATCAATCTAGGAAAACACAGTTCAGCCCGTAAAAACAGATCACAGCGCATCATGGTGTATGCACCTCCCATGCAACTACTCAGAAAGCTGATAGAGGAGGGTGGCTTGAGCCGAGGAGGTAGAGATCATCCTGGGAACCCAGGGAGACTCTGTATCAAAGAAACAAAATAGATTATGGTCGAAATTATTTACAAATTATCAAAAGCATTATTGAAACATAATTTACATGCCTCACACCTTTAAATTATAGACTTAGTGGATTTTTCAGTATTCACTGGCCCACGCTGCCATCACCCCCTATCCCTTTCAGAAGGTCTTCATCACCCTGGGGGCCCTCGCTTATCGGCCGTCACTCTCCCAGTCACTGTCCTGGCCCTGCCCTTTAGCATCCACTAATTTATTTTGTCTCTGTACCTTCATCTCCTCTGGACGTGTCTTTTAACAGGACTCATGCAGCACGTGGCTAGTCGCAGCTCTCAGTATGATTTCAAGGCTCATTGGCGGCAGAATGTGTGCTGATTCTTGACTTTGTTGTTGCTGACTACTAGTCCATGTGGTGGTTTGAATAAAAATGACCCCTATTGGTCCATAGGGAGTGGCACTTTTAGGAGGTGTGGCCTTGTTAGAATAGGTGTGGCCTTGTTGGAGGAACTGTGTCACTGGGGCGGGCTTTGAGGTTTCAGATGCTCAAACCAGGCCCAGTGTCTCACATTCTCTTCCTGCTGCCTGCCTGTCTGTCTGGATAGAAAACTCTCAGCTCCTTCTCCAGCACCATGCCTTCATCCCACCATGCTTTCCACCATGACTGCAATGGACTAAACCTCTGAAACTACAAGCCAGCCCCAATTAAATGTTCTCCTTTATAAGAGCTGCCATGGTCATGGTGTCTCTTCACAGCAATAGAAACCCTAACTAAGACATTCTGTTTGTTATTTATTCGTGTATCAGCGGACGGGCATTTGGGTTGTTTCTTCTTTGTCACTGTTGTCAATAAGGCTGCTCTGTGTGTTTGTGTAGGTGTAGATTTTTCATTCTCTTCGTGTGTGGAATAGAAATACTTAGCCATCTGAATGCAATTAGAGGGTTGCTCAGATTATTGCTATTCAAACTAAATAATCAAGAACCGATAAACTATCTTCAACAGTTAGAAAACTTGAGCCTGCCCTGGAGAGACAGTTCAGCAGTGAAGGGTACTTGCTACTCTTCCAGAAAACCCAGGTTTGGTTGCTAGTACCCATGCTGAGTGGCTCTCAACTCCTGTAACTGCAGCTCAGCGGCCTCTTCTGACCATCTCAGGCACCAGCATACACATAGTGCGCGTGTGCATTTGTACACATGCGAGAACACACACATATTTAAAAGCCCATTTATCTGTGTAAGAATGGAGTACAATACAATTCAGTGAGCTGTTCTCAATTTAAAAAAAAAAGTCATTGAGAGCGAGTACTTATTTAAGAGACCTTACTGAGGCCTAAAAATACAGTGTTAAAGCCATGTGTCATGACACACCCTAGTGCTGGGGTAGCAGAGGCAGATGGATCTCTGTGTGTTCAAAACCAGCTTGGTCTGCACAATGAGTTCTGAGACAGCCTGGGCTATATAGAGAGGGACACTGTCTCAAAAACAAAACAAAAAAGTGCAGTGTTAAATAAACTTTTCTGAGCCTCACCTTTCTTTGTAGAGTACACTGGTTACTTTGATCATGAGGAAGCGCCTATAAAAGTGTAAAATGGATATCAAAGTGTCCCCTATCAGAAGGTCCTTCTGAGCTGACTCACTGAGGGCAGAGCAGCTATAACATAGGACACAGAGTGTCGTGTCTGTCAGTCTTACACAATCTAGAGCCCGGAAGGTTGGGTGTGACCCACAGCCATCCAACAGGGCTGAGGTGACAAGCTGGCTCTGCTGACTGTCCCCTCATGCCTGCCGGCCCACACTGCCTGGGTGATGGAGCAGGATCCAGGGAAGTATCGAACCCGTGGTTATCTTCCTGTGCCTGGCCCTCTGAGTCAGCCTGTAGATCTGGGTCCAGGAGACAGTGTGGGGCAGGAAAGAGATGTCCTACTAAGTCACCTTTTTATCCAGTTTCTGTCCATACAGTGGCACATGGTAAGGCCTGTCACCCCTCATCACAGCTCAGAAAACTTGCTCAGGCTACACAGCTAAGAAGGCGGGAGGCCAGAAGCCCAGCACAGACCAACAGTGCCCCGCCACGATCTGGCCTGCCTATGTTGCCTCTAGAGGCCCAGTTTTTATGCAAACCTTTCAGGCTCACAAATCCCTCCTGGATGCACCTTGCCACCTCTACCTATACCTCTCCTCTCTTCAGTCTGAGGAACCAGAGCAGCCACCTTGGCTTCCAGATCAGAGTTCATTTTCTGTGTGCCTCTGGGTCCAGACCCTCAGTCTGCCTCTTTTCTCTTTTTTACTGGCTTTTGGGAGGCAGAGGGGCAGGTGTTGACTTTGGGGTGTCCTCATATAACTGAGATGGATCATCTTACATCTCCTTAGGATGACACTCCAGCCTCCAGTCCAAACCCCAGCCCCCATCTCCTCCTTTCCTGGAAAGCCTCCCCTTTCCTGGAAAGCGATGTTTGACAATGTTGGATGGGCTCACAGGTGCCACCAGCAAGCCTGGACTTGGGGCCTTATGAGAAGCCCTCAGCCCTGCAGACTCCATGGTCACCTGCGTTCCCGCATATCACAAAGACAAGCTGAAAATCATGACAAGCAGATCATGAGGCAAACCTGCAGGGACAGGGCCATGTTAATGTCAGTATTAAAGCCGCAAAGATGTCCAGATTTAGTGCCTTCTTTCAGAGGTCCTTGGACCCACGCAAAAATCCTAAAGTAAAACTCTAGAGAAGGTAAGAGAATACAAGTATGTTCGCTTCCTTTCTGCTCCCCCTCCCTCCCTGGAGTTCACCAAAACCTCCAGAAAGAAGAACTCTGCCTGGGTTTAGAGGGAGCTGTCTCCAGTGTATCAAGCGAACACCACAACATAGAAAGCAGTTTGGGAGTTTGGATTCAGATGCCAGGTGCCAGCGTGTCCTCGCTCCCTGTAGACTCTGATTTTGCTCCCTGCTGCCAAGGCCTCCAGCTGATAGCATCCGCAGCCCCGTGACTGGGGTGCGGGGTGTAAAAGCACGCCAGCCTAGCTGCCTGTCACCACAGGAAACTCTGCTCTTTCCAGACCCAAATTTATGTGCATTCTCCATAAACTTTATGCTGCGCCGTGCTGCTGCTAAGCGTGATTTACGTGTAGGGTGTTGACTCATGGGGTGCAGAGCTTAGGAGAGCCCTGATGACCTGACCGGTTCACGCAGGCTGAGGACCTCTCCAGAGGCCTCACCTCACAAAGGCTGGGGGCCATGGGCTCCCAAGCTGAGGCCTTATTAGAGAGGTCTCCTGGTGTGTATGAAGCCCTAGGACTATGAAGGGTACCTTGCTAGTTTTGCAGATTGGAAGGAAGCCCCCATGCGAATGCATTTCCTTTTCCGCCATCCACATCCAAAAGGAGCCCACAGTGGGAAGTTTGTCTGTAGGAAAATGTGTAGGTGTATTCGGTTACTTATTTAATGTAGATGTGTGTGTTTTAAAATGGAGGAGATTCAGTTTTCTAAACGCTTGGAAGAGGAAAGAACTACGAATTAGGAGAGAAGCAGAGAGAAGCGTAGATCTCAGAGAGAATGAGGTGAGAAGTATACCACAGCCCCAGGGCTCCTCTACCGGGTGCGCTGAACCTGCTCCGACTTACCCTCGGCCAGTCCAGCTGTATGCACCACTTCCAGTCTACTCGTGACAATGACCAGTTCCCAGAAAGGAGAAAAAGACAGGACACCCTGACAATAAGCCTCATGGAGGCTTTGTTCCATGGATGTATTAGGGTTTTCTTTTTCATTTTTTGTTTTGTTTTTGTGAGCTTTTTATTTTTGTTTTTATTTGTTTGCTTTGAAGTGTTTGTAGGAGGAGGGCCTGCTTGTTCATCCGGGCCACCCCGCTAGCTTAGGCCTGAAATAACCTCACAAAAACTATATTCATTAAATCACTGCTTGGCCCATTAGCTCTAACTTCTTCTTCTTCTTCTTCTTCTTCTTCTTCTTCTTCTTCTTCTTCTTCTTCTTCTTCTTCTTCTTTTGATTTTTCAAGACAGGGTTTCTCTGTAGTTTTTGGTTCCTGTCCTGGAACTAGCTCTTGTAGACCAGGCTGGCCTCGAACTCACAGAGATCCGCCTGCCTCTGCCTCCCGAGTGCTGGGATTAAAGGCGTGCGCCACCACCGCCCGGCTTAGCTCTAACTTCTTATTGGCTAACTCTTACATTTTAATTTAACCCATTTCTATTAATCTCTGTATCGCCATGTGGCAGTGGCTTACCAGGTAAAATTCCCAGCGTCTGTCTCTGGCAGCTCCATGGCGTTCCTCTGACTCCACCCTTCTTCCTCCCAGCATTCAGTTCTGTCTACAGTTGGCCCTATCAACAGGCCAAGGCAGTTCTTTATTCATTAATGGCAATGACAGCACACAGAGGGGACTCCCACATCAGGTGTTGAGGTGTTTGTTGTTGTTGTTGTTGTTTTGCTTTTTTGAGGCAGGTTTCTCTGTGTAACAGCCCTAACTGTCCTGGAACTAGCTTGTCCTGGCAGACCAGATTGGCTTCGAGCTCACAGAGAGTTGCCTGCATGCACCACCACCTCCTGGCTAGTTATGTCTTTGTCCTGTAATAAACATATTTGATAAGACCATCGAGATGGTTCAGTGGATATGCTGGACAGTTTTATGTCAACTTGACACAAACTAGCATCATCTGAGAGGAGGGAGCCTCAGCTGGGAAAATGCCTTCCCTTATAAGATCAGGCTGTCGGCAAGCCTGTAAGGCAGTTTATTCATTAGTGATTGAGGTAGGAGGACTCAGCATATTGGGTGGAGACCCGTTGGTCTGGTGGTCCTGTGTTCTGTAAGAAAACAGACTGAGCAAGTCGGGCAAGCAACACCCCTCCACGGCCTCTTCATTAGCCCCTGCCTTCAGGCTCCTGCCTGACTTGAGTCCCTGCTTTGGCTTTCCTCAGTGAACTGTGATTCAGGGCATGGTAGCCAAATAAACCCTTCTCTCCCATCTGAGTGAGGCTTTCTATTGCTGTGAAGAGTCACTGTGACCATAGCAGCTCTTAAAAAGGAAAACATTGTACAGTTTCAGAGGTTTGGTCCATTCTCTTCATGGTAGCATGCAGGCAGACATATGTGCTGGAGAAGGAATGAGTTCTACATCTTGATCCATGAGCAACAGGAAGTGAACTATTCCACTGGGCGTGGCTTGAGCATATACGAGACTTCAAAGCCCACAGCAACAGACTTCCTCCAACAAGGCCACACCTACTCCTACAAGACCACACCTCCTAATAGTGCCACTCTCTATGGACAAAGCATTCAAATACGTGAGTCTATGGGGGCCATACATTCCCTAAGTGGCTTTTGGTCACAATCTTTCATCGCAGCACTAGGAACTATAACTAACACTTTGAGTAGGGACCCTGCTGCAAAAGCTTGAGTTCGATCCTGGGAACCCATATGAAGGTGGAAGGAGAGAACCAATTCCACAAAATAATTCCTTGACTGCCCTGCCTGTGCACACCATAGCCCCCATGTTCCCCTCTCCCCATAACAGACAATAATAGCAAATGAATCAAATGGAAAACAGCCACTGAGAACAGCTCCGAAGAGGAACATTGTGACTTGTGGTTTCAAGCTGAGTCAGTGGTCAGCTGGCTCCCTTGTTTCTGGGCTGTGCTGAGACAGGACTTCAGGGTGGAACACCTCACAGTGGCCAGGAAGCAAGAAGGGAAGGTCCAGGGCTAACACATGTGCTTCAAAACCACATCTCCCAGTGACTCGCTTCCCCAGCAGGCTCCTCCGACCAATAACCATTCACATATAGACTCAGAGTTGGGTTAATCCACCAATGAGGTTAACTAGCACCTTTATGATCCTATTGCCACTCCATAGTGTCACCAACAGGGGACCAAGCCTTCAACATGAACCCATAGAGGGACATTTCATATCCAAAATATTACAGTAAAGTGGCCAAGGGGCCATGCTTTGTCCTCCTCACTGGGCCCTGTGAAATCCCTCTATGAGACACACCACAAAAGAGACTGTATGACTCAACTTCTCCAAGCAAGGGAAATTATGGGCCCCGTGGGAAATTACGGGCTCTGTTAAGTTTGAGAATGAAATTATGCTTGAATTCTTCATTTTCCTAGTACATCAGTCACGAAAATTCCAGCTTTCTCGGGGTCTTGCCGCAATTGAGCCATGTGGAGTACAGGATGAGCAGCCCTTCTGAGTGTCTCGGCTAAGGGCTATGACTCAGGCTTCCAACATACAAAGCCACCACCCCTCCCTAATGCTCCACGGGAGTCCTCCAGCAGCCTGCCTTCCTCTGGCTAGCAGCAGCAACTTTCTGGAAGATGCCCTGGGGGCCATATTCCAATGCCCATGACTTGGTATGTCTCCAGAGCAAAGTTGACTGGTAAGTGCTGTCTCTTCACGGGTTTAAAAGCAGAAATAAAGTTGGTGGGATCTAGTTGTTCCCCCTCCCCTGCATCATCTAGGCCTAGAGATGAACTTAAGAGTTGAAGGTATGTCCTGCCTCAAAGCAACAGTTGACAGTCTCACCTGATCCTGATTTACCTTTATGTAGCCTACATCCAAATTCATGGGCCCTTGGGATAGTCTCCTTTGAGGAGCTTCCAAGCAGTTGGTAAGTACTTGCTTTGTAAGCAGGGAGGACCCTTTTAATTCTTCCCTTTTAATTCCTGCACTGGAGGTGGAGACAGCAGGATCCTGGGGTGGCCTGGCCAGCCAGTCTAATGAGAGACCTTATCATGATGAGGTGGGTAGTGCTCCTAAGGAGGGTGACACCTGAGATCCTTGTCTTTCAGCCTCCACAGGCATTATGCATTGAAGGCATAAGTCACAAACAATCCCACAGCAGTTTGGAATTATGATTAATAAGGTGGTATTTATTTAAAGGGGAAAAAACTTACAGATCACCGTCCCAGACAACAGCCCTCTATGCAATCAGGAAGGAGTCTAGTCGCCGGAAGAGGAGCAGGAAGTAAGAGAGAGCGAGGAGGGAAGACACCGCTTTTTTAAAGAGAGAGACCACGCCCCAATGGGCTGGTATCTCAGCGGCTATTGGCTGGAGGAGCGGAAGGACCTCCCGCAACAATGCATGTGCACACACACACACACAACACACACACACACTTCTGGCTGTGTTCTCCTTTGGCCTATTGCAGAAATATAGTATTAGAAATCCACACTGCTGAGTGCATTCATTTCTGTCTTTAATATCTGAGGTGTATTTAATATTTTGGGTGTGACATCCAGAGGAGGATGTCATGGGTCTTCCTAGTCACTGTCTACCTTATTTCCTTATAGAGTCTGAAGCTTGATGTTTTAGCTGGAGGTCCAGAGACCTACCTGTCACTGTCCTATAATGCTGGTGTTATGGGTACATTGACCATATCTTGCTTTTTTTTTAAATGTGGGTGTAGACGGAAGTTTCTGTCCTGCCCAGTCCTACAGCTGTTCAGTCCCAAAAAAACACACAGAGGCTTATATTAATTATAAACTATTTGACCTATTAGCTCAGGCTTATTATTAACTAGCTCTTTCAACTTAAATTAACCCATAATTCTTGTCAATGTTTAGCCACATGTCTTGGTACCTTTTCTCAGTAAGGCATTCTCGTCTTGCTTCCTCTGCATCTGACTGGTGACTGTGTCTCTCTGCCTTTCCTCTTCCTAGAATTCTCTTAGTCTGGTTGCCCCACCTATATTTCCTGCCTAGCTACTGGTCAATCAGCATTTTATTAAACTAATACAAGTGATCTTTACAGTGTACAAGATCATTATCCAACAGCATGTGGTGATGGATTAGAACTCAGGTCCTCATATGCCGCAAGCATTCTTACCCACTGGACCACTTCTTGTCTTTTAAAATATGTGCTAATTGTCAATACATTGCTTCTCAGCTCCATCCATATCCTTCATTAAATACTCTTCAAAAATGGACCTGTGACCATTGAAGGTTTTTTTCTCTGTGGTGAGTACCATGTTAAGCTTTTCAGCAGAAGGCACAGAAGAGACGGTAGGAAGTGGGGTCTGCTGCCCTGGTGCCCTTATGCTTGCCATGTCTGCCACTCTCCAGCTCCTGCAGCACCAGCTCCTGGGATGTACAGTGGCCAGCAGCACTTGAGAGCAGCAGTTCCCCGGGACTTCCTCTACCTCAAGATGCACAGTGAAGCGCCTATAGCGAGCTATCTCTCCAACTCTTTTTGACAACCCAGAGGCCAGAGTTCTACTATGCGTCTCCACTGTGGTATCCCAGAGTCTTCTCTGCCATCTTGTGCCATCACCATGCCCTCTTCAACAAGGGCTGAAACTTGGCTCTCAGGCATTCGCTTCAACCTTCAAGAGTTGTTCCATCTGCCATTTTTATATCCTTTTGTCTCCTCTTTACTTCTTATTAGCCAGCTCTTTGTTGGCTTGGTCCCTTATTAGAGTGAACAATTCTTTGTATTATATGTTGCCTGTTCAAATTACAGTGTAGTTTGTCCCTCTTGATTGCATCCAGACAGACACAGACTTCAGATGCCCTTGGGGTAGAATTCACAGGGAATCGATGACACTTTAGTATAAAGTAGATTATTTTGTTTTCCTGGCACTGGAGAACAGTAAATACCTGGGAAGCTCTAAGGAAGAAAACCCCAGCAAGTGGGAGGGAAAATTCTGATACTGAACTTGGCCCATTTCACATTTGTCATGGGGCTGACAAGAACAGTTACGTGTTATTCTTGACGTCACAGGAAGTGTCTTTGGTGCCCCAGGGTCAGCATAATGGCACCAACAAGAGAAGGAAGACTGATTTCTTTGGTGGCAGCCATTGTCTTTGATAAGCTCAGCACAGTTGCCTTTGTTGCTTTATTTCTTACCACACATCCAAGCATTCTGTCACATAAGACACCGAGTTCCGCTGAACAAGGCCAGTTGAGTCCCTCAGAATACAGTAGCTCCTCCAGACAGGGCCCTGTCCACTTCTGGCTGCATGGAAACTCAGGCCTGTGAGCTTTCAGCCAAGGAAGTGTCTCCATTAAGGGACGACTAATACTGTCTTTCTCTTGGGGCTTTTGAACACAGAAAAGCCTGTGTGTTCCTGATGCAGGGCTGGAATAGGATCAAGATGACAGCTGTCACTTCCAACTCAAAATCTTTGCATCAGTGCATCTGCATAGTGAAGAACAGTTCATGCAGAAGTCATATGCCCCCTCTTCCTTCCCTCACAGCCACTGGTTCCTGACGGCCAGTCCTCCTTATGTGAGGTTACACAAACAATGTCCTCGCCATCGCTGGACAGGTCCTTGGAAGCATGAGTCACATGGAAGCTGTCGCAAAAGTCCTTCCACTCTCCTGAGGGGGATTGTCCCCTCACTCTGCTCGGCTCGCCACTTACTAGGCTTTCCCACTGCATGCTCCCACCCCCACCCTTTCTGATCCAAGATGGAGAGCTGGTTGGCACATACAAGAAAGAGAATGGACTAAATTGATCTTTATCCGTTCTACTGGCAGTTAATCCATCCACACTCCACTCCTTCCCCAAATCCATTTCTCCCTAGTGCTGTGATACCAGCCAAGGCCTTGCCCAACAGGCCCATGTGAGCTAACTCTGTTTCAGTGAGTCGCCAGCCCACACCTGAGCTCGATCTCACGGTCATTCTTCCATCATCTTTGCTCCTAAGAACAGTTGGAAAGAGAGCTGAGCAGGAGACACTCAAAGAACCCATCCTCATTTAAGCAGGCATTAGTAGCAGAAAAAGCTGGGATATCTACGGTTAAAGTGGGGGGCTTGCTTGGGGGGGTCATCATCAAAGCTTCTCCGCATACAATACATTTTAGCAATCAGAGCCAGAATCCAAACGCATAATAAAGAGAGGCGGGTGGAAAATGCTTATAATCGTCATATTTTAAATGCCTCCTTGCCTGCCAATCTTACATCCGCTCCCAGAGACGCAAAAGCTGCCCACTCTGCCAGCCCCCTTGCCAGCTGCCAGCTGTTACTTCCCTGCACAAAGGGTCAGAAGGCTGCTGGGAGCTAATAGCCAGCCAGAAGCTGCGCGTGAGAAGTGTCCCTCGTGGGTTGGAGCTGCTGGCTGGCTGTCAGGCAAGACCTACAAGTTCTGGTTTGATAAAAGCCAGCTATAGATTTCAAGCCTTCTTTTTTTTTTTCCTTCTCCATTTGTGCTCTGAAATTGTCATGCACTCCAAATGGCACTCAATGAGCACACGGGCCTTTGTTCTGCCTCGCTCGGCACCAGCATCACAGTCCTCTTTAGACACTCACTTTCTGGGATGGGGAGTAGGGTGAGGCCACGTGGGATGAGGCAGGAGGCGGGGCTGGGAGCTGCCCCTTGGCATCTGTGTGGGCCAGGAGAGGACACAGGCCAGAGTACTTCCTGCTCGTTCTGAAACAGAGCCTCAGATTCTGGTGGTTTCGGTGACAGCTGGGCCGAAGGGCTGGTCTGTGCTGGCAGGTTACTAAGGATTTATTGACTGGGCCTCCTGAAATGAATTGAGTCACCAGCCACGTGCACCAGGCAGAAAACCCAAAGCATCCTCTGCTCCCAACTGTTTCTATAGGCCAGCAATCAAGAATTCGCCCATCTCTGAGCTCTGTGGATTTCAGGGGGTCAGGCCAGGGGAAGGCGGCAGCAGGGATGCTCGCTGCACAATGGGGTGTGTGCCCTAAATTCAGATGCCTCGGGCTGCTGTGTGCAATGTATCAACGGTGAAAAATAAACACCCAGCCGAGGCTGGCTTTGAGTTAAGGCAAGCACACAATAAATTTCAACTGCCGCAATTAATTCCTTGCTGCTTGTTGTGAAGAACAATCCCAAGGAGAGCGCCGGCTCGTACTCCGTCAAAAGACAGGGGAAAGCTGAAGGCAGCAAAGCGTTTGGGGTCTTTAACGAGGTGGGGGTGCTTACCTGTGAGCAAGCGTTGACACTGAGTCCCAAGGAGAGGCCCCTTCTGCCGCCCTGCACAGCTGTGCCACAACAGTGCCTCGGTGCTGGCCTGCTGTCTCCACCTGCCCTCCTCCGGGGTCCCTGAGGATGGGTGTGGGGAGGCAGCTTGCCTGCAAGGGTAAAGGATAAACAACCTCAAACTCCTCATGAGGTGTGCCTAGGTTGTGATAAAAAGCATACACAGCACAATCATTACTGGTTTGGTTTTGCTTTGTTCATCTCCAAGGGTAAAGTTCAGTGGTACGAGAACGTTTATACTGTGTGGTGCAGCCTTTGTCATGATCCGTTACTAAAGTCCAAATAGTTCGTTATCAGTAAGTTCCCCATCTCTCCTCTTCTCAACTCCTAGTAACAACCATTTCACCTTTCTGTATCCGGGAAGCTGATATTTATTATTCTCTCCCCTCTCCCCTTTCTGTGTAAGTGTGCATGCATATGCAGGTACGCATGTGCACATGTACCTCAGTGTATGTGTAGAGGTCAGAGGGTGACTTTGATGGGTCTCTCCTTCCGTGGTGGGATCGGCTTGCACAACAAACACCTTTAGCCTCTGAGCCGTCTCTCCAACCCTGCATCATCATTTAAAGGCTCTTCTGTGTTGTTACCTGAGTCAGAATGCAACTCTTCTTAAAGGTCCAGTCCCTTGTGTGCATGTGCCTAATTCTGCTTGCCCATCTGCTGGTAGATATTTCCGTCTTGGTGCTGCTGGGCTATTGAGGCCGATGCTGCCTTGAACATGGGTGCACACACAAATCACTGTTCAAATACCTGCTTCCGAGTCTTGGAGATAAACCCAGAAATGGAGTTACCAAACTGTTTCCTGATTTCTATTTATATATTTTGCCAGCCATTCCATATAAATAAAGCAGAGAGATAGGGTTGATCTTGGTGGTAGGTGGCTGCCTATGGAATCACCGTGTCTTTACGGGACGTGGTTGGTTGTGAAAAGAGTCAGAAGTAGTTGAGAGGGCACTGCCATCAAGCCAAGGAAAGGCATTGGATAGCATTGGCTGATAAAGCTACAAGATTCTTGCCTTCCTTGTGTGGTGCTGAGATGTGGGTTAGAAAACCTGAACGGAGGAGAAGAGGGCTCTGGAGAGAGGCAACACCGGGGGTGAAAGCTCATAGAGATCCTCGCTTAGGCGAGGACACCAGACTGACTCCTGACACCACATTGTCTATTCCAAACCATTTACTTGCCCCTCTGGGACCTGAGATGCCCCTCTACTGCCCCTAGAAACATCCAGCTAAAATGGCAGAATTGCGATGGTGGCCTTTGGCCTTTAGGAAGCCTGGCAGGAACAGTGGTGCAGGGAGCAGCCATCTAAACTGGGGTAGGGGTTGGGAGTAGGGGGTGGGGGTGATCTGCATCCATATTTTCAAGCATTCTCCAGAGTGAGGTGGGGGCTGTGGCCTCTTAGATTCACTCCAGAGAGGGAGAAGGATTAGGAGCTTTCTAGGTGTGCAGAGAACATCAGGCCTTTGCACAGTAACGTGCAACCGCTGGTTGCATCTGGACTGAGGGGAATGCCAAGCCATGCGCTGGGCAGAAAACCTCTGCTTACAGCATGTCCAGCAAGCCGCAATCAGTACTCAGTCTGTGAGACAAGAGTGGCAATGTACAGCCAGACAGAGTTGTGTGGGTTTCAGGGCACTGGGAGTCACCCAGACAGCTAAAATTATATCTAGCCTCCCCTCACCGAGCACTATATCCGGCAAACAGGGCTCTCCCAGGGCAGGGTTGTCTCAGATACAAGGCAGAGACTGACCCTAGGATGTGGACTTAGTGAGGATCTCCAGCAGGCCTGAGCACAGCGAGCATGGCTCTAGCAGGTCTTGCCCTTCTCCCCCATTCTCTCTGCCTGGCTAAAAACTGTTAGATTACATTCCTAAAACTAGCCACCAAGGTCTATTCCCTTATTTGGCCACTTCTTCCTCCCGAGGCAGACTACCAAGGTCCAGCTATCAAAGTATTAAAGTCCAACAATCAAAAGCCCCCCTTGGCTCACCTTATTAACATGCCCAATTAAAATTAAACACCCCATCCTAACACAGGGTTTCCCCTTTTACCTTTATTTTTCTGTGGGCCACCTCTGTCTCCTCTCTATCCGGAGGCAGTCCTTTGCCCTCCCCCCCCCGCCCACACCAGAACAAGTATCTCTTCCCCTTCTCCCCTGCTCCCTTCCCCTTCTCCCTCGCCCTCTATCTCCTGTCTTCGTCTCTTATTCCCTCAGTTTTGTCCCTCTGGGGCAAATAAATCTCCGTTGTGCCGAGAACTTGGTCTTGGGGGTCCTGAGCTGACCCCGAGGTTCCCTACAAGAATCAGCACAGGATGTCAAGACGTACTTGGCTCTGTGACCTCAGTCAAGGTGTGTCTATCTAGGTCTCCCTCTATCCAAGCAGGAGTGTCCTAACAGAAGACTTGCAGGTAGAACCGGGTGCTCTACTAGCCGGCTCATGGACATTCACAGCACTGACCACTATGGTGAGTCCAGTGTGTCCAGGGTCTGAGCTCTCAGCCTGGGACAAGAAAGGATGAGGCAGATGCTAGATTGGCAGGTCCTTGTCTGTCCTGCCTTGTTCTCACCCCACATGGGCACTCAGCGAAGGAGCCTCACAGGTCAGGACCTTTCTCCTGGTGTCTCAGTCTTTGCTAACATCACAAGAAAGGACAATCAATAAAGAAAATAAGTCACTGCATGCACATTCCTGAATTCTGGAGATGGCAGGTGATGGGCAGGGTTTGTCACTCTGCTTCCTGCGAAGATCAGAGACCCCCCAATATTCCGATGGGAGAACTGCTGCCTCAGTGGGTTCTGATCTGCCTTTTGTTGACCACAGGGTGAGCTATCTATCCATGGATGTCTGGCTCTTCAGACGGAAATGACTGATTTTCAGTGTATGCCAGTCTCCATGGTGTAAATACTTCTCCCATAGCTCACGTCAGACAACCAGTATGATGTTAAAGATGGGCAAGGTCAAAACAATGTGACATTTACCTAAAATCCCAGCACTTGGGAGGTAGTATCAGGAGGATCCGGAAATCAAGATTGTTCTTGGCTACTTAGTGAGCTCGAGATTACCCTTGGCAAAACAAAACCCCTTCCAGGTGCGGTGACACGTGCCTTTAATCCCAGCTCTAGGGAAGCAGAAACAGGAGGATCTCTGAGTTTCAGGCCAACACAGTTCTACACCAGCCAAAGCTACATAATGAGAACCTGCCTAAAATAACAAAGAAACAAAGAAGCAAAAACCTCACTCAAAAACAGACAAAATATCTATAGACTGAGCTTTCAAGCTCCTACTTATAAACGGTCATTAGCACTGGTTGGGGTCTCTGACACCCATTCACACTGGGCTTTTCCATCCCCTGGTAAGATTATGGGGAGTCCAGACTGTGCAAGACTCTTCCAAAAGCAGACTGGGCAGACTCTAAACATTGATCAAGGCTGGAAAAGGTGGCTCTATGGGGAATCCAAAACTTTAATTCCAATACTATGGAGGCAGAGGCAGGTGGATCTCTATGAGTGTGGATCAGCCTAATCTACAGGGTGAGGAATTGCCATTCAGGACTGCATAGTGAGACCCTGCCTCAATAGGTAGATAGATAGATAGATAGATAGATAGATAGATAGATAGATAGATAGAAAGAAAGAATAGCATGAGCTGAGCCAGGGTGTTCACACAGAAAATCCTCGTGTGTCGGGTGGCGCTCATATGAAGGAGTGAGGGAAGGATGCAGCAGGAGGCGGAGTCTTCATCTGAACCTCGTCCCATCCTGCACACACAGGCTTGGGCCTGGGGTAAGTGATATCCCATTTTGAATGTCCAGCTCTTTCCTTGAGCCCAGTTCTGGGTGGTGAGTCTCTGTTAGCACCAAACATCCAATTTTTAGTTCACAGGATTGCCTTAGCCCACACTGGCCTTGGCTTGAGGCGATTGAAGGGCGAGAGAAGAAAGACTGTATATACCCTTGAGCAGGTGAAGGAAGGGAGAGAACAACAGAGATTCATCCTCCTGGGAAAACCCAGTCAGACAACTAAATCACAGTCAAGCAGGAGGCTGGATGATGTGACGGAAGGATTGTAAGTTCTGGTATTTTCAGGGACCCGGTTGCCTTCCATCTCGGTCCATCCTTCCTGGGATGTTGCCGCCATTACATGGTCGGGTTCTAGCCTGTGGTCTAGGAAGGACCCCAGAGCCCCACACGCCACTTCTCAAGTCTCAACACGTGACCGTGCCTTCCTGAGGCTGAAAGAACAGTCTTTCTGGGGCTGGAGAGATGGCTCAGAGGTTAAGAGCATTGCCTGCTCTTCCAAAGGTCCTGAGTTCAATTCCCAGCAACCACATGGTGGCTCACAACCATCTGTAATGAGGTCTGGTGCCCTCTTCTGGCCTACAGGCATACACACAGACAGAATATTGTATACATAATAAATAAATAATTTTTTTTTTAAAAAAAAAAAGAACAGTCTTTCTTCCAGGTAGCGGTTAACCCTACTAACTGTTGTTCTATGACTGCGGCAGGAGTCAAGAATGGGTATTGGGGTCCAGCTGTTGGCCTGCTGGTGAAGGCCAGTCACCCTGCCTTCTAAGAGGACCCAGGTGAGCACAGGGTGGGGGATTGGTTGGCACATCTTCAAGTAACAAGGGGGCCCGCGAAAGCTTTTCCCAGAGATTAGAAAACCCGGTGTGGACCTCAGGGCCTATTCTCACTAAATGGGGAAGCACATTACACAGGCTTCTCTTGAGTCCAAACCAAAAGAAAAGGAGCGGCAAATGCAGAAGGGTTCTGAAGTGTTTCTGGAAGGACCAAACTGGACTGAACAAAAAGAGCTTGTGTGTGTGTGTGTGTGTGTGTGTGTGTGTGACTTAGCGGTCAGAGGACAACCTCAACTGTCATTCCTTGAGTACTNTTTTTTTTTTTTTTTTTTTGGTTTTTCGAGACACAGGGTTTCTCTGTAGCTTTGGAGCCTGTCCTGGAACTCCCTTTGTAGACCAGGCTGGCCTCGAACTCACAGAGATCCGCCTGCCTCTGCCTCCTGAGTGCTGGGATTAAAGGCGTGCGCCACCACCGCCCGGCTAAAGCCTGACTTTTTTAAAAACAAAACAAAAAAAAACATGGGTCCTGGAGATCAAAGTCTGATCCTCAGGTCCACAAGGCAGCCTCTGAGTTTTCTCCTTAGTCTCTGGGTTAACTCTCAGAAGGAGCAGGGTCCTTTCCCCTTGGCCAGTTTACCTGATGTGGGGCAGCCATAGGAGGAGCTTTGGAGTTGGGGGCATACATAATGTAGAAGTGCAGTCTCTCTCCATCTCTGTCTGTTTCTCTGTCTCTGTCTCTGCCTTGCTGTCTCTCTTTATCTTTGTCTTGCAGGTCTCTATGTCTGTCTCCATTTCTCTCTTTGTCTCTGTGTCTCGCTCACCCTCTCTCTGTCTGTCTCTGTCTCTCTTTTTGTCTCTGTCTGTCTCTGTCTTTCCCTCTCTGTGTGTGTCTCTCTTTGACTGTTTCTTTTTCTTTCTCTCTCTCTCTTTTGTTTTTGTCTGTCTCTGCCTCTCTGTCTCTCTCCCCCCTCTCTGTGTCTCTCTTTGTCTCTGTCTCTCTCCCTCTCTGTGTGTCTCTCTCTTTGTCTCTGTCTCTGTCGTTCTCTCTGTCTCTGTCTGTCTGTCTGTCTCTGTCTCAGTATAATCTTCCTGGCCTCTCTATGTAAGCTACAATTCTAAGAACATCTCTTTTTAGACAGCTCCACGAGCTGTGTTTACTCTTACTTCTCCATGTAGCCTGCCAAGAAAGCAGAGCTGAGAGAGGAAAATCTCTTAAATTAATGGAATACACAATTTTTCTTCTTCTAGGAAGGCATTCGTCTCCAGGCACCAAGCTTAGAGAGTGAGGACGACTCTGCTAAAACTCAAGGTTTCAAGTGTTGTGATCTCCAAGATCAGTTCGTCCCCAGAGGGACCCCTAGGCAAGGCAGAGCAGAGCCGAGGAGAGGCCAAAGGGGAACTCGGGTTTCCCTTTGTGGATTCTTGGTCTCATTAATAAAATAATTTCAAATAGACTCAGAGGGAAGCTTAAGGACCATTTTATTGGAGCTCGAGAGTAAACCACAGGGCCAGCAAGCTATAAACCTTGATAGCTGCTTGGACGAGGGAGATGGAGAAGGAATGACTGATAGTTTCCTGAAAGAGGGAGATGGAGGAGGGGGATGGAGGAGGGAGATGGAGGAGGGGGATGGAGGAGGGAGATGGAGGAGGGGGATGGAGAAGGAATGACAGATAGCTTCCTGAAGGAGGGAGATGGAGGAGGGAGGTAGAGGAGGGAGATGGAGGAGGGGGATGAAGGAGGGGGATGGAGAGGGAATGACTGATAGCTTCCTGAAGGAGGAGATGGAGGAGGGAGATGGAGGGGGG